>NC_031799.1:13192934-13258923 GCF_001522545.3 Parus major
GAAGCCCACGACGTTGTGCCCCGCAGAGCCTAGAGTGGCACCAAGGCTCTGAAGGTTCGGTCTGGGAAAAACAGCTCCCAGACCGTTCCCCACTCCTGACGCTGCAAGCGGCCAGTGAGCGGAGCTAGCCGAAGGCGTTACGGGCCACAGCGGGCAGCGTCACCGACCCTGGAATAAAACCTGGTTTCTGGAGAGAACCTGGGACTCTGAGCCTCCTCCTTGCCTTCATCGGGCACCCACGACGCACCTGAGACCGCAGAGCTTGGTGGCTAACAGGCTCTGAAGGTTCGGTCTGGGACAGATAGTTCCCAGACCGTTCCCCACTCCCGGCGCTGCCAGCTGCTGTAGAGCAGGAGCTAGCCAGGGCCAGGAGAGCCGTGGCAGGGGCAGCGTCATGTTCCAACTGAATGTTTGATGGTTCTGCCAATGAAATTGTCAATTGTCATAAACATTATCCCTAGTTTTGTGGTCCCTTACTCACTTATTTGTTGCTATTGATACATTACTTGTAAATTCAATAATCCCTTTTAAGTTTTACTTTAAGGTCACTTTCAAGGGCTTCAAAGCAAATCCCCTTGCCAGCAGCATGCGCCATCTTACAAAGAAATTTTAGCCTCCTCCAGGGGACTTGCAGCTTGACACCACGGCAATAATGCATACTAATAAAAACTTTCCCACCAAAAACCTCAGTTACCCCAACGACAGCAGACTGTTGGAGGGGAAGGTTTTACCAGCACCTATCAACAGAAACTATAGGAGTGGGACTGCCAGCAACAAGCTGAGGGAACAGAGATTAGAAATGGATTATAAAGGAGCTATGAGATTCGCAGAACTTCCTTTTTAACTGTGGATTAGCTGCAGCAGAGACACTGCAGACTACGGTCTACTTCTCTTTTAGAGTTTTTTTATATCTGAATTTCAGTGCAGATCAGTTGCATTCACTGCAGTGCTGCTGAGTTCTTGCATTGGGACCAAATGCTGGTTGGGCCAGAGGATTCCTCAATCCTCAGACCTGGGACTTTTTTTATTTCCTTTCTTTTTTATTCCCTTGCCCATCATCCCTTCCTCCCCTTTGTTATTTCAATAAACACCTTAGTTATTTGAACCCCAAAGTTGTGCCTTTTCCTCACACAGAATTACACAGCAATATGGACCTACCAGTGAACAGAAAAGAGAACAACCAGTGTGAGGATTGAGAAATGCACTAATGCAGTGGAGTGGAGGACTTTAAAGCCCCCCAGAAGCTCAGCACCTAGCCCCCCTGCAGAATTTGAAGTCCTAAGGAGCACCCCAGGTTTCACTCAAGTTTATTGTTACTCTGGATTATTGCATAGGCCCTGGGCTTGTCTTGGGGTCTGTTTTCCAATTGTTCATTGTTCACAATAAACAAGGTTACCTTTCTGAAGGTTACCAGCCTTGTCTATTTTTAACATCCAGATCTAATTACACCAAATTTATTCCTCAACACCAAAGTTCTGGAAAAGAGGTAGTAGACACAGGAGTAATATGTGCACAAGAAGCATCAAGCAGAAGCTCATAAGTAACTTCCTTTCATTCTTAAAGAATTCAGGGTTCTATTACTGCGAATTAGTAGCATTACTGCATGACCCATATGATTGTCCAGGGACCCAGAGTTGCAAATTAAATGTGTCACAGAAACTAGGTAAGGCTGCAGTTGTAAATCAGGGTGTCTCTTACTCCTGTTTAGTCAGAAAATACCTTCACCAAAATAGTTTTATCAAAACCACTTTGCTGTTAAGGAGAATAGGAAGCATATAAATGACTGGAATCTGGTATGGTACCAGCTGAATTAACTTCTGTAATAAAATTATCTGAACAGGGGAAATAGTGTACTGATTTATACTGCTACTTGTGCTTTGAATGTTGTTGCAGTATTTCATTGTCAAAAACAACAAAACATTCCTGAGTTTATATGGTCTGCATTACTTACATCTAGCCCTGTGAAAGAAATTGCTTAATTTTGACAGAAAAAACCCGATACATGAAATAGTCTGTTTATTCAAGGAAAAGGAAAAAACATAATTTTTGATGAGGAGAAACGTCATGTCTGATGTAAAAAGGGTCTTTGAAAGCTTTAGTTCTAGGCTGGTAAATACCTAGAGAAATGGTAGCTTTTAAGCAAGTGCACTTCTTTCTGGAATCAGTGTCTACCCATTTGACTTATCTGCAGAGGGCAGAGCTTTAGCTCAAGCACCTTCCTGGCCCCAACTGCAGGAATCCAGGAGAATCTTACTGAAAAAGAGGAAAGGAAAACGTGGGCACTGTAGGCAGTCATCAGTCTAATCCATCCTGAGGTACAACTGCCTGTGTTGCGGCGTGAAGTTGTAAGGTGCCGCAACCTTCCCAGAAGCATTTCCAGGAAAGTCACTTCTGCCAGTGCCACACACCCACACAGCCACTCACACTGCCAGATATATTCATCAGCATCAGCAACAAAGAGCTGAGCTGCCTTTGTATGGCTTCCATGAGAAGAGTTTATCACTTCCAACTTGTGAAGGGCCCAGGAACAAAAGGCACCAAACACGGCTGTGCAAGGCATTTTGTACTGGGAGCGGGGAGCAACTGGGACCAATGAGCTTAGGGCCAGGGGGTGGTACAGAGGAGGGTCCAAGGTGTCAGAACCAATCAGTATGAGGTAGGGGAGGGATTAGAGAACTTGGGCCAATGGGAAACGGAGGAAGAAAGAAGGTTCTAGGGATAAGAGAAGGCCCAAGGAAAGGAGGCAGGGAAGAAATCACACAGGGGGAGGGTAAAGGGGCTGGCCGACAGGCCAAGGGAAGAGTAGAACTGGGGTACATGTATAAGTAACAAGGAGACATCATAGGAGAGGCCTCAACCATTTTTCTCCATAAGAGATCATAATTTCTCCGTATTTAGATCATAATGGCATCTCTCCAGAGGGATTTACCACTCGCCTGAATAGAGGGCTCACAGATCCCCACAGCCTGAAGCAGAGCCGAGAGAATTTTGGGGAGAGTGTATAAAGTGGGCTGGAATACCTGTATAATTTGTTTGTTTACAAGTGACAATCTGATGAAACGTTGGTGGGCAGTTATGTCTTAGAAAGACCTAACTAGATGAGGACCAGATAGCAGAGGTCACAATTCCCCAGAAGGGCTAAGGATTGGATATTTCATTTCCCATACTGTTGTGGTAGGCCAGGGTGGTAGAGGGCCACGACCTTCCTAGGGAAGCGTCTCCTTAGGTGCGTAGGAGTGGCTGCAGTTCCTTGGGTGATGTGGAAGGGACAGGGATCTTAGTAGGGGGTTCCATGTGGAATCTTTATTTTTCTCTCACTAAAGGCTCATGGACGAAGAACAGCCCCATGTTCAGAGAGGGCCAGGGTTATAAAGGGAAGGTGGGGGTGGGGTAGACCAACAGGGCCAATGGTCTGAGGGCTCAGGGGCAGAACAAGGGGGAAGGGCCAATAGGATACAAATAATATACATACAGGGGAAAGGCATGCTGGGGGTAACTTGTCAACTCACCTTAACTGCAAAGTTCTTAACCAAGGCCTCTCCCTTGGGAGGATTGTGGCAAACTGTAAGCCTATGGGCTCTTTCTCCATGGCAGAGGGGTTACACTATTGGCCACTTTCCTGGCCCCCACACTATAGTGTGTTTTTTTAAGGAAGAAACTTGTGCCTTTTCTTTTATGAAAAAAATAGTATACTTGCAGTGTTTTGAGCTAAGGTAGAGCTGGTTTAGAGCAATGATAGCTGCATGGATCTATGTAAGAGTAGTTTCCTCAAAATGTGTTGTCTGAAAAATAGTAAGTACTGCTCAGAAATAAGTAGGAGGCAATGCTGACTCCCTGTTTGGAGGAGACTTGAACTTGCCATACTCAGTAAAGAACTCCTCAACCAGGACAAGAACTGACAGGTCTTGAAAATGAAGATAAGACACTTGTCCTAGTTGTGAAAAGTGTACAAGAAGTTCATAGCATTTTCTGTATGTTTTTAATTAGTTTCTCTATCCTCTAGATTTTTTGCTTTACCAGAAGTATTGTGGATAGATATTAACAGGACAAGAGTTCTTTGGTCAGAAGAGTATATAGCAGTAATCAGGGTGTAATGTAACTAGGCACAGGTTCTGGGCTTATCTAAGTAACAAAAGGTTTGTCCTTAACTTAGAGTGTTACTCTAAAATAGCATGGGGAAAGTGTATCACATACATATTTAATTAATTAGGCATAAACCTCTGTATTTTGACTTTGAGTCATGCTAACAAATGTATTTATTGTGGCATTGGTGGTAATATGAAAAGAAGTCTGTATTACTGTAAATCTGGTGTTCCACAGTTTGTTGAGAAAACCCATATTCCACCAGCCAGGAGTCAGAAAATAATTGCATTTCTTTACAGCTTGTTTCTAGCCCTGTCCCTCTTATATTAGGTAACTTTCCCAAATCAATGGAAATCTGTGGGGGCCAAAGAATTGGCCAACAAATGGACTGTGGTGCTCCCCTGGAGAGCTTTTCCGTAGGCAAGTCAGTTTCTCTTACAGTGAGAAAGTGTCCCACCCAGACACCTTTGCAGTTAAATGTTGACTTNAGAGGGCCCTTCTCTTAATGAAGGCCTGTTCTCTGTGGAATGCTATACAGTGCTCTAGTCCCTCTCTATGTCACCTGAGAGCTGCCGCTGAGCCTTACTGGTTCTCTCTCTGTCACCCCACCAAGTTGCCTGTATCCCATTTGTTACCAGTTTTTCCCCACCCGCCCCTTTCCCTATATAAACCCCAGTTTTTCCCCTGTTGAGTGAGAGCTGCTGTCATTGGCTCCCTTTGCAGAGGGCCCTTCTCTTAATGAAGGCCTGTTCTCTGTGGAATGCTATACAGTGCTCTAGTCCCTCTCTATGTCACCTGAGAGCTGCCGCTGAGCCTGAGCTGACAATCACTTGTTGGGCTAGGGACGTGCCTGTTCCCCTGGGCTGTCTTTTTAAAGGCACTTCTGGGAGGTGGCAGCATCCCTACCATCTATCCCTCCGCAGCAGAAATCAGGCACTTAAGAATTAATCTGTCTTTATCCATTAGTTGGATGAAGAGCCACAAACATTAACATTTCCAAGCACTCAGCTGTGAAAACAGTGTGGATTACTTTGATGTCAAAGATGAAGATATGTCAGATTTACATCTCTGGCATCTGGTTTAATCTCCTCATATCTCTATCTTTTGCATCATCCATTTTGAGAAAACTGTGGATTAAAAAGAAAGAGCGACCTAAACAAAGCAACTGCTTTGTCACTCCAGTTCTGTTTAGTGCCACTGACATACTGCTACATGGCACACTAAAGAATTAGCTTTATCATTTATTCGTTACTTAATATAGGCGGAATATTAGAGCATCAGGGAACAACAGCTATTATAGGAACACTAGTATACAGAATGTCTGTTTCAGATTCAAATCTCCAGCTGCTGTTTAGCCTTCAAATTCACTGATCCTGTGTGTATCTTACACTGCTTTAGCTCTTCTAAGTTTTGTGCTAAGTCCTTGGATTCTTTTTGGGATACCTCAGATTGTTCCTGTTGTTGACATGCTGAATGAGATTCTCCTTATACTTCCTCTAAAAGATAGCACTTTTATCCTGCCAGATACCTTAGTTTTCATCAAAATACATTGAAGTTGCCAAGGTACAACATGAATCCCAAATCTTCTTAGTCAATGTAACTTTCTTGTCCTCCATATTTACAGAACTCTGGCACTACAAACTGAATCCATTTTTACCTTGAAACTTAGCACTTTATGTGCTCTCTGACAATGCTGAAAAGTATAATAAAGAATACAGAAAAAAATACGAAGGGGATGTCCTATTTTCTGCTAATACTCACAGAATTGCAGAATAGACAAGATTGTAAGAAGTGTTTTTTTCTTGTGGTGTTCTCTTCTGCAGAATGTACCTTTCTGCAGAATGTCTTTCTTTTTTATCCGTATGGTAGGCAACTGGCTGCCGATTCCTTCCATCTCATCTTTATCACAAGCAGCAGTTCAATATTTTTTCAATTTCCATTTTCTGAGTCTCTGAATGACTGGTCAGTGTCAGGGTCACACTTTCATGTGCAAAGTAATTCTTTGTTTCTAGTGGATCTTACACCTGTAACCAGAGATAACATTGTGGTTCCGTTACTGTGTACAGAAATAGAACCAAAACTTGCGTCTCCTGTTTGAGAATTTGTGAAGCCTTCATGTTTCTAAAGTCTGTGGCTTTTCATGAGACCACAGCATTTAAGGACTAAAGGGAACATGATGTTTTCAAAGGAAGACCTTGAAAACAATCAGCAGTCTCTCCTAATTTCCTTCTTGTTCTCAGTTCATGCATTTATTAGTGGCATTAGTTTACAAGGAAACCTCATTAAGGTTCTTTTCCTTACTAAGAAGAAAGCCTGTAGGGACAGGAAGCGTGCTTTTCAGTAGAAAACATTTAGTTTCAATAATGAATGTTAGCCACATCTGAACACACAACAACAAGAGTGATGTTTTAAAAGAAACAACAAAACAAGCTTGGGACAGAGGTTGAATAGAGGACATCCTCAGACCAGACAACATATTTTGAAATTAGAATTTTTATGGATTTTAATAGTGAACTTTTCCATTTCTCTTTTTGTATTGGTTGTTCCTTCCTTTGATTTTATCAAGTAACTGAATTGCTTAAAGTCTAAGTATCATCATGGTCATTCTTGCAGATGTCATAGGGGACATGAATCTTCTAGAAGAATTTTAATGTCCTCATGGCCAACAAAAGATGCTGTCTATTGTGGGAGAAGTAGAACAGGTTGTTCGATTCGCAGTTGTGAATTTAAGATGAAAAATACTTGAGGAAAGACCTTAAGCATCAGTTTGAATTTGACAATTTCAGCATGAAAGCTACGTATAGCAATGAATGTTGAGTCTAAAGCTGTTACCTGTAGCTTTTAAATAAAGAACATATAACAGCTGAGCATAGATGAACAAAAATCTCAGATGGGTTTCTTCCATAAATGAATATAGCAAGTATCTCAAAACTTTTTTGCTAAAGCATACCTCTCTTTCTCTGAAGTTTTTGCTAGGTGATTTTGTACAAGGGAACTTTAAAATAAAGGTTAGTGGTTTTTTTCCCCCTTGGGATCCTTCTTGTCACAACTGATATATTTAGTTTCCTGTTTACTGTAGAGGTTTCACTTTTACAGCCAGCTTATTCTGTCCACTTCTTTCTTGCTGTTGTTAAAACATAATGTAATGATAGAACTATGAAAAAAAAAAAAAAAAAAGGACAACAATATATTTTAATGCAGTGCAGGATTTTCTCCAGCCAGCTCCCAACACCCAGCCAAAAGTGGGCTGTTCCCAGAAAGCAGTGCAGTCTGGGATACAGCTTAGGGCTTATGCTCTACAGCACAGCCTGTCAAGCCTTAAGGGTAGGAGCAAAGACAAGAAAGATCTTTTGGATGGTTTCCAAAAACATTTATTCTTCAGAAAGGTCAGGGACAAATGGTACAGGACGTACAGCAACTTATATATGGAGGAGATGCAAGGGGCGGGTAAAAACCATGAACCAATAGGGGAAAGACTGGGGAGGAGCACAGGGTGGGGTCACACAATACATAAACCAGTGGGGAACACAAGGGGAGGAGAGTGGGGCACATGCTCCAATGGGACTTCGAGGAATAGGGGAATTCCAAAGGGGCGGGCCAGCCAGGGGGTTGGCACAAGGGAGGATTGACAACTTAATGGGAGGAGAACGGGGAATATTCGGGAACAAGGGGCAGGTATTAGGGTGGATTGGCAACCGGGGTAGGAGGGCACAACTGGGACTGAACTATTAACATACGAGTGGGGGGTTACAACCTAACAGTACAGAGGGTAATTGAACCAAACATAATGAACAAAAACACACCACAACAATATTTAGATTGGTAAAACAATGGAGTTCAGAATTTCTGGGGTTTTATTTGAATTTCTCTGAGTATGTTCATAATGAAATTCCGCAGAAAGCTGTGTGAGAGAGCTTTCTCATGCTGCTCTAGCATTATATGTTAGGTGTTGTTTCCATTGCGCCGTTTTGTGGCCATGCTGGAAGCCCAGCAACAGAAGCAGCTATCTTTCTCAAAGCAGCAGGTGAAAACTGAGATCCTTAGATCCCAAATGTCTCGAACTGAAGCAGCTAATTCAAATGGATTTAGAAAGGGATCTAAAACAACTTAATCATTGTCCTGCCACTGAAAACCTGTTGCAGCCTCAGGTAAGCCACTGAGGCTTAATGTTCCTGTTTCTCTTCTTGACTATATTGGTTAGTGTTATCTCTGAACTGAGCTTACAATAATCTAGTTTACTTTATGCTTTGGCTGCGTATCAGTTGAAGTTTTACTGTTATTTGAAGCAGAATTTTATTCCTAGTAAAATAGAGACTCTATGAGAATTGAGAAGTAGCCAGACCAAATATTTATTCCTTAGCAGTCTCTAGGAGGTGACTGTTTAAAAGTTTAGAGTACTAGCTGCTCCCAGTGCATCAGCATTAAGACTTAATTTCTAATGCTTGACCTTAGAGTAAAGGTCCAGCATTAGAAACCAGCCTCCTTTGAATTATTTTTTGCATCTCGTTTCCTATCAGCTGACTGATGCCTTTTGCTCATGTTCAGTAAATTTCTATAAGACAGCAGGAGCTGTCATTTTGTCCAACTAAAATTTCAGTGGGTGTAAAACTCCTGTGGTTAGAACCTAGAAATACTACAGCTTTGTAATAGTGAACCTACTAAATATGTTCCAGTTGACCTGCTCAGAAAATTTAGGTTTGCAGAGTTGTGGTAGCACAGGAAGTACTATGAAGAGATACACAATTCAGTATTAATAGTATTGTTAATTATTGGTATTATTAATTCAGTATTAATAGCATGATGTGACATATTTTTATTCCTCAAATAATTTAGAATGGGAACAGTAGTTTCATTTAGAAAGGTAAAATGATTTTATGAAAAAAAAAAAAAAATCATGTTAAAAGGATTTTGATACCTTTAATCTACACTTCATTTTCTTCTTAGAAAGCAGTACAAAATGTTTACTTCATTTTGGACTGCTTAGAACAAAGGATTGAATCTTAAAATGCTTACTGTATTCTTCCCTACTCCCATGTCTGTATCTGGTTGTACATCAGATTTTTGGTGTATTGATGTGTAATTATTTCTCAGTGAGATGCTTTCAATATCAGATGGGGAAACAGGAGAAGAAAGTACATGTATGTGTTCAGAATAGGAAGTGTATGGGTGTTTTTCCTGCAAGACTGAAGATCCAGAGGGAGACTATATCCATTTAAATCAAAGGAATTGCAGAGTTATATGCAGACATGAAAAGCAACTCTAAAATATTGCATGAACATCCTATGCTTAATTTTATTGCAAGTTTGCTCAGGGGTCTGAATTTTCATCATACTGAAACATTTCCTATTGTACTCAGATCTATGTCATTGATTCTGTTGGCTTTGGCAATATAAATGAAATTTTTGAGAAGGTAACTTTTGAAGTACATTTTGCTTTGTATAGATGAAAACTTGATTGACATTGCTTCTTTTATATAAATTCAAGATTTTTGTGATGCAATAATTACTGCTTAGAATAAAAAACGAAATCCAGTTTCTTATCTAGGTATTATGTGTTTAGAGGTGTTATTTCAATCTCTTCAGTGAAAGTATAGAAACTGAAAAGATATTAGTACATATGAAATAGATGTAAATATGTATGTTGTAGTTAAAGTTGTAATAATGCCTCAAGGATTTTGTGGGGAAAATGCAATAGTATGTACTAATCATACTTTTTACTGGGAATTATTATTAGTAATATACGCTGAACAGATCACATAGAAGTGTGTGCTATTTACTTGGTTTTTTACGAGAAAAAGGTTAGTAGAAACTAATTTAGTCCTGACACATAAACTTGTGTAAATCTGTGCATAAGTCATTTTATGGTAATATATTTTGTTTGCTTATTGTGAAATACTAGAACTGCTCGTTTCCTCTGAAAGGTTTTTGCATTTGAATTGTAATGACACTGCACAGATTGGCATCTTCAAAGGGATGCAAAGGATACCCAAAGATGGCAGGGCAGGAGCTTGGTAGCTAGGTCTCATCCCAGCAGCCAGGCAGGGAGCTGGACAGCCCAGTCATGGACATCAGGCATTTTCCTGGCTCTGGGATAGAGCTGAGGCTTGGCCAGGACATTGTCCTCTGGGTAGGGATTGCATTCAGCAAGGTCCACAGTCAGGACCAGCATGGTTCTGTGGCTCTGGGCTGTGTCAAACAGGATCACAAGCTACAGTCAGGGGTGAAGGAGACAGTAAGTTAGTGCTGGGTTGGGTTACAAGGCCTGCTGGTGCCCTCATGATCATGTCGTCTGTAGGAAATCAGTTAGAAATAATGAATTCCCAAAACTCTGTGATACAATCAGGTTTCAAATTTGAATGACTTTGGAACAATATTCCTACTGATATGTTCATCCTTCTTTCAACTCAAATGTGTCATAAATTTCAACAAAATATTCTGTAAGTTGTTACTTGTCAGAAGTTACTTCAAATGCTTCCGAACTGTTTCAGTTGGAAATGTTTTTTCCTGTCATTAACACTAACGTTAATGGTATTATAACCCCTAAGCAATTGCATAAATATAATACTAAGTCATGCATGTACCAAGAGGTCCTTGCTTTGTTCCTTTATTTCCTGGATATACCATTTCTACCATCACGTTATTCAAACTATGCCTCTCCATATCCTGGTGCAGCTGATATGCTTTTAGTAAAACTCTTAAATGTTTGTTGCTCAAAAACATGGAATAGAATGAGCTGCTAGTTAGAAAATTCTCCAGGGACACAGTATATCTGTATCATGTGCCACCTGTAAACGTTCAGGTTTTTTTTTTTCCACAACAGCATCATCAGGACATACTGTATAACTAATCTGTCTTGACAAAGCAAAAAGTGTAAATGTTGAGTGTAAATGGCATTTGACATGAAATCAAACTAGAGGGCAGTGCTCTACAGGGAACGCTGTCACTTGGACTTGTCCACAGCAGCATTGCATGCACCCCATCTGAAGAGACTAGCTATGGCCCCCCTGCAGCCAGATCAGTGGCCTCACTGAACAGGCTGCAAGAGTGCAACATATAAAAAATAAAACAAAAGAGAAAAACAAGTGATAAGACCCAGTGATGAGGATTCAGACAATTCTCACTGATAAAATACATTTTCTCATAACATTACCATAGTTGTGGATCAGGGAGGCTGTATCAGTCCTAATTAACTCTACATGGGTTCAAGCATCCATGCTGAATGGACAATCAAAATCAACAAAAGTATTCTCTAATGTTTTCAGATTATTCTCTTTGAGATGGATTGGAGGCCAGAATGGTTATGTTAAAAATTCTTCTAAGATGTAGCATTGGTCATTGTCTTTGCCTCAGTTTTTAATAGTAAGCCCAGGTATTGTCAGGGTACCCAGCCCCCTGAGCTCAAAGACATGGTTGGGAGCAGAAAAAAGCCCACATAATCCAAAGACAAATGCTCAGTAACCTGCTGCATCACTTAGACATACACTGTCTATGAGGCCTCATGGGATTCACTGAAGGGTGCTGAAGAAGCAGTGATCACTAGAGTGATCACTAGACACTTTGCATTATTTGTCAGCAGTCCTAGCTAACTGAGGAGGTCCCAGATTGGTAATTGTGGTAACCATCTACAAAAAGGCCTGGAAGGAGGATCCAGGGACCTACAGACCTGTCAGCCAGGCTTTGGTGCTGTGGAAGGACATGGAGAGTCTTGAGTGCCATCAAACAGCACAGGCAGGATGACCAGGGGATCAGGGCCAACCAGATGGAGTTGTGAAAAGCAGGTCCTGCTTGACCAGCACAGCCTCTTTCTCCGACAGGTGAACCACTGAGTGGTTATCTACCTGGACTTCAAGTAACACCTTTGACACGGTTGCCCATGGTGTTCATCTGGAGAAGGTGGCTTCCTATGGTGTAGACAGGTACACTCTTAGCAGGATCAAGAACTGGCTGTCTGGCTGGGCTCAGGAGGTGGTGAATGGAATTACTTCCTGATCACTAGTGGAGTTTCCCAGGGCTTGGCACTGTGGCCAGTCCTGTTTCAAGTCTTTGTTGATGAGCTGGATGGGGGTTACAAGTGCAGCCTCAGTCAGTTTGCAGGTGACACCAAGTTGGCTGCAGGTGTTGATCTGCTGGAGGGCAGAAAGGCTCTGCAGAGAGATCTGGACAGGCTGGATCGATGGGCTCAGGCCAGTGGTGTGAGGTTCAACGAGGTCAAGTGCCTTGTTTTTCAAGCAATTCCAGACAGTGCTCCAAGTTGGGAGCAGAGTGGTTGGAAAGCTTCCCAGTGAAAAATGATCTGGGGTTGATGGTCAAGAGTAGCTGAACGTGAGCCAGAGTGTGCCCTGGTGGCCACGAACATTGATGGAATTCTGGCTTGGATCAGCCATAATGTGAAGCAGGACTAGTGCTTGTCCCTCTGCACTTGGCAACGTTGAGGCTTCAGCTTGAGTTCTCTGTCCAGTTCTGAATTGCCTCACTACAGGAAAGATATTGAGGTTCTGGAGTGTATCCAGAGATGGACAATGGAGCTGGTGAAGGGTCTGGATCACAAGTCCTGTGAAGAGCAGCTAGGGGGGCTGAGGTTGTTTAGACTGGAGGAGTCTCAGGGAAACCCTTATTGCCCTCTACAACTGCCTGAAAGAAAGTTGTAATGAGGTGGATAATAAGTAATTTCCTAGATAACAAGTACAGAAAGAGAGGGAGTGACCTCAAGTTGTTTCAGGGAACATTTAAGTGGGACTTTTGGAAAAATTTCTCCACAGAAAGGGTTGTCAAGCACAAGAACAGGCTCCTCGGGGAGGTGGTGGAATCATTGTCCCTGAAGACAGCTAAAAGACGTGTAGGTGTTCCACTTAGGGACAAGGGTTAGTGGTGGGCTTGCCAGTGCTGCTCTCTTTTTCATTCTGCTGGAGTTAATCTGTCACTTGGGAAACTTTGCACAGAATATAAATTATTCCAGTGTTGGGGCTTCCCTTAAATTATATCCCTTAAAGTAAATTGTTAAAATACTATATAGGGTTTAGCATTAATTAGATTAATTAGATTTCAATTCACTTTGCAAGTTTCTTTCATTCACAGCATGAGACTTGGTGTAGAAAGGAGAAGCAGGCTCAGGCAACCAGGAGAAGTACACAGGGGTGGGAAGGCTTTAGCAGCTAGAGACATTCTGTGAGAAAATTTCTGTGACTGCTGCTTCACAGAATCACAAAATGACTTGGATTGGAAGGGACCTCAAAGTTCCAACCCTTCTGCCATGGGCAGGGGTGTCACCTACTACCTAGGGATCTTTCCTCTAGGAAGACAAATGTGTGAGAGCCAATCCACAGAAGATGATAAAATGTTCAGCGACCAGGACTTTTATGAGTGCTGAAGGCTTGAGCAGGATCTGGAAACCAGTTCTATAGAGAACTGCCAAGTTACTGGGTTTTTCCCACTGTGAAGTCTTACAATCCTTAGTAATCTCTGAGGAACAGCATGTTTACTGGCTGATCATCATACCTCACGTCTAAAAAGCTAAAGGATTTGAGGTAGCCTTGAACTTCATCAGCACTGAGTCCTTCATTGTCCGTAAGTCTAAAATAGTCTGACAGTCCATAAATAGCCTTTTGGGCATCCCTTTAAAAGGAATTTATCGTATTGCAGATGACATACCCAATCTGATTCCCCTGTGACTGGTAGCTGGCATACTATGGCTACTGTGGGCACCAAATATCGTCAGTAAAAAATCACTGATTCCTGTTCCCATATTGTTTTATTCATTCTCCCATTTTTTCATTACCCCTTACTGGTATTTTGGGATTTTTTTTCTGTAAAGCTGTTTTACAGTAAAACTGTATTTTACTGTCCTTGTTCCTAACAAGAGTTCTTCCTTTCAGTAAACTGAGAAACAACCCCTGGACTCAATTTCTGGAAGCTCAGTGAGATTTATTTTGTAATTTTTCCAGGAAAAGTAGTCTTCTGGATGACTGGGCAGAATTTTAAATAATATTCTAGATTCAGAAGCTGATAATGGAAACACGTTATATCCATCATTATACCCTGTCCTCAGGAATTTGCTCTCTTAATTAGTTTACTTAATTCTTCCTGTATCCATATATTTTTGTTAAGCTTCCAGATAATCTTATTGACAACATAATTTTTTTAATTAAAAGTTAGAAGAAGTGTAATGCTGCTTCAGTGTTTTCTAGAGAGGGGTGGAAGCCTCATAATTGCTGATTTTTTTGCACAACATTTAATGTCAGGTCAGTCTTCACTTATCTCTAAACGGATCTTCTTTTTATCATTAACTGAATGTTATTTTTATTAGTGATTTACCACTAACAAAGATTCTCTGTATTTGCAGTTGCAGTGAATTCTAGACCCACTGTTAGCATTTTGCCAGACTATTTGTTTTGTCTGCTTTAGTTTATTTAATGTATCACTCAGATGAAGCAAACGAACCTTTGCTCTGTTTTTCCAACTCATCAATGTTCCATTCATTTTAATATATATTAATAAATGATGAATGTACTTGCATTTTGTCTTGTAATATAAGGAATTCTGATTATAAAACCATAAAATGTCATTTTGATTCTAGTGTCTACATAGAAACAGAAGTAATTTTTCTTACTTTTTGTCATGCTGTTAGCAAATAGGTTTAGAATTAATCGACTTCTCTAGTTGCCACTGTTTCATACAAAGCATAGAGAACTTAGTATTCAGACATACTGAACTTAATTGACAATTACTTCTAGAAAGAAATAAATGTTCTTCCTGACAAAAACAGGAGGAAAACATTATTTATATGATGTTGTCTATATAAGATTATTCTCTATGAGGACATTTTTTATAAGATTTTCTGTATTTTTAAGATGCAGAAATAAATTTTAGGAAGGAAGGAAAGATAACATGAGAAAAAAATATGATTATGTAAAGAAAGGACAGAGCAATAACAGAGAGTCTTTTACCATTAGTGGTAATAAATAATGTAGTGGTCTGGAACAAACCTTTGGTTCATCCAGATTGTGTTGACACATGGTACCATTTGTCTACACAATCACTATGGATTCAGTCTGAGTAACTACTGTCAGACTTCTTTTTATAGGCTGCTGGAGAATGTTTGGCACCACCTTGAGATAGCAGTGGTGTCTTATGCAGGGCAGTGGTTCCCCTCTTAACTATCAAATTTTAGGGGCATCTTTCTATTCCTATGAAATGGCAATGTGATGGTCATGCTTTGCTGTTATTTACATGTCTTTTGCATAAAAAGGAATTGTATTCTGTTGTATCAGTGGCCAAAGAACTGGTAAGAGAAATCAATTTGTCCCAGATAAAAGGAGTGTGAGAGATGCTACAAATATTTGCAGTTGAAAGGAGCTTATTCTAGGATTGTTTCACACAAGCTTTCATGGGAAAATTTCTGGATCGTCCCTTGGTTCAATATTTACCTAGAACTGTAGGATTTTCTGCCATGCTTATGGAATGAAACTCTGTGGCATGCAATTGTAGCTCTGTGCTAAAAGCCTTCAAAAACAGCAAGAAGTCAAAAAGTGAAATTCTTGGGCGCAGTAAAGGCTGACAAATGAGCCAGTACAACTAAGGAGTGCACAGCACGTATCTATGAGCAGAGCTGTTACTTGCCTACCTTGTCTGCCAAGGAATTTCCCCGGTGCCTATATTTACAGGAACATTCCAGCACTATAAATATGCTGGTTTTCACTAGCACTGTCTGTGGAGCATGCACTGGTGTGGGACTGTTGGAGACCACTCACAACTGGAGCTTCTTTTCCCACTTCAGTGGCTGCAGAGTGAAGGCCTCTAAGTGCAGGGTGGTATTTACATGGGGAAGACAATTGGGTCTTTTCTTCATGGGTCCAAAGATACTCACTGACAGACTGAAGGATTTGTGGTAATTGTGCGTGTCATCGTAAATCTTGGGTCTCCCTATGCTGTGACTTACTGGGGAGTTCAGAGCAGTCAAGAATTCAGTTTATGCTCTAATCCACCTCTTGATACTGAAACTCTTCTGATGTATCCCATAAAAAAGCAGTGATTGGAGTTCTTATTGTTCAGTCTCACTTTTATGAGCCTGTGAATAGATTGTGCACAAATACACAACCTCAGTTCTCTAGAATTTCAGTCCCTAGGTGAATGAACCTTATAGGACTGCCTTTTATTCCCTGATATTGGACACAATTCCATAAATAGTACTTCTTTCTAACTGATTGTTAGTGCTTTAAATTGAAAAAAATAAGTCTTCCTCAAGAATTTTTGTGAAATTTAAATCTGCTTCGTAAAATAATATTACTTTCTCTGGGTGATCAGCTATGTTGCAAAAAAGTCAACCAACCAACCAATAAAACCCCAAACCAACAAACAAAAACCCTAAACAAACAAAACTCTAAACAAATGAAAAAACTAAACCTAAACAAAACAAAAAAAAACCAAACAAAAATAATAAAAAACAACTCTCTATCCTCAAAACCCCAAACCAAATAAACAAACAGAAAAACCCCACAAAACTCACCAAACAGCCCCCATTCCTACCCAAAAAATCCCCAAAACAACACAAATCCAAATAGGATTATCCAGTATGTATTACCTGTTCATACTCCTGTTACTGGGTTTTGTTATCCAGGTCTTCATCCCATGTTTGTTTCAGCTAGGAGCAAATTTGTCTTTGGCATTTTTTTCCATAGGTAGAGAGGCGGGTAACTAGCAGGTTAAGGAGGCAAGAGCAGGCTTAAGGTTTTTGAAAGATAAATTCCTTATTTCTGTATAAGAGTGCCTTATTAAAAAGCCTATGCAGTATCACAGTTTTCCAATTACTTCCCTTTTAGGTGCCCTAAACTTGTTTTGTCCTCCCCAAATTACTGCAAATCTCCACTCCTTGAATTTTGGAGCAGAATGATGTTGCTGTTTTCAGATATGCCTCACTTCAGCTTCCTAAAGTAGTAACCTATGATGTGTAATAACTTATTTAATATGGTTAAATAGATTAATATATTATTCTAACAGTTGCAATAATTATTTTTTTTATAAAAGTGATAGGATTCAAAAACCAAACGGTGAAAAGATTTGAAAGAACAAAAAATTCAAGTTATTCAGTCAGTATTATCCTAACAGCAGAGTATACCTTGTGGCCTTTCTGCTAAACATATGTTTGAATTTAACTTTGTTGCTTGACAAGAAGGAAAATAATTAAAAATTTGCTTTAGTCATCTTATTCATAAGTACTAGCAAGTAAACACTGGGGAAGCAAAAATCACGACTAGAATATCTTTATTTCCAAAGGTGGACTTCTAAAAAATATTTTTTGTTTTATAGTAAATCCATCTTATATTTCCCTTTTACACTATGAAAGGTAAAGCTAAATCATTCACAAAAGGAAAATTAATTACTATTATCCACAAAGAAAAAAAAATGCAAAAGGAACCTGTTTTCTTTTAGGTGAGTCCTATAACATGAGCTAATTCACGTAATATGGATATTAATCACAGTTAAAGAAATGTATTCAAAAAGAATAAAAGCTGATAGATATGCAGGTGATCCAACCAAGGTGACTTGAGGTGAGTAACTGAATTTCAGTACAATAGTTTCATTAGTGATAGAACTGTCCTACAAATAAATCTGTTTAAGGTGTACATGTGCAATCTGGCATGTTACCAACACTGCGTAACTTTTACCAACACTCCGCTGTAACTTTGATCTTTAGAGATTGCAAGCAGTATTATTAGTCTTCTGATATGTAGTGAGGGGTGTAATTTTGTGCAGTTGCCAATGTGCGAGTCAGAGGTTCCAAAAAGCTGGGATAGTGGACCTTGCACACAGTTACAGCTGTTTCCCAGCCTTGGAGTTGCAGTTTGTCAAGAGAGTAACTGGGACACTGGCCTTTTTACAGAAGTAGCATGCCTCCTTGACAGTAAATAACAACTACAGAAATAATCATTTCCTTACCAGGCAAAAAGAATTTTCTTCTAGTTTTTTCTTCTAGACTTGATGCTTTGGCATGGATATTGACTGTATATTGTGAAACAGAGCTATCAAGGAGCAAAACACTGGACAACTCATTGTCCCCATTGCTTGGTCAGTAGAAAACAACCTGTTACCGTTATGACTGTACCAGCCAGTCTCTGGCTGTCCTGTCTGTCCACTAACCTGGTCTAGGTACAGCTAAAGGGTTAGCATGCACCAAAGCTGTAGTCATTATGGAAATTGCCCTTTAACCACTGTCACTGAATCTTTACAAGCTCATGTGCTCTCATGCTATTAATCCCCTGTGCACTCAGCACTTGCTGTTGACTTCAGCTCCCTATTATGGAAGCACTTCTCTGACAAGTTGCAATACAGTCCTCATTCCTTTGGGCACTTTGAATTGAAAATGACATTATACTAATATCTCAGGGTAGCATATATGACTTCAAAGAATTGTAAGGACTGTATACACCTCCTATGGCAGGGTCAGAATATGGCTCCTTTTTGGTCATATCCTGACCGTACACTGTCAGACTTGTGTGAGTTTGGCAATTGCTGACTTCCCTGACACAAACCTCTCTGCAGCACAGTGTTAAGAGGTCACCTCTGCAATATAAGCCTGTACTGCTCCCCTGGAATCTCTACAATTGACTAAAAATTGCTCTCCCTGCCTAGGCCCCAGCTGAGTATTGCAGTAGTCCAGAAGGTTCAAGACACAGAAGTAAATAAATAAAAATACTGCAGTATTAGGAGTATTCTCTTTGCATTCTTTAAGTATCTGACTTCAGTGCAGTTTTTGTTACATGACTTTAGTAATCTTTGTTTCCTATGTATTTTCAATGGGGAGATGCACTTCTATGAAGCAATCTGTATAGACTATTATCTAAAACCCTTAAATTTAAGAGGATTTAATTTCCAGCTAAAATTTGCAGGTAACAAAAAGTTGAGAACATATTTACAAGAATGTTTGCTGGGGCTAAAATGGAATTCTTTCCCTAAAAGTCAAAAATGGTACAGACATTTGAAATGATCTACTTCTCATTTGTCAGTAAAGGCTAATCTTAGATTTGTAAGGAGTAATCTCTTACACATGTGCTTGTGCTTATCAGTTGTACTGTGCCACTCATCCTGTGGCATTTAAGCTTTGTCAGCATAAGTGTCTCACACTTTCTAAGGCCTGCTGTCACTTTTTATGGCACGTGTTCTTTTGTTTCCATATGGGTCCCGAAGACTAAATGTTTGTATGATGATGACAATGATTACGATGATGATGATGGTTCCAAGAGCCCAGATGGTATAGCATGGAATACATGCTATTCCAGGCCTCCCTGCATATGAAGCAGACCAATTATAAAAACAGAAGTACCAACTGGACCACTGGGTGGAACAAGAAATCACACCTGGAAAATTATCCCATTGATTTTTATTCAGGTGGTAAGAGCACTGTGGCTGCAAGCCAGGCAAAAATGAAACTGAATAGTTATGGCAAGTGTGTCTAACCACAGGAAATACAGTTTTACTGAATAGTGATGAATCCAATGGATTTTGGACTAATAGTGTATAAATTCTGAACCCAAATGCCCAGATGCTCCCCACTTGATAACAAGAAGCAAAGTGACATATTGGGCTGAGTGAAGGGGTTGAAGAGAGAATTGATGAGAGAAGAGCCTCTGTTAATAACCATTAGATCCTTGAATGGGCTCTCCACAGCTATTACAAAAGCTGCTTGTATCCAGGCCATGCACAAGCATAACCCTATTAATGTTCCTATTTCAGCCTGTGAACCTATGTCCTACTAAACCCATTAATTAAGGGAGCCTGTGCCATCCTCAAAAGTTATCTCATTGTAAAACAAGACTACATTGAGATAGACACTGACTTCAGTGCTCTCTGTAGGTTGTAACAGAGATTGTTGTACATCATGCAGAGGTATCCCTATAATGACAGCATTAAAGCACGCTATCATAAGTTATGGGTGAAAGATGGGAAGGGATAATACATCTAGTGATACCAAAAATGCAAGTCAAAAGATCAGACAAAAAATTCCCTGGAACCAGAACTCCCTGATCATCCACCCAAGACCTGGAGGCAGAAAGATCTGTGTAATCAAGTCTCAGCATTAGGCATTCCAAGAGCTGTAATTCAGAGACAGTCTAGCAGCACTATCAAGGATCTAATTAATGCTTGTAAGTAATGATTCTGAGAGGACCCCCAGTTCAGAGAAATGAGGGTAGCAATTAGAGGGAAAATATCCCAAAGACTTGTAGGCCTAGATGCTGTTTAATAAGTGTTGCATTAAAACAAAATGTAAGAGAGCAAGTAGTATATGCATGAAGATATTCTCAGAACTGTTACTGGATTAAATGTATATTTACATAATATATGACAATACAACAGAGACTAACATAGTCTACACAATGCCTTTCACTACCTCTAAGACCCCCAGTGAGAGTATTGAAACTTTATTTCCACAAATTTCTAAAATTGGACCCTATGCCATCATCTATACAGGCCAGCAACAAGTGCAATTTAATCCTTTATGGTCACTCAATATCAGTGCAGGTCAATATCTGCAATTGAACCTGCCTACTCACCACTCCTGAGTACATCTTACACAGGATGGTCAGCACAGTTGCATGGATTGAGCCTCATCTCTCCAAAATTTACCAAGGAGAGATGTGACAGGCACCCTGGGGAAGGATTAGGAGTATTAAATAAGATGAATGCTGAACTCCTAGAAAACAAAGTAAATTCACTAGCAGGTGATTTACACCAATTGGAACATCCATTTAGATCTTCCTTATCAGCATTAGGAACCAATCAGTGGCAGTTACCAGATATATTAGCTCAGTGGGGAAGGACTAATGAAAAGAATTACCTGACAATAGTGGTGAGTGCTCTAGGTGCAGCACAAACCAGTATCTCTTATGCTCTCAGTTGTAGATACAGTTGACTGCCCCAGTAATTAGAAGGATAAGTAATGAGGGCACTTTGCCTACTGAAATTTGAACAGTATTCTGGGGTAGTGAAACTAAATTTGAAAGGGAATTCCAATCTTGGTAGATTGTGAAATTTAGTGAAATTCACCAGTGAACCTACTGTCTCTAAAGCCAAAGGATTTTTTTTCTGACAATATGCAATGTTTATTGTCAACCTCATGTATATCAAATCATTGTCATGGGATTGAATCACTATGGAACACTATACTAAATTCAGAATTTAGATAGTTTTAAAGCTCTCTTCCAATTTCTTTTGTGTACCTCCTCAGCGGCAGAGCATGAGACAAGAAAAAGGCCTTGACTTAGGGTAAATATGAGTTAGAAAAAATCAAAACATCAGTGTGCTATCAACAATATTCTCATTCCAAACCCAAAACACAGCATTGTAACAGCTACTGAGAGGAAATCAAGTCTATCCTAACTGAAACCGGGACACACATGAATCACTTTCTGTAGATTCCTATTTCTAGTAAAATGCATTATGTCAACCGGGAACCATTTTTATATTTACACTTTCAAAAGTAAAATTGTGTCCATTTTTGTTGATTAAAAAAATTGGCATTTTGAATCTGTTCTTGAATAATTGCTTGTAGGGGTACAGTTTCAGAATTAATTTAAAATTAAGTTTTTTTAGCAGCTGATTGTGGAGCCACCTGCGCACTGTTTCCAGTTCAAGTGAATATATATAACAATAGAAAGGAATCACAGAATTAAGGTTGGAGAAGACCTCCAAGGTCATCAAGTCCAGCATTTTACCAAACACCACCTGGTCAACTAATCTATAGCACTAAACACGACATCCAGTCATTTCTTGAACACTTATAGGGATGGAGACTCTGCTACCTACCTGGGAGCTGGTTCAAATGCTTAACAACCCTTTCAGTGAAGAAATTCTTCCTGGAAAAGAAGTGTGCCTGTTTGGCAGAAACATACTCAGATCCAGTTAAACAAGGTTTGTAGCATATCATGAATATACGATTTCTGCTGCATTTTTTGTGGCTTTTGTAACTGAGCTTATTCATGTTCTGAGCAAACATATGTCATACTTTTAAAATAAAATATTAATAGGCTTTTGGAATTCCATGTGGAAAAGATTAAAGTTCAAAACTACATTTCAGTTATGCACAGATTTCTGTGGGCTTCCTAAGCTAGTCCCAGCTGCTCTGTAGTTGCTTCTTAGACCCTTACCTGTCTTTTTTTCAGATGTACCAGTTATTACTCTGCATATGAAGCATGGGAAGTGTGTGGCCCAAGTCTCTGAGTTTTCCCAAAGTTTGTAATATTAAACACACCTTGAAGTCAATGATTAATCATTTTTTAAAAATCTTATAGTATAGTGAAATGACTGCTGTTAAAGATATGAATGAGACATGAAGAAAAAATTCTGAAAACCTGCTGTTGCAACTTGTAGGCTATGTTAATTTCTAAGGATCTCTTTGCAGTTTGTAACTTCAAAGTCTGATTTTTCTCATCAGACCAGGGTATCTGAATCAAGCTGGTGGTGACAAAGGCAAAAACATCTCAGTAACTGCCCTTTTCTTTCATATTACATACAGTTTGGGTTATCTCGCTGCTCTAGTTTTGTTTTTTGAGCAGGCAGGAAGCTGAGGGCAAGGGAGATGATGTTTTTTTTTTGCAGCATAATGTGCAGCTTTAAAATGAGCGTAGTATTCAATACTGTGAAGAGGAGGATTTTCTTCTCCTTGATTGGATAATAGAAAAAAGATATTACCAATTGCTTGACCTCTCTGAACTCTACTCTTTGCAGAGCTGTTAGTTCACAGTCTATTAGGAACGCATATAAAGTGTTGCATATTTCTGGTTCTTAATTTCAGAGGGAATATTCCCAGATATTTCTATAGCAAAATCACATATACTAAAATTAATTTCAAGACTATTTGGCTCAACTTCCTTTCCATAAGTAATTAAACAATACCTTTTTACAGTGAGAAGGTAGTAGTAGTCACATTACTTTGTCTTTTTAGACAGTGACAATCAGATGGGATATACTCCTTACTACTGCAGCCAAGATGAGCTCTGTGTGGCTAAAAGTGTGGAAGCCACTGCACACTTCCTGTAGTTAAACTGTGAAAAAATAAAAATACCATCTTTGAATAGCTGGATTGGAATGTGCTTCTTCAGCCAACCTGTGGTCATTGCAAAATTACGTTGGACCTTGGTTCAGTCTCAATTGGAGAGGCTCAAAGGATTTATAAGATGTTAACTCAAGCTAAGCAAAGTGCAAAAAGGCTGCAGAATTTTTTTCCATTGACATTTAATGAACATAATGTATTCTAATTTTCATGTGTAGTGGTTAAGTTTCTGCTTTATAATTTTAAATCCCAAACCCTGAAAGCAAACAGGCAATTTCTTTTCTGTAGATAGACTTGTGCTCATTTGGTTTTCTCAGCCCAAGTCTATGAATTGGGAAATGCCAGTAAACCTTGAAAGTAAAATTTCAAGAAAGCTGTTCTGCTAATGGAGTGTTAGCAGACAGATAGTTTGCTCTGTATTGAATTTCTGGATTTTATGTGTTCCAGTTTGAAGTTTTCATTACTATATCATCTCATTTTGATCCGGAAGGTGCAATTGTATTGTATCAGATCAAAGTATCCTGGTCTCCATTAGTAGCAAGTTCTTAGAGAGCATAAGAGCAAACGTGGTCTTTCCCCTATCATGTTCCCTGGCTTTATGCAGTCAGTGGCTTAGGGACACACCAAACGGGAGGCTAGCAGGGGTAGAATAGTCTGTATTCCTTCAATTGTTCTGAACCCTTTGGTCTCCTTTGATGAGCTGGAAAGGTGACTTCTCTCAGCTGATTCAGTGTAATTAGAATGTATTTCTGTAGCCTGTATCAAGCATCCTGAAGTGAAACTTCAGAGAAAATCATTATTTATTTCTTCTATTTTAGGAAATATTCAATAACAGTTCCCCATTCACACACACTGTTTTAATTGATCTCTGCTGTGTTCCCACAAAGAATTTTCAAAGCTTTTGTGAGGGGAGCATGTAGCTGAGGCTTATCCAGAAGATGTATTGTCCACCATAGTGTGGCTAAGATTTGAGTTAAGGTATTAATGAATATATTTGTTATGCAGCTCAGTTTTTGTCCATGCTATTTCATATATAGCATAATCATTTGACATCACCACTGGCTATGGTTTTGCAGAGGAATAATGCACATCCATAGCTATTATCTTAGTTGCTACAAATGCATTAGCTGTGCATACATTTTCATTTTCAGAACAGCTTTTCATTTCAAAGCAAATTTTTGATACTTTTCTTTTAGATCATCATTTTGTTTCTGTGTCTCAGGTGTTGTTTTGCATTTCCCAGGACAAGTGACTGTTTAAAGGCCACTCTACCTCTGCTTCTGTGTTCTATGTTCTGTGTTCCGTGTTCTACCACCCCTAACTCTGGTGTTCTACTCTCTTCAGGAGTCTATGCACATCCCACCCTATTTGTGCAGATACTGTGCTGACCATTCATCAGTCTCTCTATTTCTTCCATTTTTCAGCCTTTCTCAGTTGGGTGTCTCTTAACTGATGGGTTCAAGTGGAACATTTTCTTGCTCTCAGTGCTGCAAAATTCTCCACTTCACAAATATGTTGAAAAGAGTTCTTTGTGAACATTAAGTTATTTTTTTCCTTTTTGTCTTGTATTGGGTTTTGTGGTATTGGGGTATTGTGAAAACTTGCCTAAAACCAATCTGGTTTGATCTCTCTGTTTTTACGTGTATAAATTTTATGAGAGGGGATGGGGGGTGTGTGTGTGATTGTAGTGGTTGTTTGGAGGGATTTTTTTGTGTTTTGCATGTGTCTGCAGACTGGTTTTTTATGATGCATACCGGAAATGGAAATAGATGCATCTCCCAGAATAATTCTGAAAGTTCAGTGCATGGTTCCTATTAACTGGCATATATTCAGAGGCATGGGATAAATAAAGAAAATGCTGAGCATAATAAAATTATGCAGTTAAAGATATGAATGTAGGCCAAATTGTACCGCAAAAGGAAAACAGGTAAAATATGGAATTGTGAGAGTAGTGGAAACACCAAGAATATTCAAAACTTACCTAGAAAATTTCTGCTCTCAATCATGTGGTACCTGTGACTGGTTTTAATAACTAACAAACCTTGAGCATTCACACATCCAGAGGTCTGTCTGGGAAATCTGTGAGTGGGCTGTAGGTATGAACTGTACCACTTTGGCAGATACAACTACTACAAACTCAAGAATTAAATCAAAAACAGTTGCATCACATCTCAAAGCTGCTGTGACAGTAAGTGAAGATCAGGGTCATGACCATCTTTGAGCAGCCTTGTCTCATGGAAGGTGTCTTTGTGCATGGCAGGGTCATTGGAACTAAATGATCTTTGAGGTGCCATCCGACTCAAACAATTCCATCATTCTATGACAACCAACAAATTTTGTTGTTCCTTATGTTTATTTCCATTTTTTTCTATATACTTGCCTAAGCCCCTTCAGCACTCTCTTTCCAGAGCATACATATTAAGAAACAAAGATACTTTGCTAAATAGTGCCCACATGTAACCAAAAATAAGAGCATTTTCTGCAGAACTGGTAGATGTGTACATTCTAAGCACCACTGATCCTGTAAGGAGACTCCTTCAGGTCTCAGTCATGACTGTCTTGGGGTTTGGATTGCAGTCTAGTACATGGGATAAATTCTCTGTCAAGGTTCCCATGATTTTTAATAATCAGGAGTTGGGTCATTTGTGTCCCATCCTCAGACTGTGTTAGGATGCTATTTTCCATCTCTTTTCTAATGTATACACTGTGCCAGTGCAGCAGGTTCTGTTAAGGGAGAATGTGGGTATTGCAAGGGAGAGTTCTTTCTGCCTGGGGAGATAGAGGTCCATGTTACTGGGAACAGAAATAGCCTGAAAATTCCAGGCTCTAGTCATAGCTACCTAACAGGTATGCAATATTTTAGTGTTGTGTATGTGTTTAAATGTTAAGTCTTTCTGCTTAATAAGGACAAGGACAATTAAGTGCTTTAGCTGCTGGCTACTTCTGTCCTGAGAGGGCTAACCGCATCTAAAATGTGCTGAAGAAATTTCTGTGAGGCAATTTATTTTGTAAACACAGTAAAACATATTAAAAACAATTAAATGTATAAATCTGGGGCTAGATTTCCAAAAAAGAAGCTTAAGTGTTGTAGTATGTGTTTTTTATACAGTTAATTTGGATCCATTTCAGTTTGATAAATGCATTAATTGTGATGAATACAGTTAATTTGGATCCATTTCAGTTTGATAAATGCATTAATTGTGATGAATACAGTTAATTTGGATCCAGAGTCCAATATAATGAAGATCTGTGCTAATTTTGTGCATACATCTCTGTTCAGAGTTTTTTGTATGGTATAGTTAGACAGGTATTACTCTACCATCTCTATTTAAGATGTGAAATTGAGAGTATTATTCTAAAAGAAAAAGTTTAAAACCCCTTTTCTCCCAGTGGGACAGGGATTTCTCTTTTCAAACGCTCTGTTTTCCCATCCTCCAGAGATTTAAGACCCTCCAAAGGCTTCTTGGAGAAATGCCAGATTCAAATCCCTTTTCCCAAAGATAAGAACAATCTTCATGAACTGAACTGCTTTTCCCTTGTATGCCTGCATATGGCCAGGACCTGTTGCATAGATCAAACTTTGCCAGTTGTCTTTTAGAGGGCTGCTGACCCTTGTGGGGATGGGGCAAGCAAAGTGCTTCCCGCTTATCTTGGTTTCAGGCTAGGATGGAGTTAATTTATTCTCAGTAGCTGTTCCAGTGCTGTGTTTTGGATTTGGAATGAGAATGGTGCTGATAACACACTGATGTTTTGGGTTTTTGCTAATTGTGTTTATGCTAAGTCAAGGACTTTTTTCTCTGCCAGTGAGGAGGCACACAAAAGAAACTGTGAGGAAGCATAGCTGGGATTGATGATCTGAACTGACCAAAAGGATATTCCACACTACAGAATTTCAGGCCTGGTGTATTAACTGGGGCCAATTACCCTGAAGAGGGACAAGTCTTAGGGAGGAGGATCTGGCATCTGTCAGTGGGTGGTGAGCAATTACATTGGGCATCACTTGTTATTTCCTTGTTATGATAATTGTTATTTTCACTATTACTGTATTTTTCACTTTATTTTCAATTCTTAAAATGTTCTTAACTTGACCCACAAGTTTTACTTTGATTCTTCTCCATATTCCATCAGGTTGGCAAGGGAGAGAGGGAGTTTGAATTAGTGACTACATATTGTTTAATTTCTAGTTGGGCTTGTAACCACAACATCAATAAAGATCAGGTTTTTGACCACCTGAATATCCTGAATATCTATAAGTCCTAGGCACCTGATGTCTTGAGAGAGTTGGCTAATGTAGTTGCCAAGCCACTTACCATGATATTGGTGAAGTCAGGGCAGTCAGGTGAAGTCCCAAACATTGGATCCATCTTTATAAAGCCTTGAAATGCGACCCTGGGAATCACTGACCTTCCAGCCTCTTGTTTGTGCCTGGGAAAACCATATTGTAGATCCTTCTGGAAGCTGAGCTATCCTTTGGAGGACAGGTAGGAGATCTGAGAGAGCCAGCATAGTGTCACCAAGTCCTGTTTGACCAACCCAGAGGCCACCCATGATGGGCTGACTACATCAGTGGGCAAGGAAGGGCTACAGATTCATCTGCACTTCTGTAAAGTCTTTGACAGTGTACCCCACAAGATTCTTCTGTCTAAACTGGGGAGACATAGATTTGATGGGTGGACTGTTAGATGGATGAGAAAGCAGTTGGACATCCAGAGGTTAATGGTCAATGGCTCAGTGTCCCAGTGGACATCAGTGACAAGTGGTGTCCATCAGGGGTCTGTACTGGGACCAGTGTTATTTGATATATTCATTAGTGACGTCAACGAAGGAGTCGAGTGCACACTCAGCAAACTAGCAGATAACATCAAGCTGGGTGGTGCTGTTGACACTCCTTAAGGATGGGATGCCATCCAGAGGGACCTAGACAAATTTGAGAAGTATGTCCTGTCACCTTTAGTTGAACTGTATGTATGAAATATTACATGTAAAGGTGACAGAATCAAGCTAAAGAAATATCTTATTTCAACTCTAATCTACTGTTTTATTTGCTATCAGAAGAAGTATTAATCATTTGCTATCAGGTCAGTATTCATCGTTTTGGGAATCTCATGAGGTTTAATAAGGCCAAGTGCTGGTGATGCACCTTGGGACACCCCTGGTGTCAGCACAGGCTGGGCATGAACAGACCCAGAGCAGCCCTGCCCAGAAGGACCTGGGGGTGCTGTGGGTGAGAGGCTGGACATGCCCTGGCCATAGCACTCACAGCCCAGAGAGCCAAACGTGTCCTGGGCTGCATCCAGAGCCCCGTGGGCAGCAGGGGAGGGAGGGGATTCTGCCCCTCTGCTCTGCTCTGCTGAGACCCATGGAGCACATGGAACTGTTGAAACAAGTCCAGAGGAGACCACCAACATGATCAGAGGTTTGGAGAACCTCTCCTGTGAGGAAAGGCTGAGATTATTGGGATTGTTCAGCATGCAGAGGAGACGGCTCCAGGGTGACCTGATTGTGGCTATCCAGTGCTTGAAGACAGCCTACAAGAAAGACAGAGAAGAACTCTCTTTACAGGATCATGTAGTGACAGGACAAGAAGAAACAGCTTCCAACTGACAGAGACTAGGTCCAGATTAGATATTAGGGGGAAATTCTTTACTGTGAGGGTGGTGAGGCAGTGGCACAGGTTGCCCAGAGAAGCAGTGAATGCCCCATCCCTGAAAGTGTTCAAGGCCAGGCTGGATGGGGCTCTGAGGAACCCGGTCTAGTGGAAGGAGCTAGATATTCTTTAAGATGCCTTCCAACCCAAATAATTCTGTGATTCTACGATTATATGATTTGAATCATCTGACCTTATCTGGATCTGAGTGAAACAGAGTGAGCTAGTTGAGGGTTGCAGAAGTGGTGGACCAGAAGACCGGCATCTTCCAGGTTGCTCATTCTTGTGTTTTCCTACTGAAAGGATAAATCAAAAAGGCTGATGGCAGTCTAGTGTTACATATTTGAGTCCAGGAAAGCCCATCTCCTATTAATGAGGCTGCATGTGCTGTGTGGATAAACATGGCTATTAATCTCTTCTGACGGGAAGAGGTATGAGTCATATGAAATTTAGCTTTTTCAAACACTTAGATTAATGTGCCATTAAAAAAAACCAAACTGTTGGGAATAGAATTGGGTATATAAACTGACTTTCCAGCTAGAACAGGCAGGCAGCAGATGTTACTGCTAATATCTGTCCTCTAGAAAACCCCACCTGAAGAATGACTTTTTATTGCCAAAGTCAAGATTGCTGAAGAAATCTGCATTTTCATAAGGAAGGAAGATTGTTGCCTTCAAAAGGCGTGGCAGCCTGGTTCAGGGACAGCACGGTGACTAACTCCAGGTCACTCGGTCCATCTGCACGCTGACACCAATGTGGTAGACGGCAAAATGGTGTTTATTGGTGAAGAATTTGACACTTTATTACCTAAGTTTAAAATGTTACTGCCATCTGCTTTCACCACAGCTAGGTGCCACTGGCTAATTACGGGGGCAATTACCATAAACTATTGAGGGGGGGTGATTCTGTCTTTCTGTACATCGTAATATCTGCCGACCGCCGGGCCCTAGCTCCCCACAGAAGATGCTTCTTTCAGTGGGTTTTTTTCAGAAATGTGAAAAAAACCTCACAGAAATACAACTGAGATAAATTTCTTTTTCCTTCGAAGTTTAGATCTTCCTGCAGGGATTGTAATGTTTATGTCCTTTCCATTGTTACCTAAATTAGCATGCAACAGGGGTGTTTATAGGTGAAAGGTTTATTTTTTCCACTGTGGAAGAAGGGCTGGGCAGCATTTGTTAGCCTCTGAGCTAAATTTAAAAAATAATTTAAAAAATAATATTGATTATGTTTGCTGCCTAACTGGCATTCATAATTTTGTGTTATATGTTATACATCTCCCTTTCTCCAGGCACAGAAATTCTCTTTCCAAAGTTCCTTCAATTGCTCTTCAGTCTTTATAGCTCTTGTGTTGCCAGCTGTGGGAAAATGTTGATATACCATGTTGCTGTTCAGCTTTGTTTGGAAGCTGGTCAAAAGACTGAATGACCACTAATGTTTTAATTAGACTGTAATTAGGACACCACTCCTCAAGCATGCTCTGAAATGAATTTGAGATGTTTTAATGTCTTTTTAATATCCTTTTGTCTTTAGGCGTTTATCAGCATTCTTCTATCAGAAGTTCTCAGTCCGGGCAGAGATTTTTCTCATTTTTGTACTGGTAAATCATAAGAAACCTTTTAATGTATACAAAAACTCTTAGTACTTGTCAGTGTAACTGAAACTGGAATTTGAACAAGAGATATCACTACCGAATAAATAATATAACATATGAAATCTCTAAGTTTGTCTGATCACATCTCTGCAAGCTCATGGCAACAGTTTTTTGTTCCCTTAGCAGTGACTTGAGCTAATGAAGACAGGAACCTCTTGCCTTTCAAAGGCAATGCATTTGAGGAGGTCTGAGGGTGACTTCCTAAAGAAATTAACTAAATTAATAATAAATCATTAAGAAATTTCCTTTTGAATCTCAGGCTATAAAAATCTGGTCATTCTGTTAAACTGGTGGAGGAATACATCTGATCCAGGTAGCAGGAGTCACAAGCTGGAGGTTGAGATCAAGACTGAAATGCAGACTGAGGTCTGGGTTTCTGCCCAAGACAAGAGGCTGTGAATTGCCAGGGATAACAAAGGGCATGAAGATGGATGAGGCCAGCCACGTGAGTGGACACAGACACAGCAGCAGCTGGGAGCCGCTGACCTGGTGGATTACCAAGGAGATGAAGATGGGTGCTGCCATCAAGGAGGATGGACATGGAGAGGCAGACAGGAGTCAAAGCTTCAAGAGGAAGAGCAAGACTTGCACTTGAGTAGACTGGGAGGTTGCAAAACCCAGGGGTTCCTCTGGGGTCCTCCTAGGACCAGAAACTGAGCTATTTCTGTGTTACTGAGCTGTGAATAAAAGTCTGCATGGAATGAGACATCTGAGACTGTGCCACGGGAAATGTTGGGTGAGGAAACCTGGTCTGACTGAGTGGGGCGTGCAGGGACCCCTCAGGGCAATGAGCCCACGGTGGAGGGGCTTCAGTCCCAGCAGTGAAAGTCTCTGACCTCGGGAGTGAGGCTGCCAGGGGCCTTGGGAACGGTCAGGCTGGGAAGTTTCTTTAACAAATTGTCATCTTCAGAGCTTCACTCATGTCTCTTTACTTTCAAGTTACTTGCTTCATAAAGCTAACTTTTCTTTGTTGTGCAGGTAGCACCTGCTTCAATAAAAAAGATGAGTGTACTTCGTCTGTGCAGACAGAAAGCACAAAAATCCTGGAATCTGAGATGCTTAATTTTAAAACGCTAATTCCCCTGCATTTTTTCTTCAGATTCTGAACTGCAATGTTTCCAAGCTGTTAACTGAAATTAATATACAAAAAAAAGGGAGGTTGGTCTTGATTTAGATTTTCCATTTAAGTTTTCTTTCACAGATGAGTGTAAAGGCAACAGTTTTGTTAAAAAGAGGGAAAATTTCTGATGTTTTGTATTTTGATAATATAGGTATTACAGAAATTATTGTATGCTATCACAGGTCTTACTGTCCACCTCTAATTGTAGGAATGATACTGTATTTAATTTGCAGAATAGGTTCTTTGATAAATACAAATTTTTCAGAACATTGATTAACCTAATTTATGTTTTCATCCAAGTAGGTATTAATATATCTCTGGTTAAAAACTTTGAATAAATGAAAAGTCAAAACCATTTGTCCTGTTCTTCTCAGTGGGACGGTACTAACCAATAACCAAAAATACACCATGAGGGAATGCCATAAAGAGAGAAAATAATTTCACAATTACTCAATAAATTCTGATCTGTTCTTTGGAAGTTAAACACCTGGTCAATAAGGACTGTATGCCTGTACACCTAGTAAAGTAGTCTTTCATCCATATAAGTTCTTCAGACTGTGTGCTAGTTATTAGACATGAGGAGTGTCTTCTCTGTAAAAGCTAAAATGCATTCAAATGGGAAATTCAGCATTAACATGACATGTAATATCCTGGAAAAATGTAAACACTTCTTTTGGCTCACTGAAACAGTAAGAAGCTTTTAAAATCTTTCACATAGCCAACAAATAGAGCTAGGGTGTCCATGTGTAGAATGTCATCACTGTGGAAAACAAAGACAATATTTCTTTAAAGAAAGTTAATTTTTCTTTGGATGAATGAGCAGACAGGTAAGAGACACCAGACACAGACATTGGTGGCTTAGCTTTGAAGAAAAAAAAAAAAAAAAATGGAACTGTGCCTGAAGTGCTATTCCAGTGAAGAATATCAGAGCTTTTCCCCATGCTGATGACATTGAGGGGATGATTGCCACCCATTTTCTTACTAGCAGTAACAAGCAGTGAATAATGTGATAGAACTAAGTTTAAAGACTGTAACTATGCTGCTTGTAGTTTTGTACTATAACAAGTGAAAGATTTAGACAAAATGGCTGAAGATATTGTCTTAGCATTGATGAAAGATAAAAGGAAAGCTTCCTATTGGCATTAGGTGAAATCTGCAGTATCTAATTTTTCAACATGCTGCACCAAGGGCATAAGAGTGAGAATGCTACACACTCCAGGGCAACAGCTTTAATCTACTCTGAATAAACACTCAAGAGCCTTATCCTTTGTGTCTGATTTATATTCAATGCCCTTGCAATTTGCTTCTGCTTCTCTGACAGGGAAGGAGTGGAAGCAAGTGTATCAGGGTGCACTTCAATTGCCAGGTGCTGGAGGTACACCATGTGAATGCAATTATTTACCTTCAGACATCATGAAGAAAATTCTTCTCTTATCACAGTTCAGCACTTAAATTTAGTAATGTAAACCTCACACGAACAGTGTACTCAGCATCAGGTCTGGCTTTTCTGGTTTTCTCAGTGGGGGAGTGTTTTCAGTTAACCATTTACAAAAAAAATGCACAAATATGCTTCATATTTAAGTTGTAGTTTAAAAACCTCAGGTAAAAACTGTAAAAGGTGAGTAACTACTTAAGAATTGGGTTAATGTACTTAGAGAAACTGCTATGAGCAAGGAGCAACAGTAGTTTTGTCCACATATCTGAAAATGCAATTTTGTGCTAACATCTTTCCATGTGAAGGGTTCAGAGAGCATTTAATCACCTGCTAATTAGTTTATGTTTATGAGAGGCAAAGGTGGGTTTTGAAGTTTTATTAGGCACTAGTTCATTTAAATACATTTCATCACACACAGCTTCTAGACAACTGAGACCATCATTTTTCCACTTAGGTGTGCCTTCAAAAACTTGTGCAAATGTAGTTCCAATCATGGAAGAGAAATAAAGTACCTGTGTGGTATTTTCAAAGTATGAGGAAGACAATAAGCTGTCTTATATTTTCAAAACTCTCCAAAAACTTGTACCATCATATCCTAATAAACATTAATCTTGGAATTTTGATCACCAAAGACAAGTACACGTGTTTATGTCTAGATGGCAGTAGAACAGGATTTTTTTTTTGTAATTGAGGTACCTACAGTGATGATAATGCCTTTAAATGCTTTTGTTAATCCAACCATTAGTTCTTTGTTTCTTTTTTCTAATTTATGCCAATTCAAATAAAACATATTCTATTTCCAGACACTCCTGCCACCCGCTCCCAGTTATAACAATCAACATTGCCATTTTGTATTATATCTAGTCACTGGACCAGGTTCAGTAAATATATTGTTTATTATACTTATTTAAGTAATTAAATATTACGCTTATATTTATATTAAATATTAAATATTATACTTAAATATTATACTTACTTAAGTATTGAAGTAAGTTAAGTAGTGAAGTCACAATTCAAGAATAGAATATACAGTTGCAAGGCACACCTGCAGTTGTGTGCCAACCCCAGGGCAGTTGGGATTTTTTGTGATAGACACATCCCCAATGTTTAAAGCCAGTTCCCAGAAGCAATGCCAGGACATGCATTGCTGTATGTATGGGGATTGCCAGTGATTGCTTCCGTAGGAGCTGCACATGGCCTTCTATCTTCTGCTGCCCCTTTGCACTGGATATGAAACAGGGATACTAAGCCTTGTGTCACTAACTTTTGTCTTGTCACTTAGTGGGCTCACCAGTGTGCTGCACTTTGGGGATCCCATTCCCCATGTGCACTGGCTTACCAAGCTGTGTGTCATGGCTGAGTTTTGTCTGTCTTCCTTGTGTGACATTACTGCCCAGGTATATTTTACTCATTCCAGCCTTAAAACATTCTGTTAAAAAAAACCCAAAAAACCCACACAGTGAGAACTCATTTGAAAACAGTTTCACAGTTCAGTTGAGCTAAATTACTTTCATTTTGATGAGGGTTTAGAGCAAATGTAGTTTCCTTCTTGTTTGTCTAGTATGAATAGTATGAAGAAAAATTCTGATGTATGGGTGCTACCTCCATTTAATGCCTTTTTTAAATTTCCTGTTTAGTATTTATTTTTCAGTCTGGATTTGTCCTGTGCTTAGCACTTTAAAGCTTGGCATTCTGAAAATGCACAAATAATGTTTTTGAGCAAATGTTCTATTAATTCCTCTGTCAGATCAGGATCTTAGTCAATGGTTAAATTTTATCTAATGTTTCTTAAGGAGGTACTTTTGTCCTCTTTGCTCACAGTTGGGGACTGGAAAAACAGCTGGGCTCCATTTTAAAGTTTTCTTGCACAGCTTTTTATTTGTTTGTTTCTAAATCTCTCCAGTCTTCAAATTATTATAATAATCATTTAATAAATCTTTGAAAAGTACTTTGAGGCAAAAACACTGTATAAATGGTAGGTAGAATGCTCAAGATGCTGTCCCACTCATTTTTTATTCTCATTTCACTTATTTATTGACTTTCTGACATCACTGTCTCTGGGAATCCACTTACAGTGTCAAACTTTTTCAGTAAGAATGACCGTGAGGAAAAAAGTATATTCAAAGCCCCCTGGGATGCCAGAAGATGGTCTTCATAATAGATTATACCTTTCCATGAAATGGGTGTACTCATGGATTTTAAGAGTAGAAGTCAAACTTGCAATACATCATCCTGACATGCTGAAAAACAAATGTTCATAAGACAATAGTTTTTGTACCAGAATAGCAAATATCCAATCAATGATTTAAACTACATTGTTCTGCTAACAGTGTATACGCACTGATTGTTGTAGCACCTGAAAACCATAACATCTTTTAGTGTCAGTTTGTAATTGCTGATTCTATTATGCCTTTTGGGGTTGATAAAGGAACTGTCATTAGAATTTTCCTCTTGTATGCAGTTACAGACCATTCATCTTGTCCAGGTGGGGTTAAAGAATGGATTTTCAGGATCATTCTTAGACTTCTTTTCTGAATAATTTCCAGGTCTTCATCTCTTTTTTCACTTTCCTCTTCCAGGAGCAGACCTATAATTGAAGCTGTTCGTAGCTGGCTAACAGACCTGCAGAGGTACAACTGTGAAGGTTTTGGCTGGGGTGGAGCTGATTTTCCTCAGAGTAGCCCCGGGGAGTTAGCAAGCGGCTTAGCGGGAGCTGCCAGCTGGGGATAAACCACAGCACTGCTGCACTTGCTCCACAGGTTCTGCAAGGGGTGACTGGCATGTGTATTCACTGGCAAGAATAAACAGTGTTGCCAGGCCATTTGCATGGCCCACAGAACCTCCACGCTGAAATATGATAAACAAGGAAGGGTGAGAGCTTGCTACTCAAAACATACCCTTATTTCTCTCGGGCAATGCCATGCCAACCTTGCTACGCTGCTCAGTGAGGTATGTTGAATATATTGGATACTGCTTTCAAATCATTAGTGTGCAGAAAGATTATAAGAATAATCAAATTTGCTTCCTAACCAAATTATCCTGTATTAGGAGAAACACAATCATTTCTGTCTTAAACACAAATGTATTCGTGCTAATGAAAACTCCGGGGCAGCTTTTAGTAATTTCATTACAGACTACCTTGGAGCATGGTAGTTCAATTAATCTCTGCAGCACCAGGTTGTATTCTTAACTTTTTTCCAAACATGTTTCTTTGAAATATTTTTACTAGATCTGTGGGTTTTAGATACCTTGAACAAGACTAGAGCATGACATGAGCTCAACATGACAGATGGCTAAAGGAAAATGGGCTTTATTTAAAATACTTACTCTCCAGTCCTCTTACAATACATTCCAGTCAAAGATTCCTGTTGTAAGTATATATACACTTTAAAGATCGTGTAAGTTTCCAAGGGTGCTGATCTTATGCTCTTCGTTACAGTGGCCCACTCAATATGAAAAAATATTTTGTTTCAGCCAGTCTTGCGTAACAACTAAAACTGATGTAGTCAACTGACCTGCAGCATTTGTGCATGGCACAAAAGAATAAAATACTCTTGAAGTGACAATATAATTTGGAAGTCATATTTCTGAGAAAAAAACATAGGCTTCCTCATGTCCTCTATGTCTATGGCCCATCAAATGCCGTCTTTCAACATGAATTTCCAGTCTTGTAGTCCCTTTTTCTCACTCTTTGGGGCTTTGCTTTTGGTTGTTCTGTTTTGTTTTTGTTCTTCTTTTTTTTTGTTGTTGTTGTTGTTTTCTGATGGCTGCGTTCTAATATATGTTGCAACCATTTTGTCCCTTTTTTTGGAAGCCAAATAATATATTGACTAATTCTATAATCCAGCATTTTGTGGTCATGCTTAAAAAATCAGTTGACCAGAGGGATCCTTGATTTTGATCCTTGATTCTCTGAGGGATCCTTGCAGTGTGCTTTCATGTTCTATTTATGCAGATATTTTATGAGTGTCATCATCCCTACCTGTTTTGGAATAGCCTTTGGGCAAACAAAGGTATGCCTGTCATTTGGGTACTTCTGCTAGGAAGGTTTTTTCCCTTCTGATGTAACTGTGGTTTTCTCAATCATATTTTGCATATTAGTAGGGCTTACATACTTGTATTTACCAGGAGATTCTCTGATTTATTATTACAGTCGGAGAAAATAAATACTTGTCACTTCACTTTTTTCAAGTTTCTTAGATACCACTAATTTGTGCTAGCCATTCATTTTCCCAACATCACATTTTCTATAGCATCTTAATTGTTTTACTTTTTGAGCTCTTTCATTATAGCTGTCTTTCTGGCATTCTTTATGGTTAAGAATGCTGCAAAAAAAAAATATTCTTAGGCTACTTATGGAACTCCATATACAGTATGGTTTATTAATTCAAGGGTGTCTCTAATTATGTGTGTGTTCTTTACAGCACTGAACCATCTGTACCGTTCTTGCACTATGTAATATTCTTGATCACAAGTAGAGTTTCTCTAGCACTCCCTGACCAAAAAAAAAAAGAGGCAATAAATAAATGTAGAGGTCCTTTCCCTCTCTCTCTTCCCCCGTTTCCCACTGACATACCTTACTAATACTGCATTCTGTGTCTGCATGTGTGAAAGTAACATGTACAATTTTGAAAGGGTCCAATTCTTCGTCATAATTGGGTTGAATTTTGGAGTGTTTTCTCTTTTGTAAATGTCCATGGGTTTGGGGGGCAGGTCCTTTAGAGGACTGAAAACTGGATGATGTGTAGGAAGTGAAGTGTAGGGCTTTTCGTAATAGAAACCAAGTCTGCAGTGCCAGTGAGGGACAGGTTTTATTCCGTGTTTTTGTCAATGACCTGGAGAAACAAGCATAACAGTGAAGGTCAAGTTGTCCTTAAATTATCTGAATTTTATACTTTCCTAATGCTTTCCTTTTTTTTATTTTTTTTTTTAATTTTTATTTTAAAAATAGCAGGTGCTCTGGGCTCTTTTGCTCTTTCAGAAATATCTGTCAAGACCAAGCTGAATTTCCTTGGCTTCTGGGGTTCTCCAACTAAGTGCTTTGAGAGGCGGCGTTGGCAGTGGATCTTCATCCTTCAGACAGATCCAGAGGAGAATTCATTGCTGGGTCGTTAACTGACGATTAAAGAATGAAAGTGGTAACTTGACAACACTTCCAAGTGGCTGGAAATGCATGTTTACCTAATGGAAATCGTTATCAGGACTCCCTTCTCAGATAAGATCTGGGCATTACTGTGAAGAGGCAGGAAGGTTTATCTCTGACCATGGGAAGCTGACAGCTCTCATGCTGCGTATTTTAACAGTTGCCTGTCAGCACCAACCTCTGCCATTTGATTGTCACTTCAATGAGTAAGATCTGTCAAACTGAACACAAAGAACAATGTTTCTTATGGTGGAAACATTTAGAGTTTATTTCTCTTTTATTGTATTGTATTAGTTTGCATCATTCAGACTGATTACTTACATGAAAGGATGATACAGGTATGAAATACGGGATTATTCCAGCTAGATCAATTACAAGTAAAGCAGGATGGAATTATTTTTCAGCATGAGGCAATTTCAGCCATTTAAAGATAACTGTGCATCCTAGATAAATGAAATGGAGCTATGTAATTATCATTCTCAAAAAGGTGCAGAGCCCACTCTATTTTGCAAACTGTCAGAGTGCTGTAAAAGTATCACAAGCTAAAAAATATCACCATGCAAAAGAGCTCACTGTCTCTCATCAGATAGTGAAAACAATTTGCCTGCAGGAGTTACTTTGAAATATTAACTTGAATCCTAAACCAGGCAGCTAACAACAGGGTGTACTGACTAATCCTGAAAAGGAGATAAAAATGTCTTCACTGTTTTATTTCAACCTATTGCATTGGATATTTGAGATTAAATAGACGTCCAAGCTAAGACCACAAAAATTGCCTGCTCTTTATTCTTCTGCTTCCCCCTTCATCAGACACACACCCTAACCCCCAATGAATGCTGTAAGATGTCATTAAATTTTCTTTCCCATCACATAATGGAATGTCTCATAGTGTACATTGGCACAAAATGGACTAAGGAATAAGTGGTCATTTAATAGTTTTCAGTGCTTTCAAATCTGAGAAAAATAGTAGTTAGATGAGGCTAGATTCCACAGTCTTTGCACATGATGAGTATTATTGCTTTATGAATAACTTCTTTGATGGTTGTGAGAATTATCTGTGTTCTTTTCACAGCTAAATCTGTTATTAGGCCTTCTGCTGCTGTCAGGTCTTACCCTGACACACATTTTAGCACATAATTAATGCTATCACAGCTAGTGTGATTTTTTTTAAATCCTTGATATTTTGTAAGTTTTGTTGGTCCGGGATGAGATATCGGTGTTTCATGGGTATTCTGTATTCTGTAGCTGATATTTCCCAGACAAGTGTAAATCAGGATGCAAATACTGATTCCCCCCCAGATAGACATGGTCCTCTAACCAAGGCAGGTTTCAAATTGCATCTCATAAACCTATATATATTACAAAAAAAAAAAAAAACAAACAGATCAAGACAGCATAAGAAAATGTGGATCTTAAGGCAAGCTTAGAATCTAGTGAACAAATCTGAAAAATTGTGTCTGCACCCTGTACATTTGAGGGCCAGTAGTAATTGAAAAGAAATATGGCAGACCTGATTTTTTTGGTGGCATTATTTTAGGTTTTCTGTAAAAAAATACTTTATATCTGTTACTCTATGATATCATAGTTTCATTCATAATTAAATGGACATCATTAAAGGCAGCACAGTTTGTTTAGCACAGGGCAAACTCTGGACTTTGTGGACTCTACAAGCAAGTAGGAAATAAATACTCATTTTCTCAATTAATTAGAAAGTTTTTGTGGTGGAGATTTCTGTTGTGGCATGTGGTATTTCTGTTACAAGCAATATGGGTAAGTCTGACAGATCAAATAATTACACTGCATATATTAAATTCAAAATTGAAAACTAATTATTTGTATAGGGATAAGAAGTGGAATTCTCTAAAATATTGTGTTAAAATTGATGATGTGAACTGTGTTTTAATTTATATTAGCTGGAAAATACTAAAGTCACAGCAACATAAATGATTAAGGGAATATCAATTTCATACTTATGATTGAAAGATAAAATCAGTAATTTAAAGTCAAACCAGAATTCATAAAGGCTAGGGTTATTATCACAAATGTATTTTCAATCTAATGCACAGTAAAGAAGGGACAAGCATGTCTGAGGCCTTTAATAATCTGCTGTTATTTACAGATAAATATTTTACTACTGTATTTTAGTCTAACTACTTATCAGTACCCATTTAAGAGAGAAAGTTGGGGGTGAGGAAGGAGAGTAATGGTGAAGATATAAAATAAAGATATAAGGATAATGACATAAAGATATAAAAAGATATAGTGAAGATATTAGAAAATGTACATCAGTTAATTTTGGCTCCATTGGAGATGAAGCAAATAAACTGACTTGTCAGCATCAAAATTAGTTCCAAAAAAGGGTCTTGTGTGGATCCAGATTTCTTTTGTTGCAAATCTTTTCTAAAACATTCCTGAGGCCACTCATTTATCCCACTGTGGATTGGACTTCGCAAGCTTTTAAGCACATACCTCGAGCTTCCTTTGTTGCATTGCCCTTTAGTTAGATATGCCTTAGCTGAACTACAGAGCAGATGAGATAACAGTTTCTGTAAGGACCAATTCCTCCTCATGAATAAACAAATATGGATAGAAAGAGAGAAGGAGATATGGAGAGGGACAAGAAAAATTATTATACCCAGAAGAAAGAGTGAAATCAAACTGCTGTTGACTGAAACAAAAGCCGTGATTATGAGTCACATTTCTTCCCATTGATATGTTTGCTACTGCCACCTCTTTTGTACAGGACCTTGCTCCTCTGTATGCTCATCAGATTGTCTTTCACAGCCCTCCCATCCCCTCTTACCTGTGAAGCCTGCATACAGAAAGAGGTTATAGCCCAGAATAGCAGATAAATCTTGTTCTGAACATGAATCTTCCTGCATTTGTTGGTCAGGTCCCCAGTTCTGGAAACAGTTCTGCTTGGGGAGGAAGAACAAGCTTTAAAGAGATTCTGCCAGTGGCAGTGCCTGTGAGAGAAACTTGCATAGGAAAAAGAAGAAAAGCTCTTCCAGACTGACATCGTCTGAAATGAAACAAGATTGGATGCTCTCAGTTCTCCCCACATGTTGAGCTAAGGCAGAGTAAATTGTGACAATTAAAAGGGCTCTCTGGAACCAAAGTACCGTATTTCTCATAGCCATGTGTTGCTTGTGGTCAACACATTCTGTGATGTACCACTTAGAAATCACTGAGGAGTCTTGAATTTCTCTCACTCCATCACCATCACCAGGAGTCCAGACAGCTAAAGCTTCTCAAAGGCCATGGAGAATGAAAACCCCTCTTCAGTCCTTAGAATCACAGTTTGTTGCTCTACAGTGCACACAATTTGCCATGCAGAAAAGAAAGTAAAGTAGTAGCAACAGTCTTTCAATGCTACCAGAGAATCAGAATAAAATAAATCCAGGAGATGCTACAGCATTTGAAGGTGTTAACAGCTTCACATATTAACATCTGTCATATATTTAAATTTATTTTGCACATTTCTCATACTGCTACGGTTTAACCAAACCTGATGAGTACTAAAAGGTTGGGATCATCTACTGAGGCTGTCCTCCAAACCCACCAATTATTACAGCTTTTAATTATCTGTTCTTCAGAGCTCTCCTTTATCTGCTCAACCTGAATTGCTAAATCAAAGCATGTATGTAAATTATCTTCCTTTTCTGCCATCTACAAAAGAAGAGATTAGATAGAGTGCTAAAGCAATGCTTTACATTTAAATATCTGTTTTTTAATGGCTTTAATTTGTGTTAGTTATGTTGCCATTTAAGAAATACTAACAAAGCAACTGAGGGCAGTGTTAAATGCTAGGCACGCTTCATAAATGTTATGATGCTTTAATAATAGTCCTGTAAGTAAACTACAGCATGACAAATTATTTCACTCTCTCTTAAAAAGTAGATCTGACAAAAACTGCACAAAAATATCAGCATAAAAAGAGTAAAGATGTCCTATGGTTTTCACAGAAGATAATCACTGGTTTCATGATTTATCACAAAATACAATAAAAGACATATATTATTATTGTAAATAACAAGTGGAATGTCTTATTGTTGGTTGGAATATTTACAAAACTTGTATAATTGTTGTCAACAGGGAGTGTGCAGGGCTTCTGGTAATAATTTGTGTTTTCAGGTAAGAGCCAGGTGAAATGTCTCAAAAGGTAATCTAGTAATGGAACATCTCAGCAGACCTTTTGACCTTTGAATATGAGAATAGTCTGTTAAAACAAATCTCTGAACTGTCTATATTCTAAACAGTGAGGAGATACTTTTTTTCATCACTGAGTGATTTGGATTCCAAGCAAATTGTCAAACACTCTCCAGGTCTTTGGTTTCATTGGTGTGATATCCCAGGCTGATGATGGTTGGCAGAGCTACTGCAGAGAGATCAGGTTTTAGGACTGTTCAAAGCCAATCCCTATGGTAACTTCTTGGCAAGAATAACAGTTTAAGAAGTCAGAACTAGTAGGGTAGGATCTGCCAATTCTAAACCTTCTAACTACATATTTATCCCAGGCACCTTTTGCATGAACCTTTCCAAAAGTTTATTATCTCTTTATCTGGAATATTTCTGTGTGTGCCATAAAAATAAAATAAATATCTGATAGCATTATAAAAATAGAATTAATGGATATCAGTGTTTTTAGACACAGGCCTGAGTTAGTACCTTAGGAAGGATTCTTATTCTTTCCTAAATTAGTCAATCCAAATACTGGTTATGCATATCAAAAAGATATTCCAGGAAATCTCCAATGAAATTGAAATCTGATTCAAAAGCTAATCTTCTGGGAAGACATCAAAGCCAAGGAAGGTCTGTATTTACCTCCTCAGTGCTAACTTTAAATCTAGTGATTTAGGAAGAAAACCTTAGAAACCAACTTTTTTCATTGGCAGCATTTTCCAAACAGTCCTTTCAGACGGACTTTACCGGCATAAGAGGGGGATGAAAACATTCAAAGATATTCAGACAATGATTTAGGGACTTTAAATGGTAACCACATTAGCTTTCTATGCTGAGATTGTAATAGTTACACTCCCTCCACTAAAAATCTGCTCCAAAATGCTTTTCTAGATTTTCATCTCATTGTTATTCTACTCCATCAAGCTTTTCTTAGGTGTCTTTTTTTAATGTGTGTCTGAAGTATGAGCCCACAAGTTGCTTCCTTCTGGTTTATTTCATTTCAGTTCAGCTAGTTCTATCTAGCTGTAAATGAAAAAAACCCAAAAACTAAGAACAAATTAATTCCAGCTGATATGTTCCACGCTGTCCATCTGCCTTTCAAGGTCTGGGCATTTCTTAAGCCAGTTACTAAGAGCTGTGCCAATTTTACAAGCTTTGGTTTGCAACTTGTGAATATGGCTAGTTCTCAGTTCACCCAGCTGTCAAGCTCTACTGTTGTGATGCAGCAGGATTGTTTTTCCTAAGAGCTGTATTAAGTGAACAAGAGACCAAACCCGTGCTTGATCAGCTTAATGAGATAAAAGGACATTTTGGCTTAGTAGAGAAAGGCGGAAGAAATAACTGAAATTGATTACCCTGTTTATCACAGACTCAATTTGTTGGTTCCCTTGGCAACTGACACTGAAGTAGATGAAGTTACTAGTAGCCTGAAGGAGATCAACATACAAGATTTCCACATTGACTCTCTTGTGGTGGTCAGAAGCATGGAGAGAAAAGTGCAACTTTAGTGGAGGGATTAGATCACTATCACTCCAAATGTAGCTACTCTGACCTAATTATTTATTTGAATTTTTTCTGAGGAGGAAATGAGTGAATATTTTGTTATATTACTACATCAGTTTTATTTATTGTTTTGTTGACTGATCCAGACAGCAAGCAAAGTAGTTTAGTCAGTTTTTTTGTGTGAAAAACCTCTTAAGAAAAATAATGCTAGCTAGAGTTTCAGTAGGATGTGAAAGGGTTTATTTTTTATATATAACTAGTACACCCTGTTGAGTATTTGATGTAAAACTGCTGCATTTGAGTTTTGGTGTGATTTGATATTTGTTGTGAGAAGAGTCTGGAAAAACCTCTGAAATTCAGAAATTATGATCTGTAAGACTAATAATTTTTCCATAGTCTACATAGGTCACAAATCCATTGGACAAGAGGAAATACTGTACTGGCTATAGATTTCCAGCAAATACACAGATTTTCCACAGTCTTGGTGGCATATTTGGGTGTAGCTATCTCTCTTCCATGTATATTTATTTTTGAATGCTCTCTCCTTAGCCTACAGAAGGGATGGCTATGGGGATTATATTGTTTGTTCTGCTTAAAGGGTGCTGTTCAACAGCTGTACCAATTTCCTCAGAATTATATTTTCTCATGTGCTTTGTTTTGTTGGTGGATGTTTTCTCCTCTGTCTCAATCAAGCACCTTATTTGGGTCCTTTTGATTTCTGAACAAACTGATTCAGAAGGACCTCAGAGCTGGGATCTAAAGCTTTTCCCATCAGAATTCACAATTCTTTCTTTCCTGAAGACAGCATTTATCAAAACCCAGAGGACAGTGAAGATTTCTAGGCCAGTTTTCAGACCCTTTTGGACAACTGAATTATGAAAACCAGAGAGCTGAGGAGCCAGACCCTGTCTCTCAGTGTCTAAGTCTGTACTTTGGGATCTGGGAAACTTTCCCAGTTTCCAGACCTGGACACTTTCCCTGAGCACGTTGATTCCCTGTAGGACAAAATCTGTGCTGTTTTCCGTTCACACACGCACATATACCGACGTTGTTTCTAAGGAGAAGATCTGGGCATGAAGACCAGCAGGGAGACCTAACATATTCTCACAATTTATCTCATCTGGGCTCTCTTGGCTTGCCAAGAAGCCCACTTAGGACGCAATCTAGTCATATTTGGAATTACTGGGGTTTGGCTGTTTTCTTTGAATTTGAAGAAGGCAACTATCTTTTAATTGGAATACTAAGAACAGTAGCTCATATATACATGTGTAAAGAAACCTTCAGAAGTTTCGTAGAGCAGGGAGTAATTTTATTTGAGAGGTTTCTGTTTCAGAAAATTTTAGAGGATTTCCAGTTAATATAGGTCAGGAGAACGGGATTCTTACACACTGAATAGAAAGCATTCAGCTGCCCATATGAAACATATGCACTGTTGGCAGTAACATAGCCGCAACTGTAGTCATCTTTGGCAGGCTCAGCTTTTACTTGTTGTGTAAAAATATTTTCTGTCCTATTCTGTTTCCTTCTGCTGTTGAATATGGGTCTAAGAGTTTGTTGACTTCACAGTGCACTTTTCTGCCTACAGATTTTAAATCTGGTACCTAAGGACCTGGTTCTAACTAATAAAACTAGAATTAAAAAAAAAAAAAAAATCAATTCCAATTTTCTCTTTAGGTGCTTTTTTTGATGTTGTTTAAATGAATAAATTGCCTTGAAGCTTTTCTCCACCTTCAGTACTGAGTGCTTACATATTAACAGCTGCACACAGGGTAACCTTTTCAAATTGGGTTCTATTTAATTAACCCATCCACTAGCAACAAATCCTAACCCACTCAATTGTAAATTGTCACAGTTGTGTTGTGTGCTTCCTCCTGCTGAAATCCGATTTGCTTGGTTTTCTGCCATAGGGTATATATCTGAAATGAAACAAACTCGGAGGCTTAATGAGGAAGAAACAAAAAAGACCCTGAAATCCTGTTTTGTTTGCTAGTCTGAGCTCACCAGAGAGATCAACAGCATCAAGAGTTCTGTTCCCGGGTGGAGCTTACACAGAGCACAGAGAACACAGTCACAGAGACGCTTCCAAGTGTGCCGAGACTCAGACACTGAAACCATCCCATCTGGGAGCAATGTCCGAGCAGGCTGTGCAAAAGGTCAAAAAAAGGAGGCCTCCCTGGCCCTGGGATATCAGGGGTGCCTACCTGTTTTTCTTTTCAAGTTCTGTTCCGGGGGTGTACAGAAGTAAAGAAAACAGACATAGAAAGGAAGTAATGCACTACTTTGTAAGATCACTTTTCTCTAAGAATCTTTTTTCCTTTTCTCTGTTGCTGGTTGAAACATTCCAGATATTAGTATGTATTAAATCTGTTCAGGCTCAACAGTGCTAATTTGGATTTCTGCCAGTGCCGCCAACAAAGCAACAGCAGAAGTGATTCATACCATAAATATAATACCATCCATGATACACTGGTCATAATAAACAGAAATAATGTGTGGGCATTGTGCTGTTGCCTTCTAGAATATCATGGAAATAAATTTCTGCCCACTTGCTTGAGGACAAGATTTGTTGTTTATTTCTGGAATGCCACTTTTAAAGTTATTTTTCACTTGCCCACATCAGATAGGTAAGTTGTATCAGCAGCACTTTTGCCTAGTATCCCATGCTGCATACAGGTTATTGAGCTTCCCAGCTATTGCCCTTTCCAGATCAGGAAAATAAACCAGATTTGCCTTCAGGGAGTCATTGTTTTCATGTCATCTTATACAAAGCATGATGAAGTTAATTAATCACTTTTCCTTTCTTCAAATAAGATCAAGTCTCTGCTGAGACAGGAATGGCCATCCTGTCAATTCAAGCAAGATTTACAGAATTTAAATTAATTCAGATATTTGCCTCTAAGGATATTTGTGTGAACCTCTATTTTTAAGCCCTGAGAATACATAGTTAGTACTGCAGCAGACAGTTTAGAAATCCAGCCTAATTAGTGTATTGCTATTATAATTTATGTTGACCAGCTTTCAAGGAGCTTCCTGCAATTCATTATGTGATTACCACTCTAGCTCCAGGATGATGGCATTGTGCTATCTCTGGATTTCAATTCCTCAGCAACTAAATAACACATTTCTTCCTCTACTCTTTTTTCATTTGTTCAGTTTATAAATTATTCCATTACATTAGATATTTGAATAGTTCTCATGATTATTTATTTTTCCATGGATTGCTTTATACAGATCTGTTTGAAGTGTTTTATTGTGGGGGTTTGTTGTTGCTGGTTTTTGGCTATTTTATTCAAATTATTGTAATATGTATAATATGGAATAACTTCTAAAAAAGATCCTAAAATCCTTCTAACTAGTTTCCTAGGAAAAAGAAGTGTAGTCAAGAGATTTGTGTGAAGCACATGTATATTATTTCCAGGATTTCACTGCAAAGTATATTAACAGAGAGGAAAATGATTGTCAATACCATGATTTTAGCTGTACCATGATACCAGAGAGGAAAATCAATACCATGATTTTAGCTGTAACTGTAACTTACTTTTTGGGAAAACATTAGCTGTCAAAGAGCAACAGGTTCCCTAGACTTCAGTATCAGAACTCTTTGTGGAGGGACACATTTTATAAAGGGACCGTTTAATAGTAAAGCCAAGTGTTGGTGATGGTAATTAATTTTTGCTGTTAACAGCTACACTTCAATAGCTTGATGTTTACAATCCCAGTTTTAGAGCATGTGTGGCTTCAAAACAAATGGTGTAGACTAAATGGTGTAGTAAAAGTTTAAAGGACATTTAAGAAGTAGCTGCTAACAGTAGCTAACTGTTTCATGAAGGATAGTGGCAGGAGTGTGAAGATGATATTTCTTCACAAAATGCATAGAAAACCTTTTGGTTCAGGTACAAAAATGTGTTGTTTTTGCTGGAGAATCAGAGAGAAAAGTGTTGCTGTCTAAGTGCCCCATTTCATGCCAGTAGGAGTCACTTGCATTCCCTGGCTGTTCCACATTGCTCTCCTTCCTTTGCAAATAAGGAGATATGTCAAGTAACATGAAAGTTTTTGTAAAAAGCAGTTCATAGCATTCCTATAAATAAACTGCTGTTTTTCTTGGGTCACCTACTCCCTCAGTCTGTTGGAAATCTCTGATTATCTACAAGAGAACAAAAGGAATATGAATTAGAAGACAAAAGTATTGGCATCAATTATGGATGAATAAGTTAAACATATTCACAAGACAAGAAGAAAGAAATGCCATTTGAATTAAAAGGATATACTAGCAAATACCAGGAGTTAACTATTTTATTTCTCCAGGGAGTTTTTTGGCACATAAATTTAATTAAGTACATCAAATGAATAAATATGATGGGTCTTGCTTTATGTAAAGTCAGTGAACTATTTCTTTTTCACCAGTTACTGTTGCTCAGGATAAATTTATGAAGACTCTCCATACTACAGTCCTATCTTTCTGAAAGGTCATTGAGAAATCCACTTCTAAAAGGAACATAATCTTTGAAGTTCTTGAGCAAGAGACTAACAAAGGTCCTGTCATATAATTATATCACAGGTACAAATGAATGGTGATTTGCGCTTTAGATAATTTTTCATTTCTATTGAATGTCAACAGGAGATTTTTTTTCTGTTTCAGGCTGAGCACACAGGGAACTGTCTCTGTGCATGTCAAAGGGACATCTCAGGTCTTTCTTTCCAGAGGGATTTGAGATTATCTTCTTGACTCCTCAGCTCTGTTGTCATTTCGTCTATCACTTCAGCTGCACAGAACTCAGTGCCATTAAGTGGATGAATCAAGATGCACAAAACTGAGTTTCGAGGCCTTTTTCCTAGAATGGCAATTTTTTTGCCCTTCTGAGCATTTCTAAATGTGTGTTTTAGTATTCTTGGAAGGTTAGTTGTTTTCAGAGTGCCAGCTCAACAGTCTGAAACTGAGAGGCACATGAGACTTAACCTTTTAAAATGAACATTTTTACTCCTGTAGTTCCTGGGAGAATGATTCTTTCTGGTTTTCCATTGGTTTTGTGAGCCTTGCTGCCTTTAAGTTACCCAGATATTTTTATTTCCAAGCGTGTTTGTTTCCTACAGAAAAAAATTCTGAATTGACTTCATAAAAATATGGAGTATTGCTCTGATGATAGACATGGTTTCAAATGGGAAGAGCAAAATCTGTATTATTCTCAAGCTGGCAATTTTCACTGATCTTTTGGGTACTCTAATAGTTAAATGTCTTTTTTCTGGCACCCCAAACTGTCCCCAGCACTCGAGGTGAGGCTGCCCCAGTGCAGAGCAGAGCAGAGCAGAGCAGAGCAGGGCAGAGCAGGGCAGAGCAGAGCAGAGCAGAGCAGGACAATCCCCTCCCTTGCCCAGCTGGTGATGCTGTCCCTGATGCCCCCAGGACACACTTGGCCCTCCTGGCTGCCAGGGCACTGCTGGCTCCTGTTCAACTTGCCATTGACCAGGACCCCCAGGTTACTTCTACAAAACACCTCTACTTGATGTATAAAAATGTATGTAGATTTGTTTACTTTAGTATTAGATAGCTCCACAGGTACATATTTGGGATAAAATTGGAATTCCCTCATACAATCATTTAAAATGCCTGAATCTAAAACTGTTCAGGTATATCTTCATCTCACAATGCAATGCCATGTACTGTGGACAATATGCTTAGGAACAAAGCTCTGTTAATTTTCTTAGGCTATTTTCATCTCATTCAGATAACTCAGGTATTTCTGTGTTGTGCAAAAACATTGTTCTTATCTTTATTTTTTAATAAAACAGTTGTTAATGAGTTATAGAATCACAGAATTATATAGTATGGGTTGAAAAGGACTTGAAAAGGTCCTTTAGTCCAACCCCCCTGGCAATCAGCCCAGACATCTTCAACTAGACCAGGTTGCTCAGAGCCCTGTCCAAACTGGCCTTGAATGTTTTCAGGAATGAGTCATTCACCACATCTCTGGGTAGCCTCTTCCACTGTTTTACCATCCTGACTGTCAAAAAAATTCTTCCTTATACCCAGCCTGAAACTGTCCTCTTTTAGTTTAAAACCTTTACCCCTTGTCCTGTCACTGCAGGCCTTTTAAAAGATCTGTGTCTACCTTGCTGTAAAAGCCTGCTTTAAGAATTGAAATGTTGAAATATGGTCTATTTTTAGACTATCATAATATTGAGATAATTTTGTGCATGTCAGTAATACCAGGCAGGATGTTCTTTACATGAACAGGGACGAAGATGTAAAATAAGCATATGTAGGCCATGTCCTTTGGAGAATTGGATTGTACAAACACAGTAGAGTACATAAATACTTAGTGAGAAACTTCAGAAACACTCTGAACAGTCAGTTGAACAGGGGTCTATGTGAACTTCTGAAATACTGCGTATTCTTTGGTTATTAAATAATAAACTCTAATTATTAAGAAATATTGCCTCCATAATTAAGTATCAAGCTGGTATACTTTAGCATAATTTTCAAAATCTATCCAAGAATCGAATTTGCACCTAAAAAATGTGTATCTATTTGTCAGTTCACTTACAGTTCAACATTTAACAGCATCACAAGGAGCTGACATCCAAAATTTTAATTGGTGTCTGTAAATGAGTAAGCCCAGATATTTCTTCAGAGAATGAAGTCTTTCACCCCCTCATTCCTAATTAATTCCATCAGAATTTCACTACACTAAGGACATCATCAAGAATTTTTCTGTTGCATCTTGTATTTTCTATTTTCCTTAGTTTTCATCACATAAATTTATGCAACCCTGAACCATAAGGGATTTTGAATACAGCAGAGTTAAATGAAAAAATCTCTAATACTGGGATATATCAATAGTGTCTTGTGATAGAGAGTTCTGCAAAACAGACACTAGTGATAGAGAGTTCTATAAAATTAGTTGGACAACGCTGTGCAGTTCTGGGTACAATATATAGCATTTTAAAATGTCCAGTTTGACTTACAGATTTTTGGTGGGTTTTTTGTTTGTTTGTTTGGGGGTTTTCTTGGGTTTTGTTTTTTAGGGAGTGTTTTGGGGGTTTTTTGTGGGTGTTTTTTTGTTTGTTTTGGTTTTGTTTTTGTTTTGGGGGAATGGAGAGGTGTTTGTTCATTTATGGGTTTGGTTTTCTTTAATTAAATAGCATTATTTAATTTGTGACTGTTAACCCTTCTCATGATCACCATGATTAAATCTGTGGTTGGAATAAAGCTATCCTTGGAGACCCAGGTTTTTCATAGTGTGTGCTTTAAATGCTGGATCTCTTTGTCCATTAATGGTCATGGGGAAGTGGATGGGGACAATCTGAGCTCCTGTGCCATGTTGTAAGAGTACAGTGATTTTCAACCAGTCCTCTGATTCTTGGAAGCCTCTCCTATGTTTGCCAAGGATGTGAGATCTGCATTTGTCCACGACCTGTTACTGCAACAGTTGTGTAATGTTGCTGCAGCTGCAGGTGGCCCCAGGAGGCTGTCTGAAGGTTTGTTGCAAATACAGGGTATATGCTGGGATTGTACAACTTGTTTGTTCCTGCTCAGGGTGACCTTGGGTGTAGGCAATTCTCATGTCCTGGGGTGCCTGATGTCCACTCGTCTGTGTGTTACTCCTTTGACCACCTCCAGTTCAGTCTTGACCCTGCTGCTCCCTTGGTTTCCTCATTCCTGGTGCCTGACCCATTTCCCCTCTCTGCTGTTGTACTCGGTTGTTCACTCTGTTCTGTCACCTGCTTGCTAAAATCTGTTTGTTTCATAGTCCTGTTGGATACCCTCCTGCCCCTTGTACCTGTCCAGGTGTTTGTCTTTGGGTATTTCTTCCTCTTGATCTTGGTTTGGCTAGCCATGTTGTCTAAAGCGTCTCTTGGAGCTTTTCTGATTCCTCTTCTGCCTGATGAAAATGCCTGTTCCCTGTCTCCACTGGTGAGAATGAGGAACCCTCCAAATTATATTTTTTATCACTGCTTTTTTTTAATGTTCACATGAATTTGTATTTCTCTCAGCATTTGAGAAGAGAAAGATATATCAGTTCTGATTTCTTGACTGACTCCACCTGGAGGACAAAAGCTTTGATTAAGCTGTTATTTTACCAAGAAAATTGCTTTTGTCAGGCCGACTGAATACTACTAGTGAAGTAGTATTGATTACTTGAGGGAGGTCACCCAAAGTTCTTTCATGATGTTTCAGGATAAAGATATCTCAGACTAGTAATGATTTTGAAACAAGAGTAGGATCTGTAACTGATTAGAGTAAACTTGGATATGCCTCAAGCACATAAAGGTCAACTGATATGAAAAGGATGTCTTTGCATCTGCTTATCTCCATGAGTTTATTTTCATATTTATTTTAATGGGGATGTGCTGTTACAGCAGCCATGATAGAAGTGATTCTTTTAGCACTGTTTGGACTCCTTTGAATACCAGGAGGTAAGCTGGTTAAGACATGTAATACTGAAAAGCACTGTAGCATTGAAGGTTCTTATCATTTCATTCACATTAGATTGCTAATGAGATCCACCCTATCAATGAACAGGTGGGGTCTGAAGCCTCATCACAAGAAATTCTCACTTTGTGCAAATAAGGTAACCTTAAATGAACTGATATTTGCAAAGAATTACAAAAGTCAAAGTCTACTCTAACTGAAAATCTTTTTATCGACTATCTGATTATTCTTTTACTCTTTTGTTTGCTTAAGGCACCAAGTCAATGCCCTATACCTCTGACACAGTAGTAGAAGTAGAGAACATACTGTACCAATAAATAGGAATGTCTGAGTTGCAGACAAACCTGTAATGTTTCAGACAAAAACAAAATCTACAGACAGGGAAAAATCTTCTTAGTAGTTTCAGGAAAGTCTAAATAAATACTAATATTTTTTCACTTTCAAAGCTTGACATATTGACAAACTTTGTTTGCTGTAGAAAACAGTGTGAGATTTAAGCTTTTCCTTAACTGAAAGAAGTTAAATTTCAGGGAGAATAAATATGAGGGAGTTTCCTAGGCAAAAAAAAAAAACCCTCTTTTCAATAATGCATCAAACATTGACTTCTATTACCTGACATAGCTTTTGCAGAATTTTTTATTTTTACTTTCTGGTGGTAACTGGAAGTTTTACTGCTGGATATCAATTCTCAGGCTCATAAAGTTATGTCTGGTCTCTGAGGTAGTTTTACTCTGTATTTCTTAATTTCATTTGCTTTGTTTTGTAGAATTAAGAAAGGCAGGACTGCCAATGACAGTGAATTATGAATAGAGAACCCTGATTAATTTTAGCAGCATTCAGATCAAGGGATAGTAGCATGACAAGGGCTGTAAAAAGCTGTTGGAACACTCTGTTGCACCATCTCACCCAGCCCACTTTCCTCTGACACAGTCCAAAAGATATGAGAACCCATTATCTCCTCTGGAAGTGTCAGGGCTTAGAATCTTGAACAAGTACCTGCATGATAAATTACCCTCTGACGTGTTACAAACCACATGCTGGTATGTTCTTCAGTTTCTTGACAACTTTTTTCACTGAAGGGTAAGCAACATCAAATTACTTAATGCTTTTTATCATACAATAAAACAATTTATCACAGGCAGCATGACTGTTTGTTGAAACTTTATGTGCAACATCTCAAGGGATTTCTTTCAGTATCATATTGGGAGACAAGGATAATCCTCCATGATGAAGCATCTCCTCTGAATGAATACAAATTCATTCATGAAATGGAGAGGCAGATCACATGTGCATAGCAAATTCAGAATTACTTAATTGCAATAAAACAAAAGTTCAGAAGAAAAATGGACTTACCTTTTTTAATTTTTTCCAATATCCTGTTACACAAACTTGAGCTGATATTTCCCAAAAACTACCTATTTGTTCTTTTTTTTTTTTTTTGTGCTAATGTAGTAATGGCATATTATGAGATGCATTTTTTATTTTATTTCTTATTTTATAAATACGGTGCCTCCTTTATAATTACTGCATTCCTCAAGACTGCATGAAAAGTTAAAATCAATTCTTCTTAAAATACAAAATGTAAATGGGAGTTATAGCCAGAATCATGGCCATAAAAAAAATAAAGACATAAAAACATAAAGAAGCTGACTTGAAGCTGTAAAGTATATCCATTTTTCCTTCTGGCACAATGGATTCACAATAACGTATTTCCATCTTCTATAACACAGTCTAGAGTAAATAAGTCATTTGCAGTTTTCACACAAAGTTGCTAAACAAAACTTTAGTCTCATTTACCCAGACATTTATCACAGAATCATAGACTAGTTTGGGTTGGAAGTGGCCTTAAAGATCATCTTCTAAACTCCCTTCCATGGGCAGGGACACCTTCCACTAGATCAGGCTGCTCTGGGCCACATTCAGCCTGGCCTTGAACACTTGCAGGGGTGAGGCATCCATAGATTCTCCAAGCAACTTGTTCCCATGCCTCACCACCTCACAATATATAATTTCTTTCTAAAATCAAATCTCAATCTACTGTCTGTCTGTCTAAAACGGCACCTTCTCATCCCATCACTGCACTTCCTCGTAGAGTCCTTCCCATTTTTTCTGAAGATCCCTTCGGGTGCTGGAAGGTATTATAAGATCTCCATGGAACCTTCTTTTCTCCAGGCGGAACAGCCTCCCTTCTCTCAGCCTGTTCTTGTTGGAAAGGTGCTCCAGCTGTCTCTGATCATGGTCTCCTCTGTGCTGGCTCCAGCAGGTCTCTGTCCCTCCTGTGCAGGGACCCCAGCTCTGGATGCTCCAGCTGGGTCTCAGCAGAGCAGAGCAGAGGGGCAGAATCCCCTCCCTCCCCTGCTGCCCACGGGGCTCTGGATGCAGCCCAGGACACGTTTGGCTCTCTGGGCTGTGAGTGCCATGGCCAGGGCATATTGAATCATACACCAAGATACCAGAACTTAAAGTTCTATTTGCAGTTCTAAAAAACCATTAAACTATATATCAAAGTGTGGCATTCTTGTCACTGTTAATGTTTTAATTAACCCCTTGAAAATCTGAGTAACAAATAGAGCCAAAAACACATGGAATAAAATCACTATTACACAATTGGAAGTACAATACGCTAGATTCTGGAAGACTTTGCCTCAAAAATCTGGATAAGCATTTCTTCCACCCCAACTAATATGAAGATGTGGTTTGTATTTATTATGCTCACACTGTACACCAGTTAAGCATGGGTGGATTTTATTGTTTAGAGACACATGCATGGCAGTCCTTATTTCAGAAACTCTGAGCTTTTAAATTGTTGATCTTTGCCACAGATCTGCACTACTAGTCCTTACATGTATCACCCCCCAGTTTAACATGTAAGCAATGTTCCTATTGATCTAGACCCACCAGTTTGTTTTTTCCCCTTTCTGTACAAGGGTTGACATACATGTGTTGAAAATCCACCCTGGCTGTAATTACTGTTTTCAGACTCAAGAACAGCTTGTTTCATTCCTTTTGGCTCTGCTATAGGAGCTATGTTTTTCTGATTGCTTCTCTTCTGCTCTATTAATAGCTGCTCTATTAATTAGGAAAAAAGTTTTGAAGACAAAATTAGAAAGGATAGCAACATTATTATGCTTTCTGTGGGGCGTAAGGAATTCTAAGTTGTCACCCTGATTTAATTTAAGTGTGTTTGAAAATTTTATTGATAAATAGTTTTGATGAAGCAATCTGCTTTAAAGATGAATGATCCTGATCGGAATGCAAGTTAACAAGATGTTCCAGTAAATGAAAGCCAGTTTTAAATCTAGTGTATAACTCCAAGACAAAAATATTTAAGTAGAAAAAAGGAAGAAAAAAACATAAGATCACACTATTCCAAAAAATATTTATGTCCGAAAAGTAGAGCTCGGGAATACCAAGTACAAGAAAAGTTCTGAAAGTCCAATTTGTCTATGAATACCTTTACAGAATTATGACTGATGGCAGCAGATGAATGCAGATAAATCTGGACAGAGATTGTCGTGCCATCTGAAGATGAATGTTTGAATGGGATAGAGCAGAAGAGGATCAGCTGCTATCACCTGTGATCTTTTAGATCAAAGCATAAACGCAAGATCATGTTATGAAAGTATTAGTGCTGTCCTTCCTACTCCTCACATACTCACCCCTGCCATCTGAGATATAGCCTTAAAGGAGTTTCAAAAAGCTAGTTAGAGACTAAAGTTGGTCATGGAAGAAACCACAGTGGAGACAAATCCTGATATTTTTTCCTCATATTTCAGATATTTTTTTTGTGTATTTGAACTACCTTTAAAATTCTCAGAGGAGACACTGCCAGCAATGCAGCTGAGGCAGCAGAGTTGGAAAGCTGTTGTCACTGAACATTTACCCAAGAATGAAGCAAATTGGAGTGTGCTAAACTTCACCTTGCCATGGATTCACTGCTACAGTAGCAGATGCCTCATTCACAACTAGCCTGAATATGTTCAGTCACAGCTGTGAAGTCTTTCTCTTGCCCTTGCCCTCTTTCCTCCTTCCCAACTTTCCTACCTGATATACTCATTAAACTTAGGAATGCTGAGATGAGCTGGAGTAGAACTTCATGTCACACTCTGTTCCCATACATCTATTTAAGACAGCTCTTCATAATTGCCCTTTTTCATCCCACAGATCTTTGGAGCCTCATTTCCAGCTTGCTTGCTTCTTTGTTGGGAAATCTAGCAACTAGGTAACAGCACAATCTGGGTCATAGAGAAAGCCATCTTCAGTAATTTTTCAGTATTCCAATATGAGCCTGTGTTTCCAGGAATGGGAGCTGGGGGTGAAACTGCACTGGCTCAAAGAGTTCCCCGTGAAAAAACACTATACCTGCACTTGGTTGAAATGTCATCTTTCTTCCTTTCACTGAGATATCTTTTTTATCCACATGCTACTGTGTATGTCTGCAAGTATAGAAGAAATACTTGCAGCATGATTCCCAAACATTAAATTCCTACTGTCTCTTGAATTCTGTCATTGTTATTTCTTGTTCTTGTCCAGCTGGACAGTTAAATCACTTTACCTAACAAAAAAATAAAACAACAAAAAACAAACCAAAACAAAAAACCCCCAAAACTTCAGAAAGTTAAGCTGCTGCCTAACATTCAAGGGCCAGACTTTTGGTAAAGATTGGTTGCCCTCCTTTTCCATGTAGTCTTGGCTCTCACTCACTGCCGCACTTACAAGAATGGCAGAGTTAGCATATTCCTGCCGTAGAAAATGTCAGATGATTGCATAAGCTCTATTTTCTAACATAAATCTCAGCTAATTTATGTGTTTGAGGCTGTTTTGATTCCATGTGTTGTAACAGACATGTGCATTAGAAAGAATGCTATGATTCATTCTAATACTTGTCTAAAACATAGAGATGTCTCTCCATAAGGTCACTTTAGCATCACCTGAATAAAAGTAACATCAGAATGTACATTAATGATGGCAGTTTTTTAGGACAAAGATACAGAGCTTAAGATGTGGAAAGAGAAATGAAACTGACAGCAGAGAATGGGTTATGCCCCCTTTTAAAAAACTGTTTCTAGAGTTTTAAAAGTACAGTCACAAAGTATCACCTCAATCTTCAGATAAAAGAAACCTGTGTTTGGAATCTGAGGAAAATTTTCAAGACAAAATTTCCCTGTTTGAAAGCTATTTACTAAACAGGAAATTCCAAATTAATTTTACTGTTCTGCTTTTCCTCCAAATTTCTTATGTTCTCATTCTTAACTGCCGATCTGGCTCATTACTGTGCCTATAATGTGATATTTTCAGTCCCTGTGTTTTTTCCCTAGTAAAATAACCCCAAAAAACACAAGCTCTTAAATCTTTGATTGAGTAAGAAGTTTCATTATTGAAAATATGTATTCCAAATCCAAATATTTCCAGGATATGAAACTCTGTTCATCCACTTCACCCACCTGCCCCTGTTAATGTTTTACTTTTAGTGCCTGGTACTTATTCTTTAAGTGTATCTTAATAAAGGCTGCAGGGAGGAAGAACCATAGGTTTCCACTTGACTATTAGAAAATACTCAAAAACCATTTTCTTCTGACTTTAGAATTATAAATAAGGGCAGAAACTGATGCATAGGAAGTTTCACCTTAACATGAGGAAGAACTTCATTACTGTGTGGGTGACCCTACACTGGAACAGGTTCCCCAGAGAGGTTGTGGAGTCTCCCTCACTGGAAATACTCCAGAACCACCTGGAGACAATCCTGTGCCATGAGCTCTAGGATGGCCCTGCTTGAGCAGGGAGGTTGGATCAGGTGACCCACTGTGGTTCCTTCCAAAATTACATGTTCTGTGTGAAACTCTGAGAAATTCAGAGGTCTGCTTGTTTCTTTTTCCCTACATCAATATTATACACACATTATGAAATGGCCAGTAAAGTGACAACTTCTTTTGTTTTCCTCCCAAGTGGATTCATACTTCGTAAGGAAGACCTGTAAACTTACTTTTACTAATGGAATGTTGTTGGAAAATGTAGTTTTGGTAAATCTGTCATGGTTGTCCCACATGAAATGAGTGCTTGTCTGTGTGACTATGCATCAATTTGTGAACTTCTAGCAGTGTTCTGAAATTCAGAAATGCTTGAGTTTGAAAGCATTAATGCAAAATGTTCAATAATATTCAAGAAGCTTTTTGAAAATCACCTTTTTCCACAAAGTATTTTGTTTTAGATGAATGAATATTTCTAATGGAAACATGTTGCACCAAAAATAAATTGTTTTGATTCAGCTGTATGCATCCAGTATTTCCAAAACTAGGAGTTTAAAATTCTGAACCTCTGAAGATTATGAGCTTAAAAAAATCATATGTAGACCCACAGAAGATCTTTAGAAATTTATTACGTCTGGAATTAATTTTCTTTCTGGTGCATGTGGTTCAGATTATTCTGTTATCAAAAGAATACTTATTAGCACAAAAGCAAATAATAAGATTCTTATATTATGAAACATAATCTTCCCAGAATCACAGAATGGGTCAGGTTGGAAGGACCCATAGTGGGTCATCTGATCCAACCTCCCTGCTCAAGCAGGGCCATCGCAGAGAAACACAGCATGGGGTTGCATCTCAATGGTGCTTGAATATCTCTGCTGAGGGGGACTCCACAACCTTTCTGGGCAACCTGTTCCAGTGTGTGGTCACCTACACAGTAAATTTCTTCCTCATATTCAGGTAGAATTTCCTGTACATCAGTTTCTGCCCCTCGCCTCTTGTCCTATTGCTCAGCACCACCGAGCAGAGCCTGGTCCCTCCTGTGGCCCCTCCCTGCAGGCACTGACAGACACTGCTGAGGTCCCCTCTCAGCTGTCTCCTCTCCAGGCTGAACAGGCAAAGCTTCCACAGCCTTTTCTCAAAACAGCGATACTCCAGTCCCTGATCATCTTTGTAACCTTCCACTGGACCCACTCCAGGAGTTCCATGTCTCTGCTGTGCTGAGGAGCCCAGAACTGGACACAGACTCCACGTGAGGCATCACCATGACTGAGCAGAGGTCAAAACCTGTTTTGATTTTGTGATAATCTGTGTAACATGCTGGTAATACTCATATGCAATTTGAGATCAAGAAGACTGCTCTTGTCCTTATTGCTCTGTGCTCATTGCGGGAATAGGGGAGAATGGAGCAGGAGTCCAGGGGCTGCAGGTGAACCAGAAGAGAGACCTGAAGGTCAGACCTAGTCCAGGAGCAAAATCAATGGAGGTTTACTGTGGGGGAGGACAACTGCAGTAGACCACAGTGTGTACAGGATTTGATCTGGTGAGAAGACTCCAGGATACAGCTGATTTGGAGCTTGGCAGGGAGAATTAATAATAATGAGCACTGGAGAAAAAAGGCAAGAAGGAAAAGAAGCATCCTCCAAATGGCTTGAATAACATATTAATTTTCAAAATATTCTTAGCAGTCATCGAATCATAGAATGTTAAGGATCAGAAGGAACCTTACAGATCATCTAATCACAATCCCCCTGCCATGCACAGGGACACCTTCCACTTGACCAGGTGGCTCAAGGCCTTATCTAACCTGGCTTTGAACACTGCCAAGGCCGGGTTATCCACAATCTCCCTGAGCAAACTGTTCCAATGTCTCAGCATCCTGACAGTGAAAAATTGATTCCTTATAACTAACCTAATTTTCCCCCATTTTAGTTTGTACACATTACTCCTTGTCCTGTCACTACAGTCCCTGACAAAGAGTCCCTCTCCAGCTTCGCTGTAGTTCCCCTCCAGATACTGGCAGGTTGCCATGAGGTCTCCACACAACCTTCTCTTCTCCAGGCTGAACAACCCCAACTTCTTCAGCCTTGTAGGGGAGGTGCTCCATTCCTCTTACCAGCTTTGTGGCCTCCTCTGGACTTGCTCCATCAATTCCATGTCCCTCTTAAGTTGGGGACACCTGGGCTGGACACAGTGCTCCTGGTGGGGTGTCACCAAAGCAGAGTAGAAAATACTGAGAATTCATGCCTAAGAATAATATTATGCTTTAATATAGTTACTGATTTGTTTGAGACAGAGAAAAATAGAGAGTAAAAAACATATTCCAGAGAAGTTTAAATGTGACAAGCAAACTAAAATACTAAATGTAATATGCAATATATATAATATATTTTCCATGCCTCACTCTTCTGAGGAGGCCTGTGCTCTTTGTTTTGTTATATTTTGTTTGACCTGCACTTTTTACATTGGGAAGTAGGCAGTACAGCATTTTATGCTTATGTTATGCATCAGATAAATATAACAATAAATTATTTAATTGCCAAGTGTGAATAATATTCTATGATTGCTAAGATGTCTATCCTGTCAGCCAGTGATGGTTGTTTAACCACATCTAAATATTTTTGTCTTGGTAAAGCCCTGACACTACTAAGAATTTTAGAGGAAAATAAAGTGGAATAGATTTAGTATGTCATTTGTGAATTTCATTTTTCAACCTATGATATGGATATTGTATTGTTCCATCGGCTGGCCATATCTGTCATGGAAGAATATTGTTATTACTGTGGAGATTGTTTAAAGAACGACAGAAAAAAACCTCATCTCTCTATATTTTAAAGAGATTTTTAGGTAGTTGTGGCTGTTTAGAGTTTTGCTTTGGAAGGAATGCATGTTTACTGTAAGTATCTAAACACCACAGAGTGGAAATATTATTAAGATTCTCTCCCCAAATCCCCAAGCAGAGCCTAGCAAAAAACAATAATTCTGTAAATTAGTAAAGTACTCTGACATCTAAAGGAGTGATTTAATTGGGAACACTTGGATATATTTACAGATGCAGTCTGACCCCAAACTCTAAGTTTACATAGCTAGGATTTTCCAAGCTGCCTGTGTTCTACATGACTTCTGTGACACGACAGCTGCCTTCTTATGCTGGCTTCTGCTGGCTTGTGTGGGAGAGCTTATCTGAAAAAAATATTTCCTGTTTTAAGACATGACCAGATAACAGAATTCTGGTCCAGAGAACACTTGGTTGAATAAGTGAATAAGATACCAGTTATTTAATAGTATTAAAAAATAATGCTGCCTTTCTAACCGTATTAGTTCTAGACGTATCTAGGCATATAATGTGAATTGTGTGCTTCATTTTGGAGGCTGATGTTCAAACATATGTTGAGAGGGTTCCTGCTCCCAAGACCTTTAGTCAAAAGAGAGAAGAAAAAAAAGATGAAAGAATTATTGAAATCGGTGTTTGAAAGAAAGCTAAATCCCAGTATTCTTTTGTTTACAGAAGAAGGCATGATTTGCCAAACCACAGCATTTCTGGCTTTACCATAAATTTCAGCATCATATTGCTTATAATTGTCAGTAGTTGATTTAAAAAAAAAAATTATATAGGAAGTTGTTGAAAAACTGCATATTTTTCTTATCAGTAAGGCACTAAATTGTAATTTTTAAAAGAAAAATGTGCACAGGCTGTTATTATAAGAACAATTAAATATTTTGTTCTGTATTTTACCTGCAATGTAATTGACTATGTAAATTTGAAATGCCTTCATTCATTAAAATAGTTTTTGAAATTTGATAGACTTAAGATACAGACGTTTGGAATTTCATCAAACCTGTGATGTTAGAATTAATACATGCCCTTCAAACTGGGAATGCAGTATTTCATCAAAATAATTATATATCCTGAATATACCTGTATGGACATTTTTTTTTAAAAAAAAATATAATAATGAGATCATTCAACATTGTATTAAGAAATATCAAAACTGAAAGTGAATTCACTAGTGAACAGTGGGAAAAAGAACTTCAAAGTCCACAGGGAGATAAATAGGTCCCTAAGCAAATACCTTGAACTAATTGTAACTTCAAAAGAATTAGCTCAAAGTACCATGAGCTATATGGCACACAAACTCCTTGCCACAGGCATAATTGTACCATAATACACTGAATACAGTCAAACACTGCTCAGTGAAAATATGTCTCTTTTCCATGACCACTTCAACCTGAAGAAATACACACTCAACAGCTCTAGAAATTACTCCAGCCCCTGAGCAGGAGAGGGTTGCACATTCTTCCTGTTAAAACTGTTTGTCTTTTCCTGAAGAGGTCTAAAACCATTGGTAGATGAAACTGAATGGTAGATAGGATATCAATGTGACTTGCTTGTCCAATGATACATTTTTCAGGTGGCAGAGGCATGAAGGGGCCTCCATTTCCCACTGAAATCATCTATAATTTACATGGAAAATGACTGCATAAAAGGCATAACAGAGCTCCAAGCAGGGGTCTGGGCTGAGTCCAGGCACAAAGGCTGGCCTACACCCCACTTGTCTGTGGGTTCTAGCAGGATGCAATAGTTAATATCTACCCATACTTCTCCAGTTAAGAAAGAATTTGGAGATGTCTAGCAGTATAACTTGGACACATGGGATCTTGAATGTCAGTGCTGTGTAGCTGAATATTTTAGGCACTTCTATGATTCAGTAGCCGGAGAGTGGGAGTCTGATGATATTTTACAAATCTCAGATGTTCTCATGCCTAAATATTCATGATAAATTTTCACCCTCCAATGAGAACATAAAGGGAAGTTTAAATCAAGTCTTTCTATTTCAGCTATTATTTGTGATTTCTGCATGAGTGCTATGATGCTGTACATGCCTCAGACCAGTAATGAGCACTATTGTATTTTCATGTGGTGTTTTAGTATTCCAGAAGATTTAAATCCACTTAAAATATTTTAAAATGTTGGAGACATCATCATACAATTTGGTGACTTCTCCAAATCTGTAAGAGTGGAGTAAAAGAGAGCTTGTCCTTCTATGTCTTTTTAACCACAACAATGAGTATTTTCAGTGTACACAGTCAATGCACAGATATTTTAAAAGATTGTGAATAGACCACTTCATTGTTGCTTTCATTTTAAACTTTGGAAGTGCTGATTTTGACTTTGTGGCTTTGCGGCACAGCTTTGCACAAGAGTTTACCACCCACAAACACAGGAGTATTTTATTTCCTTGGTGACACCCACAGTGCTAAGCTTTCTTGCAACTTCCACTTTATGAGGTTACCTGAAAAGATGTAGTTCCCTTAGAAATCAGGCCAGGTATGAAACAATAGCTGAAAATGTAAGTTTCAGAGTAGAGTAATGTCTGGCCCGTTACTTTGTTCTTTTGCTGAGCCATTCTCTATTTTTGTATCTAATTTGTTATCAACTCATAAAGACAGTAGGCTGCTTGAGGCGAAAGCAGTAATCTCCCAACTTGTCTCTCTGGAATTAGTTTTCCTGTCATGGGACAAAATATCAGAAATATACAGACTTTTAGAACATGCCAACAGGTGCTCCCCCAACAGGGACTAAACCAGCTTAAAGATCACAGGTCAGCTCAGGGAGAGTGAGTTATTTTCCTTTGTTTTTTCCCTTTTTTTTTCCCTTACTTTTTTTCCTTTTGTTTTTATTCCAGTCTTTAGTTGGTTGGTTGGTTGGTTGGTTGGTTTGGTTTGAGGTAGTTTTGTTTTGTTTTGGTCTTAATTAGACCTCCTTGCTGTTGAAAACTAAGTGTCTTGGAAAAACTCTCCATTAAAAGCTAAGTACTCTACACTACGTTCCTCTTTTAATAACTGTTGCAGAAGTATAACCTGGGCTCCTAGGAAATCTTGTGTGTCAAATTTGGTACAGGTAGCCAGGGAGCTGGTGGTTCCTGAGGAGCTGGAACTTCCAGAAACCATTTCCATACTGACCACCCTAAGGTCAAATGCAATTGCCTTTCCAACTGCATGTGACACAGAGGAATATGCACATTCCCCAGCTCAGCTAGGAACACATCAGTCCTTTGGACTTACCCTCAGTACTTTTCTGCTATAACACATCTTAGGAACTGTTCAATTTATCCAACTTAACAGCAACACTGAAGAAACCTCTTCTTTATTTGCTGTTCTTAGGCCATTGTGACTATAAGGTGTTGAAGATGTGTCTTTTAAGGGCTTATAACCAGTGCCAAGTTCTCCTTTTCTCCTAGGAAAAGATTAGGTTGAGTATACTGTCAATACAGTGTTCTAGAAGGGCTTCTAATAAACTGATGTGTTCTTATGCTAGAGAATGCATATTGAACAGGACTGCACTGTGCTTGAGTACCAGGCATGGCAGCCATAACTACTTGTAGTCCGTGGAAAATTCCATCACCTGCCCCATTCCTAGAAAATTGGCGGCTTGGTGGAAATTGCCTTGATGCCTAAGAAGAAACCCAGTCACTGCCTTTGTCTGATAGCTGTAGGATCACAAAAGAATGTGTGCCCTTGTTCTTTCTATTGTCACAAGATCCAAGAAAAGTATTTGACAACACAACACATCATAGGACCTGGTGGACAGCACTGTTGATAAATAGACGTATGATCCCAAAAGCTTGATCTAAGTTGTTGAATGACAGGAAATACAGAGAGGGTCAAAGATTTAAATTCTGTTCTTTATCATTCCAGAGAGATCACTTGCTCTGTAACTACCTTATATTATACCTGTGAACACAGGATCATCATTACTAGAGATCTGCACACCAGATTTTGATTTGGAAATAACAACTCAATAGCTTTGCTGAAAGGTTATGGGGAAACCACAACTTTTATATTAGATAACTAGGAGAGGGAAATAAAAATAATAATAATAATGAGGCACTGAAACTGGTCATACAAACTAATGATGACATCAAGATATTAACTGGGGATGATAAATTCATGTCGTTTCAAACTTAGCATAAATGGAATGAGTGATGAGGTTAACACCTCCACAAAACCAATTAAGTGTTTCACCTTATCCTAGAAAGTCTATGTAACCTTCTGGGTGTATTGTGCTGTCTTAGCTGGTCTGACACCTGCTATGTTAAGTGTCATTTTCATATGCAAAACATATGTATCTGAAATATTTCAGCTTTTTCCTGTTGCATGAACATCCACACACTATTTTTTCAGGGCTCTCACCATGCATTTTTTCAACAATCACATACATCCTAGCCAAAATTTTAAAGCTTCGTTTATACTTTATTTAGCCTGATTTGTTTGCTTGCTTCTGTGTGTCAATATTTGGGCTCTTTGCTTTAACGTTCCACCTTGTGTGGCAAACTAACTTTGATACTACACAAGTCACAACTCAGAATGAAGAATTCTTTTTAAAGTATTCTCTTTCATGCTTCATTTCTGCCTTATTTAGCACAGAAAATTACCTATAGAGTAAAATATCAAATAAAGTGGAAAATCAGAGTTATAGGCAGATTCCTGGCATTTTGTCAGGGCAGGAATGGTAGTTCAAATGACAACAAATTAACACTAAAAGTAATATAAGAAATTGGGCTTTGATTTCTTAATTTCTCATTCTTACCTCAGTATTTTAGACAAATGATGACTTCTTTTCTCATTCTGCCTCCAAGATCTTTTGTTTTCATATTCTCTTCAAAAAGAATTTTTTAAGGTTTTCCTAAGATGACTTTTTTCACTTCCCAGTTGTAACACTCAACTGAAGAGTAAACCAAATTTCTTGAGATACTATGTTCAATTTTTATTTTTTTTACCTAACTGCTAATTTTTCAATTATCTGTGACTTTTTAAAGATCTATCATTAAAAGAAATCCAGTCACCCCAGTGCAGGGCACAGCAAGATATCTGGTCTCAAAATATACTCCGTGTTTCTGCGTGTGTTAGACTGAGCAAATAACGTGTGAAGAGATGCTTACAGCAGGCATCCAAATGATGTAATAACAGCTGAGGAAAGACAAACAGACAGACAAGAAAGA
>NC_031799.1:13259629-13407161 GCF_001522545.3 Parus major
GGGAAGGGGAAGGGGAAGGGGAAGGGGAAGGGTCATAGACCCACAGTTCTGCTAAGTGAGAAAGAAATAGTCTTTTACTCCAGAAAAGGATGATGATGATTTTTTTCTTGACTGCAAGCAGACCACATTGACTTTTGTGCTTTTGGACTTTGAGCTGTCCTCGAGCTGAGTGGATAAGGAGTGAAAGAGTTTTGATTTCTCTCTCTCTCTTTTTTTTTTTTTTTTTTTTTTTCATTTAATGGTGATACTGAAATATTAATTAGAACAAGAATAGAACACCAGCTCTCCCTTCTCCTAGGAAACTGCTATAGTCACTAGAGCATGAAGTCATAAAAAGCATTATCAGTTTCCATGAATATTCATCTCCTCCACACAAAGTGAAAAGCACTGGGAGAACAGAACAGACTTCCATTCCAGCACTTACAATATGTGCTTTTCTTTCAGGAAAACATGTGTGTTTAGATCCATCCTGGAAGACAAGGTGCTAAATCTCTAGGTCCTGCTTCTCAGTGTTGACCCAATCTTTGAGACAAATGAAAAGGGCAAACAAGGGGTTTTTAAGCTGCTTTTTACTTGGAACTTAGTCTAAGAGACACACATGATTGAAACATGGGAAAACACCAACATTCTCAAGAATCATAGGACTAATTGCAGGAAAAGTTTACGGAAAATGAGTGGAAAACAAAATACATCCAGGCATGTTCTGAATAAAACTTTAGTATGCTTAATGTTCAGACAAGACATTGGCTGAGAGGAGTAGTGTTTTCTGAATGAGCTGCCTCTTAAACTGTGCTCTGTATTGCAAGGACAGTGGTTTCACTAGCCTCTAAACAGAAAACTTAAATAATAGGAAATAAATTGAATAGTTCCTGCTGTTCCTTGGATTTATTTCTGTAGTGTCCTTGCAAACTGCAAGATGATACTTGCATCAATGATAGATGTCTAATATCAGGACTAAGAGAATCAAGACAAAAATGTTTTTATAGATCAAATTTTTCTGAGTTAATGTAGACCTTGTTGAAATCGCTCCTACCATCAGTTCCACTCTGAGAATAAAAAGTGTCTTGCCAGTATTTCCATCTACACTGTTTTTACTGAGACAAGATTTATATAATTTACTGCCAGTTGTCTTTTGTTTATCCTCTTTTTGTGGTTGTATTTGTGTTATATTGAGAAATACTTCATGCTTAAGGCTAAGGTTTCCTAATTTCTGCTGTCTCAAGATTTTTCTTCATGTTTATATCAGGGTGTTTATTCATTTGTGTAGATTTGAGAAATCTGAGGCTAATAGATCATAAATACTGGCTTTGGAGTGGGGCATTTGTATGTGTGTGTGTTTCTTTTTTGTGTTTGCTTTTCATGATTGTTTTTTTCCTTTTGTTTTTTATGAACTCAAGAAGCACTAAGAATGTATTCCTCATATAAACATTCAGTAGTATCAAAACATGAAATCACAAAACAATATTGAAGCTGTCTATAGGCAACTCAAGTTTCTTAAATACTAAGCAAGTGCAGATCCTTCAAGAGAAATCCAGAATGAACAGAAGAATGTAACCAGTTCTGAGACTTTTTTCCCTCTCCTTGTAATCAAGCAGGAACAACTGACAGTGTAACAGCTGCCTACACGTTTCAAAGCTGTGAAGAACGAGGCTAAAATTTATTTCAGTTGATCACAGTTTTGCCATTGACTTACAAGGTTTCTGGATTTCATCCCAAGAAAGGTTAACAGTTAAATCCATATAAATGTTTTAACATGAATTAGAAAAACATTTGACTATTAAGAAAACCAATCGGAGCTTCTAATATCTGCTGTGATAGCAAATATTAAAATAAATTGTGATATTCCCATTGCTGAGAGTGAAACAATCAGTAAACATTATTTGCAGGCAAGGAGGAAAACAAAAAATATTATTCATGAGAAATGTTACAGAGAAAATACTGCCTCCCTTCAGTTTATTATTGTAGTGTCCTTGCAATGTTGTAGTGCAGCATTTCTTTATAGTTATATAAGAAACAACAGATCTTTCAATATACAAGGTAACTGTTGCAGATTTTTCTGTGATAAGCTACAGACATACCCTCTTTTTATTTCATTAGAAAATACAAGGATTAGCACACAGATGTGGAAGAGGAGCTGCAAGTAAATATAACTTGGTTCTTCTACCACAGTTGCATTTTTGGACCAAAACCATAAGTCCCTTTTTTCTCAGATGGAAGAGATATTGTTTAGTGCATATTAAAAGCAAGTTGACTGAATTGAAGGACGCACTCCAAATCAGGATGTCTCAGGTTAGGTGTGAATGGGATAAAAATTTTCCTGTCCAAGCTCTGGACAAATAGCAGGTCTATTTAAGGACTGCCAGTCTGTAATACCTTCCCTGTGTGGGAGGATGTTAAAATCCTTCTGTAGTTCTCTTACTCTGTGTTATAATGCATATTTCAAGTTATCAGAACTTACATATCAAGTGATACCCCTAGTCCCAGTGGATAATAAATAATTTAAACCCAAGGTTGTTTGAATAATGTAGTGCTTATGTCTGGGGAAGAAAAATAAAAAAACATACAATGCATACAATTAGAAGAAATTTTTGGGAATGAGTAATCAAAGTCAGGGAAGCGGTAATGAAACGTGACAAAAAACAAATGGCATATACCTGTGTAGATTGTCTTAATACCTTTCTTTTGTAGTTTTCTAGTCAAAACAAACACATTAAACTTCCAAAGGCTCTTACCTCCCCACTGTGCAGCTGGCAATCACAATACAAGCAATTCCTTGCCAGAAGGCACACATGGACGCAACAATGATGTTGCAAACCAGGAGACAGGAATAGTCTCTAAGACATATATCTCAGGAGAACATGGCATATTTCAGGCTATGACAAAGGCTTAAAAGTTTATGTTGCCTTTCAGTACTCAGACAAAGAAATGGGGAGATAAGAACCAAGGTGGTATGCAGAAATCTTTGCAATAGGAAGTATAAGAAGGAAGGGAAACAAGATTTCAAGAAAGAGGAGATAAATAAATATCAGATTGAAAATACAGTGATATAATATCTTATTGTCTAAAAACTGAATGGATGTATCACATAGCATGGTATGTGGTCTGATAATCTGATACTTGACTCTTATAATGGCCCAGTCTTTTATTTCATTAGCATATTTTGGGTTTATTGCTTTATGATTGCAAACACAATGAATTTATCTGCTACAGTCAGACTTCTAGAAAATTTCCCAGAAGTTGGGGTGGAAGAATTAAATTCCTTTAGTTTTATTCTCTGCTCTGCTGGATGTTTCCCTAGTCTTCAGAAGATATCCTGAAACTCTTCTATTTGGTATTCATAAGGCTTGAGAAGTATAGATTTTCAGCCTTTACTGTTCCTTTTTTCCTTTTTGTTGTTTAGCTGTACTTTTAAGAAAGGTTCAGTTTGTCACTGTAAAGTGAATTTTCCTTTTTTCTTTTACAACTTCCACAGTCTTTCCTCAGGCATGTTTATAGATCCCTTCTTTTATTAATCTACTGATACCTTTCATCCTGATCATCCACTGCAAGGTGTCCCTTTTCCTCCCTCAGATTAAATGAGTAGGTGGATCTGTATCATTGTCTTGGTCTTCATAGCCCACAGAAAGTTCTGACCACTTTCCTGAAATGTGAGACAGTCCACTGCACTTCTTGCATTTTTCTTCAGATGCCAGCCATCCTTCTGTATTTTTTTCTTATTTTTTTGCGAATAAACGCAAAAAAATAAGTTCCATGTATTTTTGATTATTTTTGATTATTTTTGATGCACTGATTTTTTTTATCTTTACACGTGTACACATTTCTGTGGTTTTTCTGTCCTGCAAATTAAAAGTTTTTTTAATGGTAAAGTGATGTGATTACTTTTTCTATCCTCCATGTATTTTACTAGTTACTAAAGTGAGGTACGACATAGGTACCTACCCCCGGGCAGAGATCCAGTGTCCTCCTGCTGGTCACTGACATGGAGAGTGACCAGACGAGTGACTACTCATCTTCGCCTCCTGTCCTTTCTAAAGAGCCTGTACTCAGTCATAGGAGCTATTCCATCACATCTCCATGAAGCTGAAAAGATCATAGTCCTGATAAGATCATCTGGTAAGATCACAGCTCCAGCAGACATGAGCTGTCTCTAACTCTTGTTTATTTCCAATGCTGAGTGCATTCCTACAGAAGCTGCTCTCAGTGAAGCCAGCTTGCTGTCTGGAGTGGTTGGAATTACTTTGTGCTGTTCTCCTGCTGACCTGTGATCCTTCCCCAGGCTCTGGGCCTCCCTTGTTGATCCTGATATCAAAATGGAGAGTGGTAAGAGTGGAACAAATTGAGTATTCCCTCCCCTTACAACTATAGTTGAAAGCCCTCTTGATCAGTTTATCAAGCCCAAGACTGAAGATGCTCAAAAAAATGGACCCCCACCAGCCTGGAACAGAAATGATGGACACACTACTTATAGGTTATACATGCAAATGTACGTGGTTTAAATCATTAGTCCTTTCGCAAAATCTTTATGACTCTAGCAACACTTTTCTCAGAGTTTGTCCTTTTTGACTCTTTGGGGTTTAAACACTGCAGGAAGAACTTCCCTCTCCATTTGTGTGTTTCTGCAGTGCTGGCTGTGCTGAGATCCCAGTTTCAGATATGGGTGTTCTGAGCTCTGTTTTTATATTTAAAAAATTATCAAACAGCTTTGTTTGTATAAATGAAGATACACTTTCCCTGGTACAAGCTGTGTATGCTTGCCATACATCAATGACTGGATGAGTGGCTCTTTAAGAAGAAAAACATCCATATGCTATACAAAAGAAAAGGGGTTTAAAATACATATTAAAAAACATCCATTCATTTTCAGCTTTCAACTGGTCAATTGCAAAGATCAAAACAAGCGAAAAGTGAAGTACCCTGAAAACATTAACTATGAGTTTGAATGTTTCTTATTATCTGCAGGACAAAATGGATTGTCACATTAACACAGAAAATAGAGAAACCCTAAGACCAAGCTTTCTGCAATTTGGCATATATTGAGCGAAAATCAAAGAGAACATTTGTTTTATTGTTGACATGGCTGTGTAGGAGATGCAGATGCAGACCATCAATAATGTTGGTATTATTTTTAACTGAAATACCATAGAACCATTATAGGCATATAGTAAAAGATAAGAACTTCAGCCTGTAACTAAAATACAAAAGGCACTGAATAGACTGTTGGTAGCTTTCCTTCCATTTATGGTAAAATTGAAGCTGTTTTCAAGCAAGCTATAACATGAAAAGGAGTAAAATTCAATGTCAGTAATATAATTTGGTGTCATATATCAGTGTTTCTTAGCAACAACCCAGTAACATTCAGTGGAGGCCATGCTCAAATGAAGTAATATTGCATCAGTGAAGAATATTTTCAATGAATGTTTATGCTTCAGGTTTTCTCTGAAAAACTGTGGATGTTATAAGAACCTTGCTGCTCTAGGTTGAAAACATGAATCACTGGGTTGTTTTGTTTTTAAAACTCTGCAGATATCTCAGCTGTGACAGTGTTCAGTAAACCAAAACTAAAACCCACTTCAAAATACTTCTCTTCTCTTTGTTGTAAAGGAAGATTGTCTGTCCTATCAGGAAGGCTGTCTTTCAGCTCATGAAATCTCTCTGGAGTAACAGTCTTGAGATGAACCCTTGAGTCTTGAATGTGTATATGTGTAAAGCAACACTTGAAGGAAGAAAAAAGTGGGAGTTCTTATCCCCATGTTCAAGATACATCATCTAAAATATGCCCTAACCCCATCTCTCTTAAAGTTCAAGTCATGAATTTTTAATTTTTAAAATTTCAGCAACTAGAGGGGAAAGAATTTAATCAAATAATAAGACCAGATAAAAGACAAGGAACACGGAATATTAGAGATTACTACAAATACTTTGATATCCTATTTTAATATTTTTATAATCCTATGACTCTATAGTCACAGAATCACAGAATTATTAGGTTGGAAGAGGCCTTCAAGATCATTGAGTCCAACCCAGCCCTAACACCTCAACTAAACCAAGTGCCACATCCAGTCTTCTTTTAAACATATCCAGGGATGGTGACTCCACCACCTCCCTGGGCAGACTGTTCTAGTACTTTATCACCCTTTCCATAAAAAACTCTTTCCTAATATCCGACCTATAGTTTCCTTGGGGCAGCTTGAGACTGTGTCCTCTTGTTCTGTTGGCTGTGACTGGAGAAAGAGACCAACCCCCTCCTGCCTACACCCACCTTTCAGGAGTTGTAGAGAGTGATAAGGTCATCTCTGAGTCCCCTTTTCTCCAGGCTAAACACCCCCAGCTCCCTCAGCTGTTCCTCACAGGGTTCGTGTTCCAAGCCCCTCACCAGCCTCGTTGCCTCCTCTGGACGTGCTCAAGCGTCTCAATGTCCTTCCTGAACTGAGGGGCCAGAACTGGACACAGAACTCCAGGTGTGGCCTCACCAGTGCCCAGTGCAGGGGGAGAATGACCTCCCTGCTCCTGCTGGCCACACCATTCCTGATACAGGCCATTAGCCATTACCCAGAAGACAGAAAACTGAGTGTGAATTAACACTGTTCTGACAGCAACTTGGATCAGGATCAAATTCTCCTCTGCCACTCACAGATGTGGCTTCATGGATGTTTGCATTACCTGCACCTCTGGTCCATATATAGTCAGAACTCAAGAAAACACCTTCTGGAAATTTTCACACCCAATGTACTTTGCATCCGCAGAAGATCAATTTGGCTTTTCTTTTTCATTTCTGATTCAAGCATTAGGGAGATACACAGTCCTAGTTCTTTCAAAATAGCAAATTTTTGTGATGGAGGAGCACAGGTACAAAATGATTTGACTTCGATCAAAGAATGAGCCTTCTCGTGTCAGAACAAGTGCTTAATATATGTGTATACCATTTACTTCAAAATTACTTTTCCAGTCAGTTAAGCAGCGTTTAAGGTCCATCAGAAGAGTTCAGCTTCTGAAAAAGACACATTTTGTTTCAAAGCAACAAAGCAGATAGACAACACCTCTGCTTGTGAGAGATAAAATCCTCATGTCATTCAGAGTATACAAGCACAGATTGCAAAGACGATGAGGTTCATAAATCTTGGGAGAAAAATAATTTCTTTTTCTAAATCCTCATAACAAAATAGAAGCAAGCAAAGAAAGGGCCTCTTAGATGAAATAATTGCTTCGTGTTGCACTGTGTAATCAATCCCCACTCCAAGGCCATGCAGGGGACATGTTGACATAGGCAGATGCAGATAGGGCATATCTCTCTTACTCCTGCTCTGGCCAGGCAGGTGCAAACCAGCTTTGGCCAGGAACCCTTGAACTCATGTAAACACAGCACGAGCCTATACTTTACCCCTCTGAACACTTTTATTTTAGGCCCAGCCGCACTGCAGCGTTGCTGTGCAGGCTCTGAACAGCGGCAGGACCGACACACAGGACACACACTGTCAGCCTGGCACGGTGCTGTGCAGTCCAGGTAGGAGCATGGGGATTTCTACACGGCCTCAGGTGACCAAACCTCTACCTAATCCAGGTACTGTTCACTGGAGGCTGCAGGAGAAAGCATGGGAAATATGGAAGCAGCATGTCTAAAGCAAAGGACCTGTCAGAAAAGTTCTGCCTTGCCTCCATGGCTTGTCCAATGAGACAGGAGAGGCTCTGTTCCCACAGTTTATTCAGATAAACCACGGTGTCCAGTCTGAGCTGACTGGGCTGAGGTTAGCACTCAGGTTGTGACTGCCTGTTTCTTCTCACATGCTTTTTCCCTTCTCATCTACTCTGAGCATGGTGAGAAGAGAAAATAAGGACGGGGAGGAGGTTTTAACAAATTTACAAGATGCAAAGGATTTCTGCAGATCAAAATATACTTTCAGTTTTCAGAGCAAAACAGGAAGCTTAAAAACAGGCCTTTGAACTCCATTTTTCTCATGACAATTCTGTGACATACCCTGAAATTTGAAATTTAATTTTTACAGTTTCTTTTTCCTCTTTTTTCAAGTTTTCTTTTGGGAAAATAATTTCAGTTTTATGTTTCTGCATAACAATTTATTATAGGATCAGCAGCAAAAAAATGGAAATACAAACGTGATGTGTGGTGTAACTTTGAGAAGAAAACTAAATGAAATGTATACCATTTGAAATAACATTTCACAATGTTATGAAGAAGCACAAGCAATCTCTTAGTTATCTCATAATTGCATTCCAGTTTACACAGAGACAACAGCAGTTAAATAGATGGTGTGATGATGTTGCATTTGAGGAAATATATTTAGCAACTTGCCTGCTAATCACATAATCTTAAAATTATTTTCTCTAAATCAGTTTCTGGGGATCCTGACAGTGTTAGTTCCAAGACTTAACTAATCTTGAGCTAATGCAGTAATCCACTAGGGATCTCATGTCCTGTGCTAAGGTCCACAGTGGGGCTTAACAGATGTGGCACACTTGTCATAGGGTAAATCTCATTCTTCCAGGAGTGGTCACTGTTGAAACATATGTGTGGGAATGCTATGATTTTCTTGGCTCTGTGCAAAACCCCTGATTCCTATGCTGCATATCCAGATATTTTTAAACATTGATAGAGTATTTAGAGGTCATCTGAAGTATACAGAAGATGTAGATTCACTGCACAATGAAAGCAGGAGTACCTGGGCTTCATGAAGGTCTTGTAGTGTGTCTGTTCAATCCAGTATTTCAAATGTGTCCTTTAAATCTTTTCAGACCTAATGTTTCCCATCTTGACAATGGATTTCTTTGACATTTCGATTTCAACTTGTTTAATCTGTTAATGTTTCTTTCCATATAAGAAAGAAATTTTTGAGGTGTAGAATTGGAGATGTTACTTGTGTAGAATTATAAAAGATTTTCTGATATCTTACAAAATAAAACACAAACATTTCATTTTGAATCAACACCAAATGTTTCAAAATCTGTATCCACAAACTTAGTAATTTTGTTTTTTCTCCTCTGAACTAAGTCCTTTTTATAAAATATCCTGGGGCAGTTTTCTTCTTTTTAAGAAATGAGAATCATCTCATAAACGTACACAATTTCAAATTAAGAAAAAAAAAAAAAAAAGTTTGGTTTAGGCATGTTAAAATTATATGTTTGATTTGAAGAAATTTCAAAATTTCTTGCATGTTTTTTTTTTCTAATTAATTTTTTTATTGAAATAATCCTATTTTAATTAATATTTCAAACCTATATTTAAATAATTTACTGCTAAAACATTAGAATTATTTATCTATAGTTATAAACAACTGATGTTCTCTGCATAAATTGAAGCTGATCCACTGGTTCTGGTGGTATGTAGTTTAAGTTGCTTTAACACAGTATTGTTAATTTTTAAAAGAGTCCAAAAGTCTGGAATATTTGGGATTCCTCATTCCTGAAGAGCTACATTCTACCGGAGCTCTAATTGTAGCTTTATTTATGGTTTCTCTCATTATACTATCAAATATTTTTCTAAGGCAATTGTTTTAAAAACAAACATGAACTCCTTGGGAGATTTTACACATTACACAAGTATACTAAAAATTACGGAGGAGCATTGTCATGGTTTTCTAATCACAAAACCCTTTGAAAACTCCATAAGCTCTACTCTAGTTATTTTTGACTTCAGTGGTGAATGTTGACCTTATTTATATTCTTGTCTATGGTGAGGCTAAACTGATGAAAAATAAAATCTATGTAGCTTCTGTAGACCCAGTACTGTATCTGTACATCTCCTAATGGAATTCCTGAAAACCCTGCATTTCCCGAGGCTCTAGGCACATGACCTGAAAATTTTGTCACAAATCATAGCAAATGGAATATACTTTGTATAAGCCAGAATCTGAGAGACTCAGCTATGTATCCTTACATTACCACACAGTTTTCTTTAGCTGAGGTTTGGAAAGTATACTGAGAATTAGCCCAGAGCTTACTAACTACTTGAACAACAACATAGTTGTATCAAATTATGGTATTCAGGTTACTTTGTGAATCAAAAATCAGGTACTTAGTGCCTAAAATAAGAGCTTAAACACTTATGATAATTTGGCTATTGCCTCATAACAGAAAAAAATGTTAATTTTTCCAGAGCAAAATAATTTGCTTCAAAATTGAAAATCACGGTTTATTTTAACTACAAGTCTACAGAATGAACTATTAGAAATTCACTTGCAGTGTTCAGCAAGCTTATATGGCATTTGTTGCTAAGTGGTGACATTATTTTATCTCATGACTAAAATAGCCAGTGCCTTGGATGTCCTTGTATGGGCTTCTTCAGTTACCTTAGCAAGTTAGAAAAACTGGTATCCAGTAAATCCTTGGTTCTGACTGCTCTGTGGTGCTTGGGCTCAGAAAACTCAAACATTCCAAACTGTAAGATCCATCATTAGTGACCACCTGCATCCAATGTGGCACAGAGGGACTGCAGCCATAAAGCAGAAAGCAGTCCCTGCCCTACAGATCTGTAATAAGCAGAGGAAGGGGTGCACAGTGAGCAGTGATTGATCCAAAGTCACATAAACAACTACTGGAAAAATCAGGAGTTTCCTATTTACTATATTAACTACTTTTTTTCCTCAATATCCTCCTCTATTTTTGCTATTAAAAGTCATTCCTGTTCTGAAACAGGAGCATCAGTCAAATGGAAAACCACAGTGCTTAGACTTCTCTTAAGTACTTTGTTAAGGTTTTTAATCCTATTTACTTGTTAAATACTAAAATTGAGATATAATTTTAAAATGAATGTATGCAATGAAATGCAGTGAGACAAGTGGGTAGCAGAAAATTTAGCAAAGAACAAACTCTTCAGTCTAAACTAAAATTGAATATTTGTTTCCATTTTGGAATAGGAAGTTAGTAGAGATAGTAGAGAAATATTACATATTAGCTTCCAGTGAGGAAGAAGTAGTCACTGATTACTAAGCCATTTTTCTGCCTAAATCTCATCCGTGAAATTTCAGTATCTGATGCCAATTTTTTCTCTCTATATATGCAATGCCAGAATAAATTCATGCAGATGACTTTCCTGCACTATGTAGCTGCTGCTGTCTGTAGAGTTCTATCATCTGCTAATATAAACTAGCCATTTATTGCCTTGCTAAGAACAAAATGACTTAGAAAAAACCCTGATGAGGTGGACCCCAAGGATCTCAAAGTCCATGACTCTATTTGCAGTGAATCAGGGAATAAGAAGTAATCCAGGAACAATGTAATAGGAGAACCAGAGAAAAGAATGGAAGAGACTGAAGAGAAAAATAGATGTCCATGCCATTTCTGGAAAAGAACATTTCTAACTGCTGGCAGTGATCAAGAAAGCAATGCAATTGTGGCAGAATATTACAAAGATGAAGGATGCATAAATTAAAGGGTATAATTGCAAGTTTAATTTTTAGGTTCATTTTTAAGCTAGACAAAGGTACCTACAACGCCTTTTCTGTTAGCTTTGCATAGAAACAACATATATTAGTCAAACAAATTTAAATATATTATCATTTCCTAATTTTAGAGGAAATAATATTTTAATTTTACCTGAATTTTCAGGAAACCATGTTATAGTAACCCATGCTTCATCTTCAAACCACTGGGTTTTTTGCTTACTTTATCTAATTAAAAAGTGTCTCCACCTGCAGCTGAAACTTTCACTTAGAACTATGGCTTAGTTAATTTGTATTTCTGCACAATTGTTTTTGTATTTGTACTGTCATGAGGTTAAATGTTACCTGTTCTCATAATAAGCAACATTTGGCATCCTTCTGATGACCTCCTCTTCTTCCCAAGACTACGAATATGCAAAATTTAATCTTGTAATCTTGGATAATTGGAGTAATTGGCTCCAGTGTGGCTGCATATTTGAGAAGGGTCACACAAAAAAAAAATATATATATATATATATATAAGAGGATCAAGAATGCCTCTTCTCTGTATCCAATTCATGGCACAAAATAACATGAATATTTCAAGCAATATGCACAGTAAAAGAAAATCATGCCACTTAAAATAATTTGCAAGTTTCCTTGGAAACTTATTCTAACACACACAAATATGAACATGAATATTGCAGAAACACAAACATTAATTTTTAAAACTTTTTGAAGTATCAAGTATACAATCTGAAGCTCTTTGTGTTGTGTGAGAGTATAAGACAGCTCCAAAACATGTCCAGGCAATACCTTAAGTACTTAAAAAAACATAAGGTATATTAGGGTTTCATAGCAGTGATGGATTGTTCTGCTTAACTCTTCATGAAGCCTCTGCTTCTTTGGAGATCTGAACTCTTTCACCCAAAGCTGACATCCTCATTTCTTCACTGAGAGCCAAAGGAGTGCCTGTGAACTTGGGGAATCTGCAGGTATGAATGCATCAGGCATGCCTGCATAGGCAGGAACCTAAGCCCTAGGCTTTATTCTGACTTACTGCTATCATGGTGCTAGACACAGTTCAACTTTTGTATTCTCTCTACTGATAAATTTCCAGCCAGGAGGAAATCAACACCATTTGTTGTTTACTTGCACTGTCAGCAGTTATTGTCCTTTGGGCAGCTCAGCTCTCCTGCTGCTCCTGTGAAGAGTCAGGCCCTTACATGCATTGCACAGCACTGACCATGGCACACGTGGCAAGAGAATGAAACACACGTATCACCAAAAGAGTCACCAAGTCACCACAGCACACCTTACAAAAAAATCTGTCTTTAAACATTGTATGCAAATCATCTTGGCTTATAAATACTTATGTGTGAAAAAAAAAATTACTTTGCTGATGCCTGTTGCATATATTTCACCAAATATTTACTGCACAGAGCTATGCTATGCACAGTGTAGGTTATGCAGAGAAGACAGTGATATCAGCCCTCATCTCTTTCTCTATAGCTTGTTTTACAGCTTATAGTCATTTAACCTCCTAGACAAGAAGACTTTTCTGCAATATTCTCAAAATTATAGAAAGGGAGATGACAAGGTGTGCATTCTAATTTATTCATAAAATCCTAGTGATACCTTTGATTATAAGTACACAAAATCTTTTGTCCTGCTATCAGCCTGAAAAGTTCCTTTTTCAAACACCACATAAAAATATTAATTTGTCAGAATTCGAGTGTTTTGCCATGCAGCAGGTGTAATGTCAAAGGATTGACAAATGTGAGTTTAAATAACAGACTATGGCAATCATCTCTATTGACTGCAAGAACCCTTTAGGATTCCTCTTTTAATTGGTGCTGCAGTTGTTCCAGTGCTTTGAGAATTGTTATGACAATAGTTCTGGCTGCAGATGACTAGAGAGCATTAGCAGAGAAATAGTCATGTCTTGGTTGGACTTGCACTTCTTTTATTACATTAATACAAGTATCACTCAAGCATTTGCAAACTCTTGTAAGAAAGAATGTGCTCATATGTAAAAAATCTCAGTCATCTGAAGGGTGCTGTTTGGTGCCACATCTATGCCAGTATGTTGACTCTGAAGTTGTCTCAAAATGATTTCTGTAAAAGAAATACAAGTCCTTTCTGTTACACATGCTTGGGGAAAAAAAAACCACCAATGAGTATTTTTTATGGTACAACACAATCAATAATGTTACTTTAATAATTATAACAGTAGTATAATTGGCATACATAGACTAGCTTTTCTTCTGAACCTTGGAAAATTGGAAAAAAACTTTTAAATATAGTCTTTGAAACCAAAGTACTTTTTTAAAAAAAATAGCTATCTTAAAATTCCCTCTTCTGGTTTCCCCAGGGACTAATATTTTTTGTGGTTATAGGCATACTGTTACTGAATATTTATATACAACCTCATCTGGACATTACGAGACAAGAATTTGGCTTCATCATAACGATTGCAAAGTTTGGGCAGTATTTGAGGTTTAGGTTTGAATGGGCAGTACTGGTTCATAGTATGAAACTGACATATATAGACATGTTAAGAACTATTCATTTGAATACACTTCATTTTAAAAGCCTTGTCAGTTGAATCTTGCATGAGATGTAATTAAGAGTTATGCAGATTGTGTTCAAAGACGAAGTTAAAGAGCAAGGAAAGGCCTGGACAGGCAGTTTTTGAGTCTTGGCAAGGCTAAGACTGTTCTAGATCAAATAGCTGTAAATAGGCTTGCACATGCTGTGAATGTGTGTATGGGGAACATTTTCCAAATGTTCAGTGGTAAATCACCCCCCATTTTAGGATCTTTACCTAATTTGTTCAGAATAAAAACCTACTTTGTCCCCCATCTCAGTGCACTACACTCTCACTGAAGCAGTAGTCAAGTAGACAAGATGAGCTGATTTTAGTATATCAACTTTATGTCTGAATGGACTCGGAGAGTCTGATAGGCTTGGACTATGTATTCTTTGATCTCCATAACACTATTATTTTTCTCTAGCTGGTTGCACCCAATTCTGTGCAATTTTTGAATCTCAGAGGATAAGTCCTTTTGTCACAAGTCCTTTTAACTATTATCCCTAATAGTTCTGGATGCTTTTTCTGTCTTTAAATTAAGATCCCTTTAATGACCTCAAATGGTCACTGGTGTAAGCAGAACAATAAAGTCAAAAAAACATAAATGTCTCTAGTGCTGTGAAATGTGTATTCCAGTTGGAAAGTGGTTTTTAAGGAAATTGCAACATACAAAATAATGTTTTATATTGAGTTATAACTATAAATTATGTGTTTCTATAAAGACTAAAATAACATTATATGTTCAGTGAATTAATATTGCATATTATATATATTACAAGCTGTTTATTAACTACATAGCAATAAAATTACAATTAATTTAAATGGCTATATGACGTAAAGGTACATTAATTAGGCAGTTGTTGTTAAGTGCATAGCATTTCAGGTAAGAGATTATATGTAAGGGTGTAGCTCTTTTGTCTACATAATACTGGTTACTTACTCTGAATGGTAAAAGTTAAGAAACAGCAGAAATGCCAAAATTAAGTCTGTTTAAACTTTATGTCATCCAGTGTATTATAGTGATACAGAATGTGGTTTGGCAAAACACAAGCAGTGTTATTCAGCTGAAAAAATCACTTAGATGCTCAGAGGAAGCCACTTGGATCTCTTCCTTGGCCCCCCAGAGAAGATACTTCTGTGTTGTAAATGCAAAGTTCTGAATAGGTAACATAATGTTATAATGTTTGTTATAACAACCTTATGTCAACACTTAAAAGAGTTATTCTCTTTTATGCTTGTTACCATAGGATCAGGGCAGCCTACAAACACAAATGGGTTGGCCATCTCAGCTCCCAGATATTGTGTTTTGTAAAATTCATAAATATTTGTCCCAGAATTTACAGAAGCAGCCTCCAAACTAAGTGTTTCATTACCTGCATTCTTCACTGGAGATGACTGGAACTTGTCCACCAGTCACTCATGGCATCTGCTGGCTTCAGCTGCACTGACTTGTCAGCATCTACGAAATGCAGACTGTGGCTGTCTTGGGATGGGGACCCAGAAAGCAGGCAGCATATCATTAGTGGTGCAGTGTGGTTGTTTACCTAGTATAAAATGAAAATCCACAAATCTGCAGTCTGGAATCAATGTGCACCACAGTCTGTACTAATCCTCACTTTACTAAGTTTATAGCTATCTCTTTAAATTCCTGTTGTAAACTTCATTCCTTGAAATAATGCATGTAGTTCTTTCCTTTATATGTACACAAGCTTCATGGGAAAATAGTAGTGCAATTCCTTCCAAGGGACAGGGTGTGCCACTCAAGTTGAATTCTTTACTTATGTGCCCTACAAATGTCAGTATGTCAGTCTTCTCATGTATAACACAAAAAGACATTCAGAAAACTTAAGGGAGTTGCTGTGATTAATGGCTATTTACTTATTATACAAGCAGAGGTCAACAAACATAATTTGTTTAATTTTTTTTTTTTGCATTAAACTAATGTGAAGAATCAAAATATTTTAATTTTCATTGGAGGAATCATGGTTGCATCTAGGTTTTGGTAGTTTTCACTTCCATAAAAAATGCACTTGCTTATAAAAGATTATAAATGCTTGATTAGAAAGAAAATGTTTTTTCATAGAATAGGTCTGTCAGAACTTTGTTTCATGTACTCTTTTATTTGAAGATTCATTAATTAATCTTTTTAGTTTCTCACCTTTGATAATGGTAGTATTTTAAGGTTTTCTTTCCTGGTTTTTGCTTTTGTTTTTACAAAAGTAATTTTTAAAAATTAATACTCTGTCTACCCTCACAGTTTGTTTTTTGTCCAGTATCCTGAAAACTTCTAGAATCTGTATTTCTTACAAGAGTCAAATATCAGTTATCTGGATTTCAGATTACTTATGTGAGTTAGGGAAAGACTGTTGAGGTTTGGCACAAGCACAGTTCCACTGTTTCTCACACCAGTATACCTCTGGGACCAGTGTTCCCACTATTGCTCTTGTTCTGCAGCAAAACACAAAAAAAAACCCACCCTGGCAGATGCGACCTTATTTCCAGCAAGCCCATCCAGGTCAGGTAGCTCCTGATCTCATTTTGAAGACCAGGGCTGCTGGGGAGTACAAATACACCTCACCCTACAGATCTCTGAGTCCCAGAAGCTTGTTGGGTTCAGTGCAAACCCGTGTGAACACCTGGATCTGGCTGGGCTCCAGCACAGTGCGGAGTCTGGCAACGAGCTGATGCCAAGGGACAAGGCTGGCCCCTAAAGAAAACATTATCTACCACGTGTTTTTTCCCTCTGAAGACACAGTCTGTGCTTCTATTTATTGTACCTGAGTCTCAGCACTTCCTGGCTTCTAGGAGGAAGTGCTGCCTAGAATGCAGCACCAGGGCACCTGCTAAGCTTTGCATTTGCACTGTGCTGTGCTATGCTAGAGGAAAACATGCATCCAAAGCACCAAGGGTAGCACAGAAGTGCATGGTAGTTGCTCTGTGCAAGGCAGATGAAGTCAAAACTCTTTCAACTAGAGCTAATGAAGAGTATTTGTTGCCTGGTGGAGACACTGGTGGTGCTTTGAACCACATTCTCTCTGAGCTATACATCCCTCATGCAGTGCGCTCCGGCAGAGTTTTCTCTTTGATTTGTAATTATGGAAGGTGTGGCCACATATTTTGAATTTATGTATCAAATTTATGTGCTAAGAATCACCATTCAAAGGTACCTATATTCCTCCACAGGCTGCTATAGAGAATTTAGACTCCTGAATTTAGGTGTTGGGTATCAAGCAATCAAAGGAATTGAAAGTAGATGGCCTATGTGTTTAGCAGAATGGGGTTCAAATCACACTATTCCCTTGTATTCTATCACCCAGAACACCACTTCAGAAATAATTATCTGAAACTTACTAGAAAAAAAATGAAGCATTGAAAGGAAATTTCAGCTCACTGTTCTCCTTACTGAAGATGTTCTTTAGTTCAAAGTAAATGGAAGTAGAAATACTTTATAGCTACCAAAGTACTCAGTGTGGGCAGGGACTTATCTGAAAGAAGAGTCCTCTCTTGACACCTGTTGAGAAGGAGGGAAAATGAACAGCTGAAACAGACATCATTTACATGCAAAATATGTGCAATACCTTAGAATACTTATATTAGAGAAAAAAAAAAATAATTATGAAGTTCAAGTGATTGTAGGACTGCAAGCCACGTCTGGAAACTTCCAGCAGTGATATCTTTGACAAATATTCCCATAGAGAAATGCTGCTCTGACAGTGGCTGCAGCAAAAAATGGGAAGGTAAAGATCTTGAGACAAGTAAAAATCATGGCAAATACTGTCAATTTTGAAGGATAAATTTATATTTCTTGTATGAGCAAGGCACTGAAATAGTCTCCCAGAAGGCCCAGAAGAACTCACAGGCTAAAGACCAACAGCAGCTGGGAAAGTTCTCTGGCAATGATGACAGATGTGGGTAGGAAGGCAGCAGGAGTGGTGGTAGAGTTGAGCACAAATAACAAAAGCTGCCTTTTACCCGGCAATATATGCCCTGCAGTTCCACATACTGCAGAGCCTGGCTATTTCAGATACTTCTTAGCTTGGATAAGGATGTTAGTCTACATTCGGACTGCTGCCATGGACATGTGAGAAGGTTATTATTATTGATGTAACTTATTTTGTAGATTAATCTTTTATCTCTGACTAGTTTATTGTTTTGTTGTGTTTCTTTATCCTTTATTAAAGTTATGTTTATTTAAATCACTTTGACTGGTACAGGTACTCCTTACTCTTGTGCCTTATTTCTCAGGTTTCTCAGAGAGAATCTTAAAGCACAGTTTCTTAAGCTTTCAGAAGGAACTGAGAGAGCTTGTACTGGCTTCTTGTAAGTGTTAATGAGCACAGACAGTTTATGATTCACACTGCCTAGCCAGCCAATTCATCTTTATCTTCCATGAAAAGACCTGGAGTTGAGTTCAATACCTTCCATGCTCGCTGAATTATTTCTTTATGCTTTTAGAAATTCTTACTGCACAGACTTTGCACTTCTCAGAGAAGAACTGTGCAGTTGCAGCTTGTAATGTCAGTCTGAGCTGTATTTGTCATTGTAGTACTTTCCCCTGCATTTGTAACTGCTTTCCTGGCTATGTGAGTTTGTGGCTGTATCCAAACCCACTGAAATCAGTATAAAGGTTTTATGACTGATGGGATCTGGATCTTATCTTTCAGGCTGGAAACCAGTAAGTCAAATATACATGAAAAATCACAGAAGTGTTTTGAAGTACCTGCATAATGCCTACTAAATTAAGATGAATTAATCTGACATAAGAAATATTTCTTTCTAATGAAAGCGTTAAGTAATCCTTTTGCAGTACTACTTCATGGCTCTTTATGGTGATGCTTTGTATCACACCTATACAAGTTTCTCTGGCACACTTAACCACCATTTACATACACTGAACCTCTACCATGGATGTGGTTAAAGGAAAATGTGCCACATTTGAATATGCAACCAAACAGAAACAGTAATAAATTGAGGAAATATAGTGCTGAAATAAAGAAACAATATAGGGGAAGTAATATTGTTGGCCGGTACTGAAATTGATTAAAATTAATAAAATAAAATGTAGTGAGCATGTTTAACTGGATTCAAAGAATGCACATGATGATACCAAAAGACAACATCAAGAAGAACTGCTCATCTCTTCATTACACATTAAGTCTCTGCTATTAACATTATTACAGGGTGTAGATTACCCATCTCCTCTCAATAGTATTGACAGAGGTATGAAAATTCGCCAGAATAAAACCTGCTTTAGCTCAGGTTAAGGTAAGAGAGCATGTTATTCTCGTGGAAATTAATAGATTCGTCTGTACATGCTCCTCTAGCATCTGACTTCCACTGAAGTATCCTAAGAAGCATCAGTAAAAGGGGAGATAAGTCACTGAACGTAGACATTTTAAAGTGCATTTCAAATCTCACATGTAGGATTTTTCATTGCCTTCTTTTGTGCTAACTTCTAGGTTCTGAAGCAGACAGATTTAGATTTGTATATGAAACTAACAAAAAAGGCTTGCTGCCTGTTATCCCTAAGGAAAGAGAAGATTCTGTTCTTGCAAAGCTGTGTTTTTCTTGTGGGGAAGAAGGCTTATTGTAAAATTACAATAAAATTGTAAAATTGAACCTAGGACTACCAAGAACCCAGAACCCAAAAGGATGAATATAGAGATTCCAGGGAATAATGAGGCTGCATGAATATGGGAGAATTCAAGATTATGGGAACCGTGAAAAAAAAAAGGGAAATCTAGATTTTATGGTGTTCAAAGGGGAAAAAATGTAGATGGGTAAGAGCACTGGGAAAAGAAATGAACAGTGACAATTTATAATTAAGTTGTAGGCTAGTGAGAGCATGCATATTCTGAATAAGAAACGGGAAGGGAATGCACGGACAAATTGAGACTAGGAGGGTATCAGTGAAAAGAATAGCAGAGGAATAAGGGTTTTTCTCTTTCCATGCCCTTTACTGCCAATTAATACAAACAAGAGGGATTTTTTCTTGTTTGTTTTTCTTTCACTAGGTGGGAATATCAAGGCTGATATTCCCACCACCCTTCCTCAGAATAAAAAAAACACCCACATAAAACTGTACCTCTTAAATCTGTATGAAGAATCAGTTTCAAGAGGATCTCTCTAGCAATGGGTTGCAAGCCAATTTCTTAACATAGTGTTTTTATACTTCATTTGAAGGTCTTCCCTCAGAAAGCTGTAAGATTATTGCTATATTAATCCAGTAGTTGATTTCTGAAAATTAATTTCATTGACTTGCAAGACTAGGCACTCAGAACTAAAGAAGCCTCAATTCACAGGTTCTGCCTAATTGTTTTTTCCCTGCAGCTGACATATGTATGACATCTGAGCTTTATCTGACTTCTAAAGAAGAAAGAACTTTTTTCTCCTAAGAAAGAACTTCTAATTTCTCTGGAGTGTTTTGGACTTAGGGATTTTTGTTTGTTTGTTTGAAATTTTTCTTTTCTGTCAAAGGCTGTTTTGAGTCATGTCTTAAAATAAGCTAAACATTCTCTCTATTATTTTAATCAATTTTAAGACATCTCACACATGTGACATCCAACAAAATCCCTAATGCAACAGCCCCCATTCAACAGCCAGTCAGGTGGTTTTTTTCTCATACAACTTTCTGTCCTTCCAGCTGAGAACTTACAGGTTTATTTACTAAATTTATTAAATTAAAGATATTTGCATTTTGTGGTCTGAACTTTAGTGTTCACACAAAAAGCCATATTTAGCATGGGCACCTGTAAAGGAGTAGTGTTACCATGATGCTGTAATTTTGATGAATAACATTTACAATAGAAAATGCCTAGAATCTCTGATAACTCTCCAAAAAAACCCAGTTTGCCCAACGTTGATCTTATTAGTGATAAATCAGTTTCTCTGTCTCTATTCAGGAAGTCCAGTCATGAAACTGATGCTATTTCTACCTTGTAAATTACTACAGTCCTAGATTTCAATAGTGTTGCTGCACCTTGAGGTTGGTGTCCTGTGGAAGTACTCATGCTGGAGCCCAGAAATGTCTGCCTTGCTTCTGCTCTTAAAATCTACCTCTAAAGGGGACAAAGTAGCTAAGTGGTTTAATCTTAAAAATTACTGTTGTAGCCAAAACAGGTTTATGGCACAGTTTCAGGTTACAGTGTGGTTCAATTTGAATGCAAATATTATAAATGTTCAGTGATCAGTTTTCAAGGTGTGCTAGAGTCTGCCTGTAACTTTAACGTACAGTCTTCAGCTGCTTCTTTAGGGTCAGCTTGTCTTTACCAGTCTTGTCTGTATATTTGTTTATGCATTTTCAGTTAATCATTGACTTATAATTATGACAGTACAGTGGGAGTAGCTGTCTCTCACTGCCAAGCGTATCATCTTTGGACCTGAAGCCAAACCAATCATAAGAGGAAACAACCCCAAAAAATCAGAATTATTATTTTTGGTCATTTCTCAAATGATGGACTGATTGTCTTTCTTTTTAGAATCAGATGTATCTTCTTGGTCTTTCATCAATGAATGCAAGGAAAATGAAATCTTTCTTCTGAGTACAGAATATATCAGCTGCCTCTTGAAACCAAGTATAAGGTGGAAATATGAACCACCTTCCGTAATATTTTGGATGGTAAAACATTCATGCCCAGTCCCCTGAAACATAAACTACTTCCTCTGCAGCTTTCAGTAGGAAATTTAGGATGGGATCTAACTCATGTTTAGATGTTCTAGTTCCTGAAGTTATTAAGGGTCTCTCTGCATGGAGGAGGGATAGATAAATGTGTATGGGGATGCAACTTCTTAAATCTCACCCACTGGAGACCTCACTTCCTATCTACAAGCAGGGAGAAGGGACTTCACTGCATCGGAAATGTATTCCTCAGGAGGATAAGTGCACTGAAGAATGCTAGGCATTTGCACTTTGACACTACAGCTGTGTCAATGCCGGACCACGTTACGGAGGCTGTGCAACAAAAACGTCAGAAAACTGAACTGTGTTGGGGTAACTGTGTGATAGGGAATAGAGTTTGTCTTGGCCCATGCTTCTGAAATTTTCTTAGGCATTACTGATGGCTGAGGAGCTGTGAGCACAGTAATTCTTTCAGATAGTGAAGAACTGAGAGCCTATTTGTGAGCACAGATGAACATAGCTCTGAAAGCCACATGAAATCAAGCAGAACCCAAGAAATGGAAAATGAATGGTGGTACCAACTGATCACAGGCAGTAATAAGGGTTTCAGTAAGCTGAGAAAGCAAGAATTACTGTAGTGCAAACAACTCCTCAATACAAAGACAAGCACATTTCTTGTAAAGGCCTGACTCTGAGGAATCTGGAGGGAATGTAGTCTTTGAAGATTGCCTAAGAAATAAATGCTCAAAGTTCACAGGCTGACTTAATCAAAGCAAGTCATCCATTAAGACCTCCTTCACATCCCAAGTGCTTTGTATCTCCTTTCTGCACACAGAAAAGGAGGCTTTTTTCCTATGATTTTGTTAGTGATGAGAGATTTTATAAGAAAACTACCATCAGAAAGCCGTTTTTCTCACTTTTATGCTAGTGTTGGTTTTCTTGGTGGGTTCTGTGATTTGTTTGGTTTGGCCATCTTCTAGCTGACGATGGGATGTGTGTTATGGACTACCATGTTAATTTCTGCTACCCATTCCGCTTTCCTTCCTGAATTTTGACCAGTCTGGTCAGGGAGGATGAAAAGTTCTCTTGCACTGGCAGAGCAATGACACTCTGCATAGAGCATCTTATAGTGAAATCTTCTGTTCTCCTAGACCTCAGAAGCTGATGTCCAGAAAAAAATTCTGTTCCTGGTGGTGCAGGGCACACCATGAGTGTGATAGGACTCACTTCCCAGGCTACCCAACCCTTGGGAAAGGAGGAAGGGTGAACTGAATCACTCAGCCTAGAAGAGTCAAATCCAAAGATGATCATTGTCAGGGTTAAACAGACAACATAAACACATGCACCTTCTGAGGCCTTTTCCAGGGGAAATCACTGTATTAACTATTTTGTCACAGTTAGTGGCAGAGATGCTACAGGATCATCATGTGGAACAGCTTCTGGTAGGGAAAAAGAGGGATCAACAGGTGACTAGCTGGAGGGACAAGGCCTTTATTTAAATGCCCTTGAGGTGAGTCTGGCAGGGATGCACTCATGCTAGTCCCAGACTCTGCCCAGACTAGAATCATGGGTCATGTCACAAACCCTGGTGACCTGCGAGCTCTGCTGGTATTTATCATCCCAGCAAACAGTACACTTGCCAGACCAATGAATTAAGTAGCTCTGGGGTGGAGTTGCAACACAGTAGGCTCATTAACTTATTGTGAAATCAGCAGAATTATGGAATACCACAGAAGATCAGCAGAGGATACACAGGACCAACATCCCCTTTGTCCCTGCAGGCAGGATTATCAGGTAAAGGCATACCTTTAGTAAGTCTTGCTCTTTCCAACATGTATAGGTATATATCTGCCCTAATTGCCTTGTTTAACTAGTTTTGGATCCCTGATTTGCTTGAGTCCTACCTTTAGGGCCAATTTTTGATGCTTATGAAACAGTGAGGAGAAGAATGAGTACTGTGACGATAACAGCAGCAATTTGTTTCTGGTCTTGCAAGCTGCATTCCACATTCAATAAAAATTTCATGGATTCTGCCTTGGAAAGAAAAGAGGGGAGCCTCATCCATCTCAAGGATGACAGTTTGATTTAAAAAATGAATGAAACCCCAACTGTAATAGATGGAAGTCAGCTGTTCTGGTGTCTATAAATGGCCAGGACACTGATAAATAAATAGTTAGAGTGCACAAATAATAGAAACATTACTCTTAAGAGCTCAAGGCACTACAAAACGGGTTGTTAGGCTACATTATGGGAACCTGGAGGAATTTTTTTTTTAATTATAAGGAAATATAAGAGGCAATTTTGAGATGGGGAGAAGGATTGCTGGGTATTCTAAAAGGGAGTTAAAAAACAGTGAGAGACTTACCAGCAACAGAAATTTCCATGTCTAACATCCTGAGGAACTTCCATTATCTCTAGAGAAGGCATGAAGCGGTAGTAAGCATGGACTAAGCTGGCAGCCTTCTGAGGGAGAAACAACAAAAGGCTGAGTAAGAGAAGAAAAAGGAGAGCTTAAATATTAAAAATGGTAAGAAAGACAACAATCATATCAAATTTCAGCTTTGGAGTACAGTGATGCAACACTCACAGGATAAAGTGGTCTGAATGCTGCAAAGAGTCTAGGAAATATGAAGGAAAAGTGATCTCTCTCTTACTACTGAGGGGAAAACTGTTCCTTTTCTCCATTTTGAGACAACAGGAGATATCCATGCCATTATAGCAGGAGAAAGGACTAAGAGATTCAGTGCATCTACTCTACTGCTATCAGTAAAAACCAAGTCATTCTCATTTGTTGTAATCAATTGTAATTAGGTAAAAAATTACTAAGTGAGCACACTTCAGGCTTATTCTGTCAGTACTGGGGTTTTTTTTAGACCTGTTTTTGCAGTTTTATTGGCTTTTCATGCTCTGAAAGAGGCCATTTCAGTCTGTGACCCAGGACACTACAGATGTTTATCATTCCTATTTTAACAAAACCACAAGGTCTAGGACTAAAATGGCAAAAGAAAATAAGTAACTGAACTGTAGCTAATAGCATTCATTAGCTTGTTCTGCTATTAATGAAAGCAGAGTTTAACACCAATGTTGCTTTTTGTCTAGTTTAATGACAAATTTTCTCACTGGACTCAAATTTTACTTTTGTAACAATTATCATGGTAATAATCATGGTCTTCATTTTGCTGGGAAAAAATGCGTGATGATTACCACCCAATGGGGACAGATGGGGATTAGACTGCTATACAAAATATTGTGTGTATTTGTAAATTTAGTCCTTTTGTTTGAAAAATTCATTAACAAATTGACTTGAAGACTTGATAGATATTATGCAAATGAAACTGGCACAAAAGTTTTGTTTGTTTTCCATCCAGTTCCACAGCCCTGTGATTTCAGAGCTCACCGCAGCTATCAGCCCTGCTTTGATTATCATACACCAGGCACATTCTTGGAGCTGGTTCTCTCAGACCAGACCCCGTAGTTTGTGGAAAGAGAGTTCAAATGTTGGCAAGCAAGAACCCATCTAATTATTTATCTCATTAAGTAAATGTCTCCCTGCAGAGTGTAAAACCTCTGTGTAGTGGCTGTTCTGCCTGAATTCAGGTGCTGCATTTGCTCAGTTCAGGTGCTGCATTTGTTGCTGCAGCAAAGCTCTCATGAGTACATGAAGGGCCTGGCCCTTACTTGAACTTGGCAGATAAGGAACAGCCAATATTTTAAGCTGCAGAGTTCAGAACAGTAACCATCTTCTGGCATTAAGGATTTACAGATTTTATTTTAATGATGTAAAAGAACAAGTCAATTCAGAATAGCATTAAACTTCGGTTTTTAACAAGTATCTTCCCTGTCTCCTTTCCTCTAACATACTTATTCAGGTGGATCTTTCAATTGGGTGTATTCTATACATACAAAAAAATACTTTCAAGACAATAAATAAATCCTAAGGGAGAAGAAGGAAAGGGTTAACTGATTTCCTATAACAGAAAAGCCTGTGAGTCCAAGGAACTGCAATCATGGATGCAGAGGCAAATAACAGGATCAGTTACGAGATAACACAGCCTTCCTCCAGAAAATCTTTGAAATTTATAGCTCAGTTACAAAAGTGTGCTGGGAATGATCATAAGAAGCCTTGGCCTCTGAAAACATTAACCTGAACTGAAGCAGAGCTGTGCAGCTGAAAGCAGGAAAGGAGAAAGGTGGGATCTGAAAAGGTTGGCAAAAATTTGGAAAGAATATTAATATTAATGTTTTTCTTTTACATAGAAGAAACTACAGAAAGTCTTGATTTATGAAGCAGCACCTGAAAGGAGGAATTGAGACAATGAGCATTGCTGCTTTAGTAATTTTTATTCCAGCTCTGTATTCCTGAACTGTGATCTCCAACAGCTGTGTCTGGGTGGGGGGAGGGGAGGCTGTGGTTGCAGATCGCTAGCTGGGAGGAAAACTCCCAGGAGTTTATACAAAGCACCATTTAAAAGCTAAGTGCATTGACTCAAAGAGAGGTTTAGGTTGGGTTATACAGACAGAAAACTGGTAGATGTTTGGATGGAGTATGACAAAAACCCTTTGTTTTCACACTATTAGGTTTTAAGTTATGGAAATTAATTAGAGACAGCTCAAGTAGGCAGATGACCATGTCTGCATCTGTACTACTAAGTGAAACAGAAGCAGTCACTGATGGGCAATGCCCACACTTCTTGGCCATAGTTTCCTCTGGGCCCCCATCCAGCACTTGTATAGTATAATTATTATTTATGTGACTAAAATTGTGTGAAGGCTTAGGTTTCAGTCTGCCAGAGCAGTGCTTCCATAGCGTGAAACTGCATGAATGTGCTGCACAGCCCTGACATGTACCATGTTGCATACCCAGGGATTCAGACACTGCTGGGACAGTGCTGAGACAGTCTAAGAGCAAGGAGCCAGCTCCAGTGGTTTAGTCAACTCTGTACTTTCTACTGGAAACAGTTCCCAGCCAGTGCTATCCCCCTGGCATTATTCAGGACTTGCTGACTCAGGTCAAAACTATGCCAAAGAGTGTGTTACATGATGGGGTGATACATGGCCCTCTGAGATTGCTGGGTCCTGTTTTATTTTTTTTTTTGTTACACTGAAATTACTTTCACCACAGAGAAAAGATGGGATTTAGTACAAGAGGAGTACAAGGGATGACTGAAAGCAGCTTTGTCAGCAATGCTTAGGGAATCAAGGTACATATGTACATGTACTCCTCCTGGCCCTGCCTGTCCTACCTCTCAGGGTAGCAAGGCTTCTCATCCTCCCCTGCAGCAACAACCTCTCTTCTGACAGCAATCACCAGCTCCAGCAGCACCACAGTGACTGTGGCTTGCTCTAAAGAAGGGACCACAGGCAGAAACACGGATGAGGCAAGGGACTTTGAGATAAGGCAGTATTCATGACACTAAAAAGGCAATTCACAGAACAGTGTGTTTCACCCACTAAAACATGTGATCTGGACCTTGAAGTCTCTGAGAAACCTCAACAGAACCCAAGGTGTGGCTGGAATTCTGGGGGCTTCCCAGAAACCAAGCACTTTGCTGACACTAGGTTCAGCAAAAGGACCATGCCAGGACTGACACTGACAGATTTTGTGACTTCAGAGCAGCCAGATCTAATATGGCAGCCGATTGCCTGTATTTCACTGCTCCAACCAAAGTCAGAGGCTTAGGACCTTGGGTAGCAGGAATAATGTGACAACTGATCTTCAAGTGGGCAGCTTTTGAATTACATTCTTAGAAGTTCACATTTCACAGGAAATTTTGAAATGTTCATGTTTTTGTCCAAATCAAAACAAAAAAGGAGCAAAAATAAAAATATTTGCATTGAATTGAAAATTCTCCTTTTAGGACAACTCGGCAGCAGGATTATTAGGAAAATAAAGTGCAAAGCACCAGGTGAATCTCCATTCCTATTAGACTTGACTGTTGATTTTATCAGTCTCTGACCTGAGTGGCAACTAAAGCAGCTTGCTAAAATCAAAGTCAAAACAAAGAGTCAATAATGTAACTATCAATATTCCTAGGGAAAGAATTGGGAAGGAAGTAATTTCAGGTGAAGGACAATTTTGACTCACGAAGAAAAGGATTTTTGCTGGCCATGAATGTATTTAAGCATGAAATACAATGAATACTGATAACCACAAGGAAAGCTGAGTTTTGATGCTCCTGTTTCAAGATGCATTGCTTAAAATGGGCTCTGAGAGAATTTGGGATGTTTAGATGATACAAGAGCTGGAAATTGTGGACCCCTGTACATAAACTGCAGGGGATATGTTGAAGAGCATCTATCTTCCCTCTCTTCCCATGTGATTAAGAAGGTTGGAGTTCACCTGTATCTCATGATTCCTAGATGTCAGGATGTATGTAGGCTCTTTATATAATACTAGGCATTGGAGCCCCTCTTACACTGTTCAGCAGATACTCAAAACTTCCCACACTGTTCTGGTTTTCCTGTCTCTAAACTTCATTAAAATCATCAGGTGTGAGGAAAAATGAATGAGGCAGTCCCAACATATGAGTAGATGAACAGTCATGACAATATTTTGTTGAAACCACTGAAATATGTACACATCAAAGACAATAATCTTACTATTGTAATCCTTGCCTGCCTGACCCAGCCTATCCTTTCCAGCTATTTCTCCATTGCAGATAAATGGATGGGGCTTGAAGGCTTCAGTCCTCTAGGCAGCTATGAGCTGCCACTTCTTCTGCAGGGTAATATAAACAGTGTCTGTGCTGCACAAGTAAGAGCAGTTATACTTTCTTATCAGATATGTCTCCAGAGTTACAAACTTCCCTCATATTTCCCGGTCCTTGGGTAAATTAATGACTTGTTTCATATATTAAATTAAATTTCTAGGATGCAACAGGACTACTCCAGTGCCTCTCTTATGGAGAGGCTTTGACCAGGCATGGATTGATCTGAGAGTGAGGCCAGAGGTAAACAGACCTTTAACCCTGAGTCCACAGCCCTGGCTGCTCGCCTCCTCATCATGTCAGGCAATGTCTGCACTAGGAATTATAGCTGAAAACTACTAATTCAAAATTATAAAAGTGGAAGATTGAATTTATGAAAATGGGAAACAGCAGTTTAGTGACAGTTTCTTACTAGGGCACAACTTCTGGGGTCAAAGTCATTAGTGTCCCTGTTAAACAGCAAGTAGCACAACTCACAACAGGGACCACCTCTTGGCTGTGTCAACTATTTTATGGGATTACTTCTGCATAGGCTATTTCTGTGGGCTGTGTCACAGATTTAGGCTGGCTGGATATTCAAGTATCTGTTTACACGCATCAGGATGGATGGAATGTTATCATGTACAGTCAAAGGCAACTGGAACTGACACATCTGTTGGTGCTCCACTTCAGGGCTACAACTGTGATTAAAAATAAAATAAAAAAACAATATTAGGTAACTGTTACTGCCATTTAAATATTGAAATTGCAAATTACTTCAAGGCTGCTATCTAAACTCCACTAGACTCTAGAAAACAATGAAAAATAAAAGCACAATATAACTTAGAATTTTGATAAAATATCTATTTTCCCTGTTGGTCTGTTTGCTCTTTCTGTTAGTCAATAATGTAAAAATCCTGTAAAAAGTCTTCCAAAGAAAAAAGAACAGGGGAAAAGCTACATGCTTGGATTTAGTTTTAAATAACATGTGTTCACCCTGTATGGCTGCTTGTATGTGAACATTTTAGATACAGAAATCCATTTTGAACAAATTAAATTAAAATAATTGTGTGCATTGTGGAGGAATAGGACAAGCCAAGTTGAAATCATGAGGAGATACAAGAAATCAACAAGAAGAGTAAGGATACCTAAAACATGACCACAAAAAAGACATTATTGGTAAACAGAATTATGAGTAAGATGACTACATAGTAGGACAATCTAACATTAAAGGACACAGCCCTGCACTGGTGCTGAACTCCAGGCAAAGGAGAAAGTTAGGCTTATCAAAACCCTGTGGGTGATGGTGAAAGGAGGACTCAGATGCTGCTGTCAGTAAACCAAACCACATGAACAGAGGCTATGTAGTGGGATCCTTCATTATGAATAAATGACAAATCATTTAACACCCAATGCACAGAAGCAGAGTCACAAGAAAGTTAACTATCCCAAGAATGGGTAGGAAAGGAAACATCAGGACACAGATCAATTAACAAGCTCTATGCTGAAAGCACTGGTGGCCACTTCTATTTCTGTGTTAAAAACAGAGAGAAGAGAGGCTCTTCTGGATGTGTTTCTGTACCAGAGAATAGTAGCTGTTTGAGAAAAGAATGATGAAAAAGGTGACTTGGAGACAGTGACTGATATTATAGAGTATATATTCTTGGGGAAGATAATAGAGAAAAAAGGCACAATCATGGATTTGAAGTAGGCAACATTCACCAATTCAAGTCAATAAAAAAGTCAAAGGAAAAGTAATTAAATTGTTGCAGAAAACATAAGCATAACCTTATCAGAAGGGAAAAGTATCAAAAGAGAGATTAGTTTAGGTAAGCCAGAAACTTTTATTTGATCTTAAACCCACAAAGTTCCATCTGAAAAGTGGACATCAGATCAAATTCTAAAACAAACAAAAAAAAAAAGATAGCAGCATGTTTATGGTCCAATCAGAAGACTATGGCATAAATCAAACACAGAGCTAGGAAAACTAGGAAACACTTAAAAAGGAGACAAGCATTAAAAATAACAAGGTGAAAATAAAATTATGATTGCTTTTCCTGCCTAACTGTGAGACTGGAGGCAAGGAAATGACATAACTCATGATCGCAAGAAGATTGGAATATTTAAAATCCTTTTTTGCACGTGACCAAAAAAAAAAAGCTGCAGACACCTCACTAGCATAATTAACATTAATGAAAAAATGTTAAACACCCAATATAAAACAGGGAAGAAATAGGTCAGGAGAGCATTATGGAATGTTATCAAGTCAGCCAGACCAGACAGACTTTGGCCTGGAATATATTAAGAATGGGGTGAATTATTCAGATTAGCAATTACTTGAGAATCTGTCAAAAATGGCTAAAAGATGTAAGTCAGGGAAAGGACAAAAAATAACAGCTGCCTTGTATAATGAAAAGGGAGAAAGCAGAGAAAGAGGAGGGTAGAAATATTAAACTAATCAATCAAACTTTAACTCACAGAAAAAAACCCCAGAAACAAATACATAGCATGTCTAGAATTAAGTTAACACTGCAAATGCTTTAAATGAAAAGTAATAGCATAAACACTAATTAACTAATGGATATAATTTTAAATCCATTTTCTTTATTTTTATACTATTATGTAACAAAATTACAGGACCTTTCTTTGTTCAGGTTGTAAAGAGTTGTAAAGGTTGACTTTATTCAACCTCTTATTAACAATCTGGATAGCAGCCTTAATAAGTTTGCAGGTGAGACAAAGTTGAAAAGAAGTGCAAACATGAATGTATGGAAAGACACATTTCAAATTCAGAATTACCTTGAGAAATTGCAGTGGTGGAATGAAGAATGGATGAAATTCTACATGATGTACTGCTCTTAGGTGGAAATGATTAAATTTAATGCTCTGATTTATAAATAGCAGTATAGCCTTCATGCCTTTCTCTTCTGAGCAGTATTAGAACGTCATGTAGAGAACTTGGTCCCTTTGGGGCATTATGCTTCGGAAGAAACATGGGGCAACTGGAGAAAGCCCAAAACAGTGCATGTGATTAGCAGCAAAGAGAATGTGATCCATGATGAAAGATTTTAAAAATAGAGACCCTTTGGCCTAGGACAAAGGAAAAACTTTAGAGTACATGGCAATTATTTTCAAACACAGCAGAGAATAATCTGATCACCATTTTCATTTGGTAGAAGAATCCTTAAATTTAAATTTTAGCAAATGAATAAGAGACATTATGGAAAGCATTCTAATAAAAAACTTGTGAATATCTGACATAGGTGGCTTTAGGTAAGGGGGTCTTTTCCACTGGGATATTTAGAAAGCTAGTCAAGGAAATACCAAGAACTAGGAAAGGAAAGTAAATCCTGCTTTGAGATACACGAATGAACCACACCATGAGTAGCTAACTCATAGCTTTCAGCTGTATTTGGCTTCTCAGTAATTATAAAAAATAAAATAAATAAAAAATATATATAATAAAATAAATAAATACAAATACAAATAAATCAAATAAAAGAAATAAATAAAAAAGAAATAAAAATTAAATTAATAAAAATATAAAAATTATTGTTAAAAAATGACATGTCAAGTATGTCAAGCCCATGATGAGCAGGTGGGCTGCTCTGGTGTAGGAGCTATGGTTCAGTTTGAGTCTCCACTGATGAAAAGTAGTAGTCATCAGATCCTGTTTAGAGTGAAGTCACCTATTTTCCTGGAACCCAGCTTTATATTTAGCTTGTCCCAGATCCCATGATGGAGCTCAGGAGTTGTGTAAGAACACTGTTGTTCACAGGACCCCTGCTCTTTGGCCTCCCCAAGATATATGGTACCCATCATACAGCTTTCAGCAGAGGTAGAATATTGTTATGTGACTTAACCAGAAAGGCTGGAGACTCCCCAAACTGGATGACTCTTGAGGCCATTTCTGTGTCAGCTGACTTGAGTCCCCACTGCCATCAGTAGTTATGAGCACTAAAAATCATCAAAGTACAAGCATGCCGGATGACGCGTTTGAAATAATCATAGGCAGAAATTTCACCCAGACAGTGACTGAGACCTAGAGGACCACAGATTGTGTGGATGGACAGCCAAAACACATTCTGTAAATGGAATGGAAAGTCCATGGGAGGACCTCACAGAGGAAAAGAACTTGTCATGTGAGAGCAAAAGGGTCCAGAGATCAGTATTTTGACTGTAAGGTAGTTATAGCTCCATTAAGGTTACTGACAGGAGAAATATCAGTGTAACTGCATCTGCAAAAAAGGCTCTAAAATAGGGAAACCAGAGAACTACAGACTTGTGGGTCTGATTTTTACACCTGATTAGACGGATAATACAGAGTAGAATGGAGAAACATAGAACAAACGCAGTATTTCTGAAGAGTCAAAGTGCTACCTTCCATCATCTTAGGAACTTCCACATACATAAAAATATTCTGCTTTGTGAGAAACTGCCCTGTGAGTATTTGAATGACAAAATAATGCAAGTCAGGATTTTTCTGTACTGATATTACAATTTTCTCAAGATGGTAACTTGTTGTAAAAACCCAAGCTCTGTAGATAATGGTTAATGTTGTCCTGAACAGAAGAATACCCCTTATATAGAGATGGCAACAGCACATATTTGATCAGTCTGTCCACCTCAAATTCCTTATTGTCACAAACGCTTAAGATCTGTCAACTAGACACCTTAAGATGAATCATAAATTAAAGGATGCTGCTGTTCCTGGAGCTACCAGACTTATGAAAACAACAAAGTTACTGTCTGGTTTTGTTCACATTCTTCGACTAGCCCAAGAAATTAAAGAATCATCTTTTATACACTGTGACCTTGACCAAATTATTGTCTGTTGTCTTTTACATGGTAGCACTACTGTTTTAGTGTAAAGTTAATTTAAGTACACATATAATCAAGCATGGTGTTTTCTCCTTCCGTGCTCTCCTTTTCACCTTAATCTGAGAGACAAAAGAACAAGGTGGAGAGCCGGAACATGTAGCAAATGTTGCAGATAAAAAGTTGTTCATGAAACACAGGTAGACGATGAATACATGCTCTGAGCAATAAAATGTAAAATACTTGGAGAAGTGAACTGGTTAGGTCTCTAACATGTTAGAATTTAGGAATTCAAACTCAGGAAAGCAACAAAGAAAGCACTCATTTGAAGTGTCTCAACCTTTGGGACACTTAGACAAAAGCACTTTGGGCAGAAGCTTTACCAGACCTCTAAACTTCTTGATTGGCAGAGGGAAATGAAAGACAATGTGGACAAACAGGTGTAGGAAGTGATCTCAGGCTCTGGAGTCGAGCTTTGCAATATGTGCCTAGGCACAGCCTTCAATAAACACTTGACAGACTAAGGATGGGATTCAGGTAAGATCCAGAGAGCAACAATAGCACATTCACAAAGTAATATATACACATAGACATAGACATAGACATAGACATAGACATAGACATAGACATAGACATAGACAAAGACATACTATTAAATTGATTGATGTTTTTCACTGTTCATTTGAAGAAGCTCTTCTGGGTAATGTAACATCTAGGATGTAGAACAACCTGTGTAGTGCAGGAAACAGGCCAGGACACCAACTTTGATATTTCTGGCATAAAAAAAAAAGAGCAGTGAATATATCAGTTGAACCAAAACCTTCATTTCTACACTCCTCCAATGCCCTTCTTCAGAAAAAAAAGTGAGCAAAGTACCACAATATACACTTTTCACAGAGAACCAAAAAGTCAGTGTATACATTACACGGCCAGATAGGTCTTTGTTTTATTATATTTACTGTAGGTAATGACACGATGGATGTCTTGGAAACAACAGAAAGAGAGAGGAAGAGACCTCAGGCTGTGGCAGAGCCACATTCATTTTTTCCCTTCTTGCTTTGCCTTCTTATCCTGCATGCATGTTCACATTGATTCCTTGGAGATTAGTTCCTTAGAGAAAATTCTCTGTTTCCACAGATATTTATTGGTTAGGTAATTATTCTGCTTTCATATAAAGTATTTGGGGGAGCTTTGCTCTGTAGCTTTAAAGGAAGTAACCCAGACAACCCACAAACTAAATTTTTCCACATATTCATAGGCTGAGAACAGAGCTGCTATTAAATATTGTTTTTACTTTTACATACAGCAAGCACTGTGCATTCCCAGCTCTTGGTACAAGTCTGATCATGGTTGGAATATGCATTTTATTAGTGTGGTTTCTTTTTGTGGCAAGCAATCGTGTGTCATGGTACTTTTTTCTGCAATTCTACTTATGATGGAAATTTAGATTTAAAGACAGCTTCTCTTCTTTCAGCTATTCCTTATTCCTTACATGAATAAGAAGGTGAAGGGAGGAAAGAATAAAAATTAACTTCCCCCTGCACAGAATTTTGACTTGCTGTTATCCTAAAAACAAATATTTTGATGCAAAACACAGTAAATGCCTAAAAGATTGATTTACTCCCTTTACAGGTTATCACCTAAGTTTCACACACTGCCAGTGAATTTTCTTTCCCCTTAAGTTTTCTAATACCATGACATAAAGGGGGAAACACATATTCATCTGAATCATTCTCTAGCTCATTTCCAAAAGACCAACATGTTCCTTTTACATGCCCCATTTTTATTACTATCTAGATAAGATCAGTGGAGATTAATTGGGGAAAGGTGTGTTGTATTACTAAAAGCTATGGATTCATAGTCCCTGTGCTTGGGGACAGTAACTCATACCTGTACTGTTTAATATTTGCATCAATGACCTGGAGGAGGTATTGTGTATGCTTGACAAGTTTGCAGATAACATCAACCTGGAGGGATTGGTCAATATGCTCAAGGGCAGGGCTGTCTCACAGCAGGACCTAGACAAGCTGGATGAGTGGGCTGATGGGAATTGTGAAAAATTCTGCCAGGACAAATGCAAAATCCTGCCCTGAAGGGAAAGAAGCCCATGAAGTGGTTCAGAGTGGTACAGAGAGTGACACAGTGAAGTGCTACCAGGATGCTGGAGCACCAGCCCCTCAAAAGAATGTTGAGGGACAGGGCTCAGCAATGAGAAGCAATCATTCAGCAATGAAAAGGGAAGGCTTTGCAGCACCTCAAAGCAGCCTTCCCTTGCTACAAGTAGGACATTGAGAAGACAGAGCCAGGCTCTCCACAGGTGTGCATGGTGGACAAAGGAGAGACAGTGGCCATAATGAGAACTGAGAAGTTCAGAGAGAAGAAAGGATACCTCTTTCTCCAGAGGACAGTGCAGCAGTGGAACAGGTTGCCCCAAGATGCTGTGCAGCCTCCAGACATGAAAGTTTTTGACACCTGACTGAGTACAGCCCAGCAAGATTTGCCCTCTTCAATGACCCTGCACTGAGCTGGAGGTTGGACTGGGGAGCTCCTGAGACCCCTTTCTAGCTCTGCAATTTCTGAGGTTATACTTGTGTTAAACAAGAAGCCAAGAAAATAAGATGATAGATTTAAACTGCAGTTATGAATGCAGAATGTAAACAATATCTTGATTTAATCTGTCTTCTGCATTTTTTCATTCAGTTTTGAAAAATAAAACCTCTTTTTGTAATTAGTATAAGTAGTTTTTCACTCAAGAGAAACATACCCATGCTCACTTTAACGTCAAACCATAGAGAATTTTAAACTACTCAGACTAAACTATCTTTTTTCAGACCTCATGTAAAAGCTCTGCAGGAAAAGCAGTATCAATTAAGAGTGCATTTTGCACTTTTGTAATAGCAAAAAAGCCCAACAGCAAAAAGTCACTTTATTCTCTTTCAATAAAAACTGCTAGAAAAATAAACCCTTTTTTTCTAGGGTGGACCTTGCATGTGTACCCCACTATATTGATCCAAAAATATATAAATTAACATTGCTTTTGCTGACTATAGGCAACTACTTCCTTCTAAATCAAGCCACGGGAGTTTGGCTGACAGTCTTAACCAATACAGCTACCTTCACATTGTAAAAGCTCAGATTTCAGCCAGTGCTTACAGTAGGCACTCACTGGCAAGCAAGTCTGGCAGAAATTACAAGCAGCACTTGCTTTAGACACTTAACAGTGAAGGAAACTCTTTGAGATGAAGTATCATGAACTGAAGTGTTGGAATCCTATTTGACACTCTGTTGATAAACACTGCATTGTACACTATTGTAGACAGAGAGCAAAACCAGATTCAGACATCACTTTGTCTTCTGCCCTTGGTTCCAGATCATCATGCACAGAAAGGATTGAACTTTCCATACACTGTTTGGGAAGGAGTGACACAGCAACTGCATGTACAGAGAAAAGGGTAGGTGTAGGCATCCCTGGATACTATATCAGAACAAATGGTTAGAATTCAGGTATCTTTACTGAATGTCCTCAAGCCAGACTTGCTTTTCCAGGCTTTTTAAGAAGATTGGATGGAATCTGGAAGAGCGATAATACAGCATAAACCAAAAAGTGAAGGACATGGGCATGGATGAAATTATACATAGTTTTAAAAGTAGATGTTTCCTAACAGATGTATAAAAAAATACAACCAATTTCTATATTGTTGCCAAGCTAAGATTCATGCTTCCTAAGATACTGATCTTGGGTACTTCACTGCTAATTTCTTTGGGTGATTAAACTACTACCAGAATTTAGCATCTAGTACTAAAACAATTTAATATCCCCTGAAATCCTCCAAAGAAACTGAGAATAAGTTATTGAAAGACAGACTTTTTTTTTATTTTAATAAGAGACAAGCCGAAAGACCACTGACCATTTATTTTGCTATTTATTTGTATTGGGATGATTGAGAAAATTCAAACTATTTATCCTACACACAAGTGACACACAGCCTCCTACTTCCACAGATCCAAGAGCAGCTGTAGACAATGTGGAAACTCCACCTTACCTGTCTCCTGTCTTTTTCCAGTTCCCCCACACTCTCACAAGTTTTCTGATTAAAAATTACTTTGGCTGCTTTTGGTCTTGTTGGTGTGTACTATGTTTGACATTAGTCCCCCAGGAAACTAAAATACCTATCATGTGAAGAAATAAAAAACTTTATCTATGATAAAGTCCAGGCAGCTGTAAACCTGGAATATGTAATAAATCTATGGATTTATTCTTATCCAAGTTTATTTGTACATATAACGAGGGAGAAATAAATTATTTTCTCTGGTTTATCCATGCAGTATTTCACATATTCAGCTCTCACTCCCACTTGGTTAATGAAAACCAGTTTGTCATAGTCTCAGATGTTATCTTATGTTATAAGAAAGTTGTATTAAACAAACCCCAAAAACATCTCTGGACCTGGAATCTGCCCCTTTCTATCACAGTGCTTCAACCACAAAGCTGTAGTGCCAGGACCAGATCTGTGGTTGCAATTTCTAATACAATGAGTTACTAATCATGCTTTGCCATAGCTTCAGCTCAAGAGGTAAGAATGAAAGGCCTGACTAACAACCGCCAGTTTGGCAGAACAGGCATCTCCTGAGAGATGTGGCTATGAATTCCCAGACCAGTGGTAAGAAACTAGACATAATGTCCTTTGCACATATATTAATGCAAAGACTGTGGTATTGACTGATACTGCTAAAAAAAAAATCTGCTCCTGTGATTTTGAATAAGTAAAATGTGATTTTGAATGAAAAGATGGTTCAGGTGGAAGAATAAGTAATATGAATCTGTGTGCCCTTAGTTTAAAACCTCAGCGATACTTTTGTCATGTACTTATCAACAGGCCAGATTTTAATTCCCTAAAATCAATTAGAAATTGGTGAGGTCACATCTCATGGTCCATCTCATCACTGGTACTTGTGTTCAGCCCCCTGGAATCACTGTGTTTATTCTGGGCAGAGCAAGCCTGGATCAACAGCCCAGTTGAAGACAGATCACTTGCTGCTTGGTCAGTCTTTGAGGAACACCAGCTTCCTGAGACAAGCTGCTCCCAGTCTGGGAGCAAGGGAAGGGCGGTCTGAGGTGCCAGGAACTGCACTGTTCCCAGTCATTATTGTCAAACAACTTCCATATGCTGGCACTGCTATTTCTGTACGCCAAACAAAGCAAGCTTGGGTGAGATACCACTCTATTCCCAGTTAATTTCAGAGGGGGCTTTGTGACTTACTGAATGATTGTGAAACTCTTACAACACTGATCTGCGGGGCTCTTGTTCCACCTTTGTTCTACAAGGAGGCCAGATCCTGAGCCATTTTGAAAGTGGAGGACACACACATGACAGGGGGCCCGCAAGGGCCCTAAGGGTCAATGTGTCACTGCTGAGGTCACCTTTGATGACCCCATGTGGGTCTGCCTCTGGTACTCTGTCAATGAAAATGATACCTAAATAAACTGATGACACTATGCTCCTTTTTAATGTTTTCTTTCCTAAACTGTTTTTCAGAAGATAAACCTTTATTATATTAGGACAATCCCTAGCAGACGCCCTCCGTTTTGCTATAGGTCCCCTTCTACACTCACATTACTCAGCCCTGTGCGTGCACTGCCACACACCTGGTCGCGCCAGGTGCCATCATCCTTTCAGCCGTCCAAGACCCCTTTCCTTCCACCGGGCAGCAGCGGCCGCGGCACGCCGGCACCCCCTCCACCCTAAGATCGTGTTCGTCGCTCTCCTAAACACAAACGCGACTGCTATCCCTGCTGAGCCCCTGCTTCAGGCCAGGCCAGGAGCCCGCGGCTCGCCCCCGATAGCCATCGCCGCTGGGACTGCGCTGCCAGCGCGGAGCCGGCGCCGAGGCCGAGGCCGCGCTCCCGCCGGTCCGGCCGGCCGGGGTGTGCGCTGCAGTAGCCGCCGTCCCCCTGCAGACGGAGCCCCGCGGCGCAGCCCAAGGGCCGGCACCGGCCGGGGCTGGGGCTGGGGCCGGGCGGCGGCGATCCCCGGGACGAGCCGAGCCGCCCCACCAGACAGGCTCCCCCTAGCCGCTCTGATCCCCTCCCCGCGGCGGCAGGGCCGGCAGCTGCCGGGGGGAAGGAGGAGGAGAAGTACGCGGCGATGGCCCCTGAGTGCCCCGCGCCCCGGCAGGGCAGGACAAGCGCGGAGCGGGCTGCGGCAAACGAAGCGAGCGCCAAAACCGCCGCTGCTGCCGCCGGGGGACGGTGTGTGGGGAGGGGTGCTGAGCAGCGGTGCCCGCCGCCCCCCGCCCCGTGCTGACCTCCCCTCCTTCCCTCCCTCCACTCCGCTCCGCTCTCCGCCTGCCCCGCCCCGCCCCGCGGGAGGAGTGCGGGCTCAGCCCGCCGCCCCGCAGCTCTCGTTCGCGTTTTTTGCCGGTCGCTGCCGCCCCAGAAGTTGGGGCCGGCCGCGGCGGCCGCTCGCTGAGGCGCTCCCATGGTGCCGGTGCCCGCCGGGGGGGGGCACGCCCGCTGCCGCCCGCCGCGCCGCCGAAACTTGGGGGAAGTTTCAGAGCGAGTCGGTGAGTACCGGGCGGCGGCTCCGCGCCGCTCCCCGCCGCCCGCCTGGCGCGGCCGCGCAGCGGCTTTCCCGCCCCCGGGGGCGACGGGCCGGGGTCCGGCTCCTGTCCGGCTTCACCTCCCCTCGCCCGGGGTTTGCGGACGGTCTGCGAACTTGCCCCTCGGTCCCGGCCGGCGTCGGAGCCGCTCCGGGCGCGGGGCCGCCCGTGTCCCGCTGCTGTGGGCAGCGCGGCGCCCGAGCCGGCCCGGCACCGCGGCGTCAGCTCTGGCCGGGGCTGGGACGGCGGGCGGGGGGCGAGAATTCCTGTCACGTCCTGTGCTGTGGGTGATGGAGGGAGTGCCGGAGAAGACAAGCCTGGCCTCAGAGATCTGGAGAAACAGTTTTCTTCAGAGAAACCCTCTTTTCGGTGTGGACTTGGATTTAAAAAGCAGAGCAAGAATGGTCGTTTAGCTGCCAGCGTCGCAGTCTTCCCCGCTGTAATAGACCTAATCAGAATTTTTCTTCTTTATGGTTTATTCCAGTTTATACAATCTCTGCAATTCCGCCCTCATTTTTTTTATTTTTTTTTTATTTTCTTTTTTTTTTTAAATGCCGTTTGTCCATAAATTTGTTTCTTACTGTGTGGCATGCTGTAAGTATTGCATAGGATAAAAAAGCAGAGAATGTTTTGAAAAACAAATACTGCAAACGTTCTGAGCAGAAGTGTGCAAACAGAGGGGTTATACAGCAGAGGAGTAACTAGTGCTTTATCTTAGTAATGGCTTCAGTAAAACTTGTTGCAAACTCTCACAGGACTAATGGTAGTGATCAAGTGAGTGGATAAGTTACTAATCTTCTCAGTACAGTATATTTTGTTTATAGTGTAATATTAACTTCAGGGTGTTTAGTCACAGTTTAACTTTTCTTTTTGTGTAGCAGCTACAGAAGACCCACACCTGGTCATCTTTCTGGTCATGACTAAGTCAGAAGTAAGAATGAAGCAATTAAAAACTGTAGGCTACCACTTGAGTTAGATCCTGTTTTATTAATGCTTTAAGCAAGTATTTACTGATACAAAAATTGAACTTATTTGTCAAGCTAAATTGACAAATTGTTATTTTTAGCCTAAATCCGTAAGACTCTTGACTAATGCACAGACTTGGTTGCTCACATCAGCAATGAAAATAGAGTTGGGTATAGAATCATTTTAAGAAGATTTGGTAAGATGTATTTAAATGCTGGTGTTTATTTAAAATATGCTATTTTAAATATTGAGGTTAAAGTATGTTGCAATTGAGATGTCTTGTGACTCTGAGTGATAAATGTTTGTATTACTGAAAGTTATTCAGTAATAATTCAGACAGCTTGAGCTGTTTGAATGGGAATGTGGTGTCTTTCATCTCCACCACATCTCAGTCTCACATTACTAGAATTGCTATTTGCCGTGTTAATTCATGATGTTAGCATGTTCTAATAGTTATAAAGGATTGACAAAAAAGACAGTTTGCAATCCTTCTGAGGAGTAATTTTTAACATTGCCAGTAAGTGGTAGTGGTACTTTTATCAAATATATGACTATAACTGCTGAAACTTACACTAATACGTAGAGAAGTTATAGACACCCACCAAATACTCTGAAATTCTCTGAGTGTGGTAATCACAGTTTTCATTACCATGGGCTGTTTCCTCTCCTGGTCTAGATGTATTTGCACAGCACAGTGTAGCACCAATCAAGTTTATAAAATCAAGGGCTCTGTAGAGGCAGCCCACAGCACTGTTCCCAGAGGGTATGTAGGTGTGTGTGCCACACTGGCTGTGTTGGGGAAATCTGTAGAGCTCAGTTCTAAGAAATCTGTAGAGCTCTGTTTTAAGCATCTTTACAAACGGAAGTAGCATGTAGTACTGTATATGATCTCTTGTATCCCCTTCCAGTAAGGAATGATCAGAACCTCTGAAGGTAATTCTCCCGTTTACAGATTGGTACTACTCATTTTCATGAACTGGAGACTGAGGAAGTATGAGTATATAGTGGTCCTTTTAGGGTATAACTTCCACTTGCAGGGTTTCTTTTGCCTGACTGTATGTACATGTCTAATTGCTTATATTAACTGGAGCTAGGCCTTGCTCCTGTTAAATTAAACTTTGGCTGCAGAAATTGTGTTTTATCTTACGCTATCGAAAGGAGTGTTGAACTGAATAAATATAACACAATGTATCTTACTTGAAATACTAGATTTTCATGAATAAAATAGAAGCTGCGAATATTTGTTATTGAGAAAGCAGTGTAGGCAGAATGTTTTTATTTTTTTTTTCTCTTACTGAAAAATAAGTGCCTTATTAGGTGCTACAGAACTTGCTGTCAACCCAGTTCAACCCAGTTCAATCCAGTTGAACTCAACCCTGTTGAAGATCTTGCAGTCTTAAGGTATGTGTCAAAACGTTTCAAAAGCATTACAAATGAATAAAAAATATAGAAATAACAAAGCTGGTGGGGTAAGAAAGGGCAAGGTTACCAGCAGTGTAACAACGAGTCTACTCACTCCACATGGGAGTCCTCCAGTGATAGGTTGGGTAGAAGGTCAGGTTTATTTTAAATAAAGGGTTTTCCTTGTTACCAAATATTTGTCTGATGGAAAGACAATTGTTTGGCCCAGTGGAGTTGAGGTAGTAATTCTGGGGAGAGGGCAGTATGAGGAAAACAGGGAGAGAGGTAGTAGGGCTGCTAGTTTGGTGTGATGAAGGTGAAAGGCTGATGCAATGAGATACTAGCTTGGCAGGAACAGATTTATGTCAGGACTTGAAGGAACACTTTGTGCTCAAATTGTTTATCACAAGGGAAATCTTCCTTTACCATATATGAATCCTAGTTTAAATCTTTGTATGAGGTAGGTGTTTGTTTATACATCATTGTAGTTTATGAGAGATGGAACAAGCATCCTCTTACCAAAGAGCTGGTGTTCAGTGTGTGAGAAACAATTTTGTTGTAAAAATTGTAAAGGCTTCTGTTTTCTGAAAAAAGATGAATGTTGTCCGTATCATGTGTACTGCAGATTGTGAATTGAAAATACATTTAAGCACATATTTTATTGACCTTCAGAAAGCATGTATTCTATTGAAAATGCCTTGATCACTGAGATTAGTTCTTCATTATTAATAAGGTAATATAATCTTCAGAAATGATTCACAGTAGCAGAGGGGCTTGCAACAGTGTGGAACTTAATGTCTCACTTGAACAATACCTTGCTATTTGCTGAGCATTTCATATGCACTGTGTTGTGAGGATGTAAAAGATAATTAATATTACTCTTCCTGAAGGAATAGCTGCTGAAAAATGCAATTGGTGGTGGACGCATGTGCACAGATGCTTGGGTTGGAGTAACTTTTCAGATGTAACATTGCCTGACTTTGTTATCATGTACTGAATAGCTGAAGGACTACATGCGTAATCAAGCATTTCTGAGTTTTAGAACTCCATCTGCCATGCTATTCATACTTACCTTGCTAATTTAAACCATTTATGTTTGTCTTTTGACTTGCCAAGAGATCCAGACTGCAAAGCCAACACCCATACCTACTAAATCATGTTCAGCTTTATAAATTAAATTCACAAAAGTACTCCTGTTGGTAGTGACACAGTCTGCAACATTTTCTTTTGTCCTGCTGTGCCAGTGCTATTGGTTAGGTTTTGTGGAAGGGATCCACTGTGTGAGATCATGGTGCTATGGGAAAAGGTGAGACAGGGCTGTGTGGAGAGCACTGGAGATGTGGTGGAGACAAAAAAACTGCACAGTGACAGCTGGTGAGAGGATACGAAACTCTGGTAAATGTAGCACAAAATTTTAACCTCTTTGCATTAAGTGAATAAGCACAGCACCCATTTTGTTGGTGTGGAATGATTTATGCTTCCCAGTTTCTCCTTTTCTTTAGCCATTTAGCAAGACTCAGAGAGAGCATTAGTGTATCACAGTGCTAGACCTGCTTGTCCTCCACATCAGGCACAGAGTGACTGCTAAGGATGGGTTCATAATGTGTGAAACAACTCAGAATGTGCAAAGCAAAGATGGTTTTTGCTGGCTTTTTGCTCATTAAGGCAAATTGCTGCCTCTGATCACTTAATAAGCTTATTGCTTGTAATCCTAGAACAAAGGTGATTTATGAAAACATAAATACAAATAATCAGTTGTATTTGAACAGGACATTAGCAGAGATGGAGATAATTAGAACTTTGAAAGCTGTTTAAATAATGTCACAAATCCATTATGGTCTTCAAACTTCATTTATAAGTGATCAGTCCAAACATGAAATATTCTTTTGGATGCAGAAGAGTAATTTTATACAAAAAAAAAAAATTCAGTAGTTAACAGACAACAGCTCTAAGGGGTAGTTGGAAAGGGGTTATTAATAACAATTATAATTTTACAACATGCAGTAGCATTTAAATAGAATTTGAGTTTTTACTGCCTCAAGAGAAAACAGTATCAGTAAAACTCCGTATTGTAGTAAATCTCTAGGATGCATTAGTGGTTGGTAGAAACTGTGTCTATGTTACTTTTGTGCCTGACCACTACGCAAAAGTTTGGGGTTTTAATCTACACACAGTCTGTCTCTACAATCTTAACTGGTATAGCCAAACAACTTCCTTTGTGCCTGTTGATGTTTGGGGATAGTCTGACCATAGCCTGTAGGTTATGGTCAGACTATCCCCAAAGATTATAGGGGATAAGAAGAAATAGACTGAAAGAACCATGACATTTTATTTCAGCTATCTCAGTTAAATGAGCATGCAGTCGGTTTCTGCCTTACATGCCTGTTTCCCAGCTGCAGCAAGCAGTCTGCTATATTTTGTGTTTCTTTTTTTTTTTTTTGCCTGCCTTTTTCATTCAAGTTAGTGCTACCTTGAGAGTGAGTTGGGCTCTCCTTCATTGCATGACTGAAAATATTGTTTGAATTTGTTATGGAATGCTTACTATACTGTGTTTACTCAAGAGCCATGTTATGAGCCTACTTTATAATTGTTCTGAGCAATGCCTTGTTTACTGTTTTCATCCAGAAGAACTTGAACTGTTTGGTGTTTCAATGGTTTGTGGCATTGCTAATGGCTTTATGTGATCCTATAAAAAATGAGTGAAAACAAAGTAGGATTCCTTGTAGATGGTGGTTCTTGTCCCTTGCCTTGCATGGGTTGAAGAAGACTGGTTGTGGTTACTTTGGGACCAAACGTCACCTGTTCTGCCAAGAATAAGGAAGATCTGATAGGAAGACTGAGAGAAGAGCAATTAAAAGCTGCTGTATCTTTGGGTTTTGATTGCATTTTATGGCTGAGCCTGTTACAGTATATCAGGGGAGCACTGTGGAACTTTTATTAAAAAAGAAACCTCTAAAAAAGCTGTAACTTTCGTAAGTGATGTGATAGTTTGCAGTCAGACAGAGTAGCCCTAAGGACTAAGATGTCAAGTAGAGTAGAATACAACATGGTCAGGACTCTGCTAGGCCATCTTTCACAGGACACATAGATCAAGTGCGGTGAGCTGTGCTTACACTGGGGCTTTGGTCTTGTAGGTTGAGTCCTGGCTGGTTTAGGGCATAAAACAGGTGAGTTGAGCCACCTGAAGGAATGATTTGCAGGGTGCAGCAGGAAATCCTGCTCTTTTTTTAGAATCTGTTTGCAGGTTTTTGCTGAGGCACACATAAGCACATGCAGCTGAAATGTTACGGGCTGGTGCTTGTTCCAAATAGTGCCAGCCTGCTTGTCCAGCATGTGTGAATGAACTTATCTTACAGCTGCAGAGTTTTTGCGGTAGGATCAGAAGGAGTGTGTGAGACAGTGCTTTACACTTTTCAGCTGTGATTTCTGACCTTTGGAGAGTGGCAGTGAGCGTCTGTGTCTGCTCGTGCTGGGTGTTGCTAACAAACACTGCACGGGAGAGGTGCTTGTTACGTGATACAGTCACTGCTGGCCGGCTGTACACCAGCCAGTTCTGCCGCTGCAGGACAGCGTGTACAGCACGCTGCAGCCTGAGAGGGGGAGAAACGGCCCTCCACTTCCCTGTGAGAAAGGCTATTTTTGTGGAACTGTGTGATGAGCTCTGGTATCTTTCAGCTCTGAGGTGCTTTAATTAGGATGGCCATATCAGTTGAGAAAATATTTCAGAAAAAAAGAAGTCACCATTGTAAAGAAGCCTGTGCCTCATTATGGCTGGTTCTTAGGTAAGTATTTTGTTTGAATAGCTAATTTCCTTGAAATACTGGCTAGCTTTGAGAAAATTGATTTCCTCGGTTGTACTAGGTCCATATTTTTTCAGTGGCGTGTTGTTTCATCCACCAAAAGATACACACAAATGAGTTAACGACGGTGGATTCTACTTGATGGTTTTCAGGGCTCTAGCTGACCACAGAGATTAGGGAAGCATGGCATTCACCACCTTAAGTGGTGTGAGGGGCCTGCCTAACTTGCATTGAAGCAAGAGGAACAAGAATATTTGGTTTATACATCATTGTAAAGTTAGCATGGCTTTATACAAAGGGGAAGTCTTGCCTCACAAGTTTGGTGATCTTCTGTGATGGAGCTATAGTTTGGTGGACAGGGGCAGAACTGATACTGTCTATGTGGGCTTACACAGTTTGACACTGTCCTGCAGGCCATTCTTGTCTGTAAATTAGAGAGATAGGGAAGATCCGTCTGGATGGCTGCACTCAGAGTTGTGGTCAGCAGTTCATTGTCCACATGGAGACCAGTGATGAGTGGTGTCCCTCAGGGGTCAGTCCTGGGGCTGATGCTGTTCCACACCTTTGTCAGTGATGTGGACAGTGGGATCAAGGGCACCCTCAGCAAGTTTGCTGATGACACTGAGCTGGGTGGGGCAGTCGACACAGGAGGGAAGGGATGGCACCCCCAGGGACCTGGACTGGCTTGAGAGGTGGGACCATGCAAACCTCAGGGAGTTCAGCAAGGCTGAGTGCAAGGTCCTACACCTGCATTGCAGCAATCCCAGCCACACCCACAGGCTGGGCAGAGAAGTGATTGAGAGCAGCCCTGTGGGGAAAGACCTGGGGGTGGTGGCTGATGAAAAACTCACCATGAGCCCACAGTGAGTGATCACAGCCCAGAAAGCCAAGGATATCCTGGGCTGCATCCAAAGGAGAGGGGCCAACAGGTCAAGGGAGGGGATTCCACCTTCTCTTCTGCTCCTGTGAAACCCACCAGGAGCACTGTGTCCAGCCCTGGTGTCCTTAACTTACGAGGGACATGGAACTGCTGGAGCAAGTCCAGAGGAGGCCACAAAGCTGGTAAGAGGAATGGAGCACCTCCCTTACAAGGCTGAGAAGGTTGGGGCTGTTCAGCCTGGAGAAGAGAAGGTTGTGTGGAGACCTCATGGCAACCTGCCAGTATCTGGAGGGGAACTACAGGGAAGCTGGAGAGGGACTCTTTGTCAGGGACTGTAGAGACAGAGCAAGGAGTAATGGGTACAAACTGAAAGTGGGGAAATTTAGGTTAGATATAAGGAATAAATGCTTTGAGTGTGCTGTAGCAGTTTGCCCAGGGCAGCTGTAGATGCCCCAGCCCTGGCAGTGTTTAAGGCGAGGTTGGATAAACCTTGAGCAGCCTCGTCTAGTGGGGGGTGTACCTGTGCATGACAGGGGAGATTGGGGCTGGATGATCATTACAGTGCATTCCAACCCTTAATATTTCTACGATTGCATGATTTTTCAGGCTTATGGTGTATAATGATTTAAAACCTATATCCAGCATACAAGGGAATTAAGCAATACATTTGGTTCTTGTATCTTTTAACCAGCTTGTGGCATAGATGAGTGCACTTAATGCTATGATGGAAAAAGTAATGTTGTTTAGTGTTGTACCCATGTGTTTGTTGTGGTCTCCTCTATTGCTTTTTTTTCAAATATCATAATTTGACCTTTTGTTAAGGTAATCAACTATATTGTGAAAATTGTTTCAGGTCCCTTTTCCTCTCCTGTTCTACTACTGCAGGTGAAGGTGAAGAGCTCTCTCCGTTACAGCCCAAGGGAGCTATGTGGAGCCAGCGTGAATAAAAAAATCCATCCACTGAAAGGAAAGAACATAGGATTTAGAAAGAGAGACTTCCCATGACTAGATGTTCATGATCAGACTGAATGATATAATGGGAATCTTCATGCAGAACCTTCTATAGTTGTGCTCCTGTTTTCTTTGCTGAGGTGCAAGTTGCAGATTTTTTTAAATACATTTTAAAATAATTTTGGCCAATTTTTTCAATCCCAAGGAAATGGGGTGCCAGGTTAATCACAGGAGATCTTCAGTTAGAAGAGGGAAGAAGTTTTTCACAGTGTCAGAATGTGTTCAGTGTTTCAGTTTATTAAATCATGCAGAAAAGAAGAGGTTGAAGGATCAAGAGCCAGGGACTGCATACAGATGAGACAAAATGGAAGATGTGCAAGTAGGAAGATCAGGACGTGAAAGCCTGGGGAGCTAATGGTTGTTGGATAGACTGAAGTTATAGGCTCTGAAGCATTTGGTTCCATTGTCTTAAGTGGAAATTTATGTGAATGCATAACTGGACATTAGGTGGCCAGTAATCAAAAGAACATGTTTAAGACCAAGAGTAATGATTTGTTTAAGGATGTTTGAGGTGGCTGAACTAAAGCACAGTAAAAAACCTAGCTTTCTCAAGATGATTAAAAAATTCTAATGTAATTTGAATTGCACCCAGAAGCATATTTTCATACTGATTTAAATTTTTAAAAAATTTTATTGTAAAGATGATAGTGTCTCATGGATAGAGCTATGCTAGGAGTAGAAATATTTTTGGTAGTGTAGGACTGACTTTGTCAGTGGCTTGCTATGCTTACTGCATACTGGTTGCAGTATTTTTTAGCAGCCTGTCAGTGCAACAACATGTAAAAATAGAGGGAACAGAAAGATGGTATTTTTGTATCAAACAGCTGATGTCATTCACCTACTGATTTTGTATGTGAGCAGTTGGTACACATTCTGTTTGTTTCTATTGCAGTTTGTGTTTTATTTACTAATGCTGGACTGTGAAAACAAAATATAAGCTGTCAATAAAAAAGGACTGGCACCATTTGTTGTTAGGGCTGAAATAAAAGAGCTATCTCTTGCTAGTTATTTTTTTGTCTGGAGTTTGTAAACTTCTAAAAGTTCCTGCCAGGGAACCTGTGAGCATGATTCTAGGAGCCTGAGTGAGTTTCAGCCTGTGAGGAGTTTGTGTGTTTCCCAGGGGGAAAGTTCCTGGGAACAGTTTTCTCTCAAAGATTGTTTTATTTTAAATGTATTTCTCAAAACAATACTGAACAGATGTTCTTGGTGTGTTTTCTCTGGTCCCACCAATGGGACCAAAGCGGTGTTAGTTTATTGTCCAATCATGTAACCTAGATTGAAACACCTTATAAAAGGGGTTAAGAAAACCCCAAAATAGAGGCTTTTGCCTCACAAAAAGTGGCTGCAGTGTGGATGATTATCTAGGGAACACTCGCAATACTTCGTGTCCTTCAGCAACAGGAACCTTTTCTTACAAGAGGCTGCGACTGTGTGAACTGTTCATATATATAGTCCCATTTTTAAGAAGCAGAACTGTGGCTTTCTGGGCAAAAGAAGAATTATCCCTTTTATTTTCTACATCTTGGACACCTGCTGACCAAATACCTTGAAAATTAGAGAAGTACATTCATTACCATTAAGATTGAGCAGTACTACAGAGCAACAGCCTCAGCTGTGGCCTCGTGGCCTGCAGGTCATGCAGCTCTGTCTTCTTGAGACTTTTTATTGTTGCTTCATACCCCAGTAGACTGGTGTTTTCCAGATGCTCTGATCACTCACTGTCCTAAGAATACAGATAGGTACTTTTACAAAATGTTATTAAAATACCTGATCAGAAGCAGTGTACTTGTTTACAAGCTGTGTCTTGTGGAGCCTTTCAGACAACGCAGGCTGAAACCAGCTTGGGGAAAGTGCTGCATATGCTCAGCCAGAGATGGCAGCTGCAGCTTCAGCTGAGCATCCAGCAGCCTGTGAACACAGCTGCCATCCCCTGTTCCTCGCCAGCCCCTCTCCCTTTGCTTCTGCTGAGCAGAAATTGAAGTCTCTCTGAGTTTGGACTAATGTATATGAACTCAGCAATTGGTGGCCTCTAATACCAGAGAAGCAGACGATGATCTAGCTCATTGTGTATCCATTCCTAAGAGGGGAGCAGAGCTGCAGAAGCCAGAAATGTGGCATCAGTGGAGGTGGAAACTTACTAATAGACAAAAGCAGGAAGGCTGAACAAACAACTATATTCATTGAGGCAATTACTGGACAGAAATGAGACATTTTCTGGGGACAGATGAATGTCAGTCTGTGTTTTGTTCCATTGGTGCAGTTCATACTCAAGTGACTGGTAGTCATTTATGGGTGCTATAGTCACAGAAACAGTACTGAAGGAATTTGGGTATTAGAAAGATAGCAAGAAGTAGTACCAAAAGGACATTTAACAGGCTAGTATTGATACTTTACCTTGTGTAAGTTTTCTGGGATGCATGAAGAGACTGAAATATCAAGTACTTCTATCAATGTAGATCAAGGATGGAGGGTACATACTTCTGCTCCAACAGCACTGACCTTTTGTGTGTTCTGCATTATAAATAGTTGCTTTTCGGCAGCTCTGGCTTTTTGCATTGACTTTTGATCCCTCCTGCTCTTACCATTCATTTCTATGTCTTTGTCTTGGCAGAGCACTTCAGTTACTACAGGAAAGAAACAATGCCATTCGTTATATTGTTTTGTCATTTGAAAAAGTCAAAACCAATGCTCATATTCCTTTGATGTTTGCTTTGCAGGCTTATGGTGTGTGGGGTGGGTGTGGAGTGATGCTTTCAAAACTGTTATTTTAACTCCTTTCTGAGAAATGACATAAGGCCCTACCTAGGGAACTACCTGAAGATAATATTACAGATTTTAGGTGTAGTTTATGTAGTGTTAGTACTTTTTGATATTGTTTGGCTCAGAAGATGTATTTATGGGTGTTAACTACTAGCTGCTCTTCCCTTGATTACCAGCATATCACTGTGTAGAGCCTGATCACTTAATTGTTATAAATTTAAGCAAATGTTGAAATGGTAGAAAAGAGCCACACAGACCACTAGAAATATTTATCATGGGGTCAGGAAGATTCACAAGAGTAGCTTTTCTTCAGCTTTTAATGCAGCTGGGCATTAAGAAGTTGTGAAGGAAATTTAGAGCAGCGTGTCCAAGTTTTGCCAAGATTAGGCAGTGGAATCACTTGCTGCCAGATGCTCACACTGAATGAAAGAGAACAGCAACCACTGTGGTGGGAATTAGTTTTCTGAAATTGCTCAAAGCCAATTATCAGTCCAGTTAATACTCTGTGGACTGTTCTACAGTTTGAATGACAGACAAGCGGGTAGAATTTATATTTATGAGATAAATGTTTCCCACCTTTATTCTGTTAGCTGTGGGAATGCACACAGCATCTTCTATTTGAGATGTCAGTGTAGCTGTGAAAAAGGGATTGTAGCACAGACTGTGGGATCAGAGTGAAAGATTTGGTCTGTATTTCCCAAGCAGTAGCTCCTGGAAGCGATACGGCGCTTGTGGCTAGGAATGGAGCCATAACCCTGTCCATGACTGCATGGGAGGCTCGGCAGTGAATTCGGAAAGACCTCAGCCAGATGTGAGCCTTCGAAGCCTCTGCTCGTATCACTGCTTTCCAAACCATAGCAGAACCTCATACTTTTTTTTTCTTCCTCTTGGGAGAGGGGAATACTTGTGTGTTTTGTTGTTGTTTTGAATGTATTGTGCTCTTAGTTTTTATGCAGTCTTGGAATTAGTAATAAACCAGGTGTTGCTTGTGTTTCATGGATAGTCCAGGAGCCCAAGAGTCCAGGGAGCCTACAAACAGGCTATTCTTCTTCTTTCAGACATTATTTTTGGCAGTGGCATGAATTCAAAGGTTTTCATGAATTAAAGATTCACAGCTGAGTATGAACTTATCTGCTGATCAGACCCCTTTGTGCAATTTAATGAAGTGACAATCCAGCACTATACTCACTAAGTGTATTTGATTGCTTCAATGGTAGGTGCTGCTGGGAGGAATCTAGCATCCTTTCTGGAGTCTGGTTTGTTGATTATTGTATGACCCAGTTGGCAGCAAGCCTGTCCTGTGAGGCACAGGATAATAATATGCTGTACAGCTATTTTGCTAAGTAGTTGCTGAGAAATACAGTGCCAGCGTTATTTGGGACAGATACATCTTTGATAACCTGTTGCTGCCAAGTTGCACAATAAAAAAAACCAACTTTTTTTCCTTCATAAAACTTTCATCCATTGTTCATCAGCAATCTGAGCCCGAGGAGTTCTGCTTCTGTTGAGATTTAAGGGAAAGTTTCTAGACAGGGTTTCTAGACAGCTCCGTCCTGTTGCTCACTAGCAAATCTGCTTCATACTGTACTAGATCTCTAAGCATTTGCTCAAAATTCAGCATAGTTTCAAAAAATTTATATTGGGCTGTCAAACTTTTAAAAAAGATATCTTCATATATTCAGAAAATCTTAAACACCGCTAGTAGGTATCCTTTAAATTAATCTTGTTTTGCAACTCTTTGTTTCTTCTACATGATGACTGATCTGCAGGAAACTTCTTCACCAGTCTCAGAATGGCTAAAAACTTGCCCTTTAGCAAAAATAGCAATCTGGCAAGCTTCAAGTGAAAACCAGTCTCTTTGTGGAGACTTACTGCAGGTCCTCAGATACACTCGTTTTTGCTCTGCAAAATTAATTGAGTCACCTGGTATGGTTAGTCTGATTTTTTCTTTCCTCTGTCTAAATTTCTCTGTTGTTTGAACTCTGCCTGAAAAGTAGACTGGCACATGTTCTCTTATTTTTCAGATCAGTCATGCCAGCTATGCATAAAAGAGCTGGAGCAAAAGCATTCCATATCCGTTAAGTGTTTTATTTTCCAGACTAAAAACTGAATACTTGCAGCTTGTATGTAATTATATGCTTGTCATTCCTAATTACTTTCTGGCATGTTCCTGGGTGTTTTGTAGACAGGAAAATGCATTTGATTATTTTTTTTAAGCTAGGTTAGCAAAAAGGAAAAAAAAAAATCTTCTACAAGAAAGCCAAAAGCCAGAGAGGGACTTTTTTGGGCAGGCAGAGATAGGAGAATGTCTTTGAAATGAAAGATAATGTATTTAAATTAGATATTTGGAAGAAATTCTTTACTGTGAAGGTGGTGAGGCACCGAAATAGGTTGCCCAAAGAGCTAGTAGATGTCCCATCTCTGAAGATATTCAAGACAGGGTTGGATAGGTCTTTGAGAAACCTGGTCTAGTGAAAAGTGTCCCTCCCCATGGCAGTGGGGATGGAACTAGATGACCTTTAAGGTTCCTTGCAGCCTAAACCATTCTGTCATTCTATGAGGTAGAAAACTATTGGGAGAAAGAAATGTGTGGACATAATAACTTCTTCCTTTCTGAAAGAGTATCTTACTTCATCTCTTAAGTAAGCATTTTGTCTTGAAGGAGTAAGACTATTGCATTTCATAACTAGAAATAAATCATCAAGCATATCATTATTTTCCAAGCATGTTAAGTATGTGGTTTTTCCCTGCATTTAATCTGAAACTGTGGCATTGTGTTTGCATATGAGATTTTATATGTACAAATTCATAAATGTGTCCAGAGAAGCAGATTGCAGTTCTCACCCTTCTGAGAGGCTACCAAGTGAGCCACAAAAACTCACCTAAGGCTAGTGGTAAATAGAAAATGCACCAATTAATAAAAGAGTTTCCCAGCCAGCATTTCTTTTGCTGCTTTAGATTTTGTTCTTTCTTGACAGTCACTTGACAGCTTGACTCCCCTAGAAATGTGCTGAAGTATCAGAAACCTGTCTATCTCCTAAAATAGCTGTTGTCCCTCAGACAGAGTGTAAATCTTCACTCACTGAAATTAACAGTCATGCAGTTTTGTGGGGTGTGTGTAAATACACAGGTTGCATAGAATAGATTCAGATTTGAAATTACATTCAAAGGCTATGGCCACAAATTAAAGCCCAGACTGATTATTTGGGGTGGCTCTCATCTCTCTGCCTCTCATCTCTCTGCCATGGGGGCTGTAGTGTAGTGCATGAGCTGCACCCCTGGCTGGGAGCTTGGTTTTCACTGAGCTTATGCAGCTTGTCCAACAGCTGCCTGGTACCAGGAGAGACTGAGAGCCTGTGTCAGGAGCCTGCCTTGTCACCAAGAAGGGCTAGTCTAGTCCTTTTGGCAGCAGCCCACAGCAAGGTTGGTTTTGGCCAGGCACAAAGCTGCTTTTTGCCAGCCCAGTGTACCAGCCAGCAGATGGGAAATGTGACCTAATGGTAGCTTTTCTGTGTGGGTGGTCTCAAAACTTCATTGAAGTGTCAGAAGAGTACTCACTCGATGTAGTATTGTCTCCACAAGATACCTGAATTGTTATTTGCCTTCCATAAAGACTCAACAGACTGAGAAGACCACCTCAGTTTAGTGCCTGCTTTTTAGTGTTACCTGCTGAATTTTGATGGTAATGTGCTGTCTGCTGTGATAAACAGGAGCAAAGACTCTTGCCTCAGGTGACAGTCATTTATTACTTATGCAGTGCCACAGCCATAGTTTGCAATTCAGTCAGCTGTGCTAAACAAATACAGAGATACCTGCCCTGGAGAACTGGCAGCATTCAGGAATAGCAGGATAATTTATGGTGCTGAGCAAAACAAATACAGTTGCCTATGGCTGTGCTGCGTGGTGAATACTTGTGCTTTTGTAGACTGTATTCCTAATCTAACGATTCCTGATATTAGTTGCTTCTTTGTACCTTGCTAAAATAGCTGTAGGAAAATATTTTCTGAAATCTGAGATTTTAAAGGAATTTTCAATATAGCCTGATGAAATATGGCAGCACAGGAATCCTGAAATTTTTAACTTACAGAGAAGATAATTAGTCCTTTCTGTGCAATGACATGTATAAACTTTTCACTATAAGCTTGCCTCTGTCTGGATGAAATAAATAGTAATTTTCTGGAAAAACAAAATTTTTCAAGAGACCAAGCCAGTTCCAACTTTTGGCTTGAATTAGAGTAATAGTTTCATCTCTCAGAAGTAGCTATGACTGTATAACTCATAAATGCTGGACTGGATAAATGCATATAAAATAAAAGCTTTTTCAGTCTGAAGAATTATTTTCGTGTGTTAAAAACCAGCTAAACAAAGGTAATATAAAATAAATCCAAAAAAGTTCAAATAATTTCAAGTGCATTCATACAAATATAAAAATATTTTGAACTATATAAAATGATACAAATTCACTATAAGTAAAATTTTCAGTCTTTCTATAGAATTATACATCAACATGAATGAAGCCAACTGAATTTCTTTCATGTCACCAGAAGAGTCTGTTACTGAACTGTTTTTTGCTGCCTGACTAACTGCTGTCAGTTTTTTTTTAAGAGAAGCAAGTGTTCTTACAATGTTCATTAACATACTGAAATGCCTTGAAAAAGGCAGAATTTTTTTAAATTATTACTTACTGATGCAAGGTATTGATCAAGCAAGATACTACTCTAGGGCAAGGATTGTAGTAGGCATCTTGCTGGTGCTGGTGCCGAGGTGAGAGCTCAGGTGCTCAAGGTGACCTCTGTCCTTCAGAAAGTGTCCATAGGAGTCTGTCTCCTCTCATGTGGGTGTGTCAGCAGAGCCCCTCAGCACCTTCGAGTGAGCTCCACAGGGTCTGCTACACAGTCACTTAGCTTTTATTACCTAGCTGGAAAAGGGCTACTTCACCACCAACAGCAAGGTTTCCAGGCTGCAATGCTTTGGGCTCGCCTCCCTTTTCCTTGCTCCCTCACAAGTCTTGCATCTCCTCTGTAAACAAACTGTCACTCTCTAAAGCTTTCTCCACAGATGAGGTTTTCTGAACATTTTATCTTCATTGCCCTCTTTGGCATAGTCTTTCATCTGGCAGCAGTATTGGAAAGGAGAAATCCTGTAACATGTGCTGCTCCCATTAATGTGCTACAGAATTCCAGGTGCCTGCGAGACAATGGCATTTTCTCATCAACTTTTTTCCCCTTTCAATTTCAATTGGTTTGGCTTTTTCCCCTCATCTCTTTGCAAAACTGCTCCCTAGCCTGTAACTCTTTACACTGCATTGGTCAGTGGTACAATGTGACACATTTAATCTTGTAATAGCAAGAGAAATTTTCTCACAGCAATGAGAAAAGTGTATTGAAACATGAAAAATCCCTAGATGTGATCAGTTTTTTGTTTGTTCTTTTCTGTTTTTTTTTTTTTTTTTTTTTCTTCAGATGCTGCCCCAGAAGAAATGTGTGCTAGAGGAAGGTTCAGACTGAAAATTAGTTTAGTGAAACACACAACATCTATCTTTATTTCCAGGTTAGGTGTGGGCATGACAGGATTTGCTTTGGATCTTGGACAAGTCCCATGCTGTATTAGCATGACATTGATGCCCTGCTGCTCTCCTTTGTCAGAGCCAACACCAAAGTCCTGTTTGGTTTTTGGTATGTAAAGGTCTTGGCTCTCCTTTCTTCATGGACTGAGGTGGTAACCACAGTGGCCAAGCTAAGCATCTGACAGTACAGCTTCTCTTTGGATCCTAACTGCTGCTTACAAAACTTTGCAAACACAGCTCCTAAGCTGGCAAGCTGCTTGTCTTCAGCTACAGGGAGAGCCTTCATAAAGGCATTTGCTCTCCCTGAGGTCTATTGCAAAATGATAATGTTCCCTTTCTCTTTGGCATCAACTCCGGTTTGTAAACTTTGATAACAAAAGAAATACTAAGTTCATATTCCAAAATACTTGGAATTTAGTTGTTGATTTTTGGGTACATGGGGCTGTTGCTCTCACACAGAATAGTTTTGCCTTTAAAATTTCATCTCATCCTTTACACATTTTCTTGTTTATTCTGTCAGAAGCCTTATTCCTGGAAAACTTAATATGAGCACAGTTTCCAAATTGTGCTGAGGGTGATTGTTCTCTCTTGCTGTGAAAGCACTTGGTGGGATGAATAGTGAACATTTTCCATGTTACTGATGCTTTTAGCACCATGGATGGGAATATGCACATTACCAGAGACAATGAATGCATGGGGTGCATATCTAGAGATGGAGATGGGCAGGTGTGATGGGTGTGATGTTTAGCTGGGAGTTCTGACTGTTGGGCAAGTGGGAAGAGGTGGTATATGGGAGAGGCTGCAGCACGTAAGACTTGCTGAGGGCCACCTATTGATTGACCTTCACCCACTTGCCTTGAGCACAGATTGCCCCCTTGTTCTCCAGCTTATCTCCTTCTCTTGGACATCACAGCTTCTTTTTGCCTTTGAGGTTGACTATGACTGCATGTGTGTCAAAAACTGAGCTCCCATTTAGCAACCCATTTGTTCATCTTAATGTTCATCTTAATCCAGATGCTAAATTATTTTATCTTTTAATTGTTATTTTCATGCATTTAGGGGGTAAGGAGGATGAAAGGCAGTGCTGGGTTATAAGGACTGGTTTACAGAGGCTTTGAGGATGTTCCATATTGAAGAATATTTTTATTTTCCCTGTACAGCATTAATCACTTTGCATTCCATTTCCACTATGACAGCTCAGATGTAATTACTGCTCACCATAGGCCACTTAAATGAGTACTGTATATTCCTGTGAACCTTTTAACCTGCTAAATTAATCACATGAAGAAAGCTAATAGTATTTATATTTAAATAAAAATTTGCAAATGAGGCAGGAGGGAAGAGTGTTTTTGTGTATCATGTTACCATTTATGCTCAACTGCTTGAGGGAGGCTGGTGGCTTTTTGAGAGATTATGGATATGAGCTTCTGCTAAAGCAAATTGACTGTAAAAAAGTTTTTTTTTAAAAAAAGGACACCATCCACTTCAATACCGTGACAGTAAGTAATGCTAAATGCCTTATGAGGGGGTATAGCCTCTCTTGTCATTAGTCCTGTTTATTTATTGATACTGTCATGTTTGGAGGGGGTTGGGTGCTGAAAAGATACGTGTTACAAGTGAATACGTGTAACAAGGTTCATTCTGTTTGGTTTATTCCCTATTTACCTCCACCTCCATTTAGCACCTTGCTTGAGATTTGATCTTACACATAGTGCTATAAAATGCCCGAAAGCATTTAATTTTTAAAGAGATGCAATATGCCTTTCTCTTGCTTTTAATGGAATTTTGCAGCCTTCAGTGTCACCTACAGGATTTCTCAAATGTAAATCTTGAAGGCTGAAGCCCCCAAAGAAATAAGAAAGTTTGTTTTTAAGCACAACTTTAAGCTAGTGTCTTGAATGTTGAATGCCTGTGGTAAGCTTGGCAAGTCAAGTAACTTCTTCAAACAATCCCATTCACTGTCTTTGCTGTATGAATTCCTCAGCTATTTAAAACAAAGAGAGTAGAAGCAGCATCTTTTTCTACATCTTCTTTCTCAGCCTGTGACCAAACTGATGTACAGGTGTATATGTTGTGTATTAGTTGCTTTCTCAAGGTGGAGAAATTCTGTCTTGATGGAATGATGGAATGAAGGTCCTGATTCTGCACTGCAATTTCTAAGCATAAGCCACTGTAGAAATCATTGGTGCAGGATGAGAACACATGCATCTCTGAGAAAAGGGCTCATTTCGTGTCTGGACAGTGTTGAGGGAAAGGAACAAGGCACATTTTATCACGGAAATGTTGGACGGACTCCGTCCAAGTTTCAAGTGCAAGGAAGGACAGGAGTAAAAGTACTGTATAGGAATGAGTCATACTTGTTTAAAACACATAATAATTTACTTTCCATTGTAAAATAACCAGCAGTTGTGTTTGCTTGCTGGAATTAATGTAGTTAAATTGTTATCTCAAGAGCGTGTGTTCCCAGTTAATAGGATGTTACCCAAACTTTACCAAAGTGTAGGAATTTCAGCATGTTTCACAAAAAAAGCTGCTTTTAGAAGTGAAGACACATCCTGCCCTCTCCGTGCTTTTTCTTTAAGCAACAGTTAAACCATCTCAGTGACACTCAATGCTACTTATCACTGGGAGATAGATGAACACTGAACTGGGAACCAGTTTAGCCCTTTGCAATTTACTTGTCACTTCAGGGTGGTGACAAGTGGCCTTTAATTAAAGGAGAGACAATTATGTTTAATTGATTGCAATGGAGATTTTAAAACTCTTTTTTAATTGTACTACTTAAGATGTTTTCCTCTCAAAATAAACTGATATGTTCATCTGTATATTTGTTTCATTGTCTTAGTGCAAATACTAACAGCACTTCGTAGCCTTCGGCTCTTGCAGGAAATGTTGCTGTTAATCTCCTTGTCATCTATGGCTCATACTGTTGCACGCAAACCTAAATCTTCAAATCTTAATTACCCAGAACAGCAGTTTGTTTTGTTTCTGTGCTGAGCATCAGAAAGAGAGCATCATGTTAGCTAATAATTCCTTTTGTGTCTTCAAGTCAAATATAACTAAGTGATATTTCTGTGTTTGTATAACTTGCATGCTTTGTAATCATCAAAATATGAAAAGAGCAGCCTTTTCAAAAGTACATATGACTTAATAAATGTGTACTGATGTTTGTATCTACTATAAGAGGCATTTAGAGAAGGGAGGAGAAGGATTTATTGAGAAATAACAAAATGACTCACCAGAAATACTTGTCTTCTTTATTGTGTGTGGCTATTGTCATTATAAACTGGAGTGATCAATGTCTGCCTGAATGGAATTGAAGAGATAGCTCTCAGAAGATGAAATATTTTGTAATTTTCAACCTTCCTTCGCTATGTTTATATGTGCTAAAGGCTGAAAGAGTTTAATAGCTCTGAAGAATGTTTGTCTAATTTACTTATGATATCTTTTTCTGTGGGGAGAAAAATGAAAAAAAATGGACAGTGTTTTCCCTTGTTCCTGAAATTCCTAACATGAGTGTGTTTATCCCACACTAGATGGTAAAGATGGACTCCCTCTGACAATTAAAGTTACCCTCCATTAAGAAGTGTGTGTACTGCACTTAATGAAGCAGCACTTAGCTTTGCTAACATCACTCTGGAGCAGTACAGAAGTTCTTTTAACACATGAGTGGATTCCCAGAACTCTTGCTTTGTAAATAATGTCTGTTCCCAGTGAGCCCTAATTGATAATGACTGTTAATGTAATACCTGCTGGCTAGGTCTGGTCTTTACTGAAAGAGCTCTTTGAAACTTATTTATTGATTGCTGCAATCAGTTTAGTTTAAGAAAACAAGGGGAAAAAAAAGTACCAAAAAAACCTCAGACATTAATTTGGTCTCAGTTTTCTGATAATTGTTTTTCTTACTTGATAGAGCTAGTGATATTAAAGTTTCAAAACCTTTGTCTGCCTTTTTACTTGTAAAGCATTTGGTGGTTTTGATTATGATCTCAGGAGTGGATATTGAATAAATATAATTTTCTGTCCAGTTCACAATAGGCCACCCCAAATTTGCCTACTATCTGTATCCCGAGGTTTTTATAAACTAATTATTATTTATTTACCTCTGCAGAAAGTGAGGTTTAGTCACACGGCTGAGATGACATTCTCCTCCCTGTCCTGAGGGTTACTACTGCTTTATACTTGCACACACTGTACAGACATCAAGTTTTGAACCCTTGTCCCACAGTACAGACTATGCAGCTGTCTACAAAAGGGATGGGAATTGTGCTTTCATCTGGTGAAGGTGTGCTTTCACCCCTCTCATCTTTACTGTTCCCTTACAGGTTTTGATTTGATTACCATTATCAGAGAACTGGATAATGCTTGACATAAATCATCCAGTGATGACATTCACATCATGTTTTCCTTTTTCCAGTCTCCCTTTGTGTACATTTTAGTAGTTAAATTCTTAGTGCTGAATTATTTAATGGTTGCAAAATCATCAGTTTATGAAGGGATAGCTGTATTTGTTTTCCCTTTATGTATTTTCACTTCAAAAGTGATTTAGTTATCATTTTTTATGACTTGCACTAACTGATGTAGAAATGCCTAGTGGGAGGCAAGATTTGCTTAAAATGATCTGAAAAAAAGTAGTCCATAAAATAATACATGAAAAAGAATTAATTGCTGATTTTTACTGAGGGTTTAATTAAAAAATAATAATTATTTTGTCTTTATTTCTGGGTGGTTTTGCTCTCAGCTTTTCATTGCATTTTAGACTGACTTTTAGTATATACGTCACAGGTCACAGTTTTATCCAGCACTCCACCAACACAGAAGACAAATACACTATGTAAAATTTGAAAAAAAATCTATAAAATCTAGCAGCTTATTTTATTTGGGGTAACTTAAATTTAAGTGGCATTTTGTTGAGGACTAGGTTCTGATTTTGATGTGTCCCTTTAAGGGTCCATGGCTCCTTGGAGTCTGATTTATACCCTTATTCACTCTGTGCACCTCAGGGGTATTTTGGCTGGGCAGTTGTACCCTGAATCTTTTGTTACAAGTTTATCAAGACATTTGGTATAATCTGTCAGTCCTCTGGCAAAATGGATGTGGGATCATAGTGATTCATAATTTGCAGCTCAGTGGGTGTTTTACAAGTGACTACTCCAACCAGTGGAGAGATGGTGCAGTTGTAAATGTTCTAAGGCACAAGAAGTGCAACAAAATAGTTCAAGGCATAACCAGGCCATTAATAATTAAACATCAGTATAGTATAGGTGTCTTGTTCTGACATATGTAGTCATAAAAGCAGCAAAACAAATTAACAACACACTTTTATTTTGCCATTATTCTGTACAAATAATAACCATTACTAAACATTTTTTCCCCAGCTTATTACAGCTAAACATATTGGTGTATAATATATTTGTAATTAATGAGAAATGTAGTTAGTTAAAAATTCCTTCCTTTACAGAAAAATACTTCAAATAGAATAGAAAATTTTAAGTGGTTTGTAGCTCTTTTGAACATCCAGCAGCAAGGCAAACATAGTTTTGAGCTGAGGGATATTGTGGACTGTTAAAAGACCTGGTTTTTTTGTTGGTTTTTTTTTTTTTTTTTTTTTTGGGGTTTTGGGGGTTTTTTGGGTTTTTTATTTTTGGTTGGTTGGTTTAATTTTTTTGTTTGTTTGTGGGGTTTTTCTCGTGGGGGTTTTTGGGTGTGCTTTTTGTTGGTTTGTTTTTTAATTTTCTCAGAATTTTGCATTCTGCATATTCTGTTGTCCGTCATTCCCAGCATGTCCTCTTATGAACCTCCACGGTTTTGGTCTTTGTTAATAGCTTCTGTTTATTAATAAGACTGTGCCTCTGCTGAAAGTGGCTTGACAACTGGTGTGATTGGCAGTATTTAAAACTAGTAGAGATATTTGCATTTCATTTCAGGATGTTAAAAATTATTTTTGGCTCTTTCACATGGCAGTTGCCCATCACTTCACTGTGATACGCTTCTGACAGCACCATGGGATTGTGCTGGTGTGAAAAAGGCCCAGCCAGTACTGTCCAGTTGTGCATCCTACCATGCCAGGAATATTCTGAACAAGTGCTTTTGCTGAACACCAGCACCTGTGTGCTGAAGTTCTTTCATCCTTCTGTCCTTTCTGCAGGAGAGACACCTTGGATGGCGTATTTTGGGGGAACCACAGGGATATTTGGACTAAGGTCAGGGAGTGACAAGGCATGGCTGTAGAGTTCCTGGTGTGGTATCACACATGTGAAAATGGCCTTGCAGCATCCCTCTGAGACTGGTGTCTGCAGCAAGTGGAAATGGCTGCCTGGGAGCTGTGGGTTGATACTTTAAGTGTACCTGGAACTGGGACCTGCAGAATGTCCACCTCTTTACTGTTAAAGTGTTTTGTTGTTAAAACGTTTAAGAATTGTTTTCAACTGTGGGACTTGACCCAAGCCAGGGATCTGCTCAGGACCGAGGTGAGCTAACCAGGTTTCATGGGAAAGGGATAATTGTTCTTTCAGGAACAATGTGCTTGGGAACATTCCTGTGTTTAGTTGACACCCAGCCCGAGTGGGGTCATGTGATACTTGTCCTTTTGCTCCTCTTCTGCCATTCCATATTGAAGTCATGGTGGCTTCAGCAATCTGGTGGTGAAGACCTGGACACTTCTGATATTTTTGAGTAAAAAGCAGCAGCCATGGTCAATTTCTGTGATGGAGGAAGCAATGTCCTGATGGAAGCTAAGGCCAAATTGACCAAGGATTTTGAACAGGAGGAACGCCTTGGTTTGGTGAAGATCTAATTTAAAAGGAGAGAATAGCATTTTAGTTTCAATTTCATAATCACATAAAATTGTTTTTAATGGCTTTCCAACAGAGACATCACACAAGGTTTTTCTTTTGCTTATTATATTGTATAATTGGTTCCTGGTATTATCAAAACACTAGGAAATCTCTCTCAATAACATAATTAATCTCAACATGTTACAATTTGGTCTTAGCAAGGTCTGTTTTCCCAGAACCTCATATTTTACAGCAAGACACTTTGAATTGTGTGTGCATGTTCTGGTGCTGTCCTGTAGTTTTGGCAGTCAGTGCAGTATTCAAATCATAGTACATAGTGCTTGCATCACCTCAGCATTTGATGGCCACCACTGCGTCACTGGGCAGTTGTGTCTAGTAATGCCTGGAGTTAATGGGATTCAAAAGCTTTTAAATACAAAGCAGCTTCCTCAAAAGTGTTGTGGGGTTCCATCTTGTATTAAAAATAACATAGCAGCCAAACTAAAAACATTATGGCTTGGCTCTAATGATCCAGGTTTTAAGAAAGTGAGCTTTCAGGTCTAACTGCTCCTATCAATGTATCAATTACCACTACCACTAGCATATACGTAAGTAGCATCTAAAGACAAAAACAAAACCAAAAAAAACCCCACAAATCCCATTATATGTATTGAGCTTACTAGGTGCTTCTTAAAATGAGATGTCTGCATTAAGTGTGAGGTGTGTTCAGCATGAGTTTGCAGTATGAACATGCCATTTTTATCATTTTACCATCCATTTTTTCCCAGAATATCTATCAAAACCCCCAGGAATAATATGCTGAATTCTTATGTACTGTGTGTAGGCTGCTTCTATGGAAGCTGAATGGCTCTTGATGCCTCCTCGGGTACCTGATGCAAGTGCCATCTTCCCATGCTGTCAGGGCTGCCAGCTCCTGTCCCCCTGTGCAGTCCAGAGAGAGGACAGAGCCCCAGTGTAGGTGGTGCAGCTACTGACTGTTGCTTGTAAATAATTTAGAGGGTGGAAAAATAATGAAGAAGTCACGTAGTTCTTGTTGGAGCTATTTGGTTTGCCACAAACCCAGTCTCTGTAGACAGTGATAGATCTCTGCCTTTCAATAAGAAAGTTTGTGTTGCACAGAAGGTAAATATGGGTTGTGGAGGTTTTTGAGTGTATTCCTGTTGTTGACCCACAGTTAATGAGCAATTTGTCTTGCCTCTGTTGAATAACAAATTAATTTGCATCTTTCTATGTTTTCTTTCTAAAGCTGGCAGCTGGAAAGTAATTTGCTTTCAAAGTAGGGTCTAAATAGAAAGCAATATAAGTAAAAGAAACTGACTTGTATAAATACAGGATTTTTTGGGGGCTAAGAGAATACACCTGAAAATATCTGTAGCTAATATTAAACAAAAGGGTAGTAATTTGTACTTCTGTGGCACGTTTTTCATATGCTTTTGAAATAACTTAAATACATGTTCTCCACAAATAACAAACACATGAGATTCTTCAAGATTTGAGCTAGAAATAATAAGCCCAAGAATTGCAAGTGTTACTCTGTAAAACATTGATAGTTCTTTGAGCATGAAACCTTTATCTTCAGAAAAAAATATTTGTCTATTATTTGTTAGGCTCTTGAGCTATGTCTAAGCTGTATAAAGTGTACCATTGTGAGATGTTCTCCTTTTTAATATTACAGACACTTACATTTTTACTAAACACTGTTAAGGAGATCATTAATCCCTGATATTCTCAGTTAAGAATAAAATAAGTATATGACAGGTAGAGAACAGCAGGAGAAGACCCTGAAGCAAAAAGTGTAAGGGCTCTGTTCATCTCTTATTAAGAAAAGGCAAAGACTTCTCATCACCCTTACAACTTTTTCTGAAAGGTGAAAATATTCTTTTCCCATGTTGACTTGGGTTATTTAAACTTGACATTCATGTAAACATCTTAAGCATTTAAGCATTTGAACTTTAGAGAAAATAAGGGAAATTCATTTGAGTTCTTCATTCTTCATTTGAAGACTGCTCCAACAGCCAGCTGAGTTTCTATGATGTTTTATATCTCCATAATTTCAACTGAGTAGGGATCTGGTCACAACATGTTTGCTCTCTGGTATAAACCTAACTGTTTCAGTTTTCTTTTGCAGTTAAAGCCAAATCAGTAACTCTTGATGCTTCCACAGATAACAGAGCTCTTTAAATGAGCACCATTCACTCATTTGGTGGTTGAAGCACCTATTTGATTCTTACAGTACAGCAGACCCTCATGCCCACACAGCTGCTGGCACCAGGGAGGTTTTTGAAGAGGCTGGTACTGCTCGCCTCCTCTCACAACAGTACAGCAACTTTTCTTGAGTCATCATTATCTATTTAGTTGAAGGCAGATTTTCAAGTTGTTGCTGCATTTAAGGGTAGCTAACAGTGGTACTGTTAGCAAAATCTTTGTTTTACTACAAGCCATTTCTGCAACTACAGTTGTGGAAGGTTTGGTGTTCTGGGCTGTTCCCTTAATGCTTTAGGCAGATGTAACTTGGGCTTAACAGGAGCAAGCCACAAGATTGCTGGATGAAATCCCAAACATAGAGTAAACAAGTGGGAAATATACCTCTGAGGGATTGCTGTCTCCCCAGGGTCAGAACCACAGTAAAACAAACCTGATTGTGAAGAGAAGATGAGCTACACACAACATTCAGGTCATTTTTCACCCACAGCTGGGCAGGACAGTGTGTGAACCTGGACTGGTGTCTGCCAGTGTTGCCATGCTATGCCCTTGCTTGGATAGAAAAGGATCTGATTAGTATGAGCCATCAACTTCCTTCATGGCAATTCTTAGATCTGTGGTTTATTAAACATCCAGATTCCTTAGTAGAAGTGCCAAGTGACCCCATTTTTTTTTTCCCTGTACAGTTACTTTACAGAGCAAGTACTGCTAGGCTGCTTACCTGGTATGATTCATCATTTTTTCCTCAAGGGAATATATAAAGAAGGCTTTATTTGCATCGCTCTCGCTTCATGTAATGCCACGGTCACAACAGTGCAGTGATGTTTATTGTAATGTTCAGAGTGTTTTGCAGCTTCATGTCAGTCATGTGGAATTAGGTTATTAATGTTGACTAGAAATCTCATCCAAAAAGTGAGTGTAAGAAGAGAATGACCTTTTACACTTCTGGCTGTTTCATCATGCATGCTTACAGAAGGATCTTGCCATAATTCAGAATCCTAACATGGCAGAGAAGCAGATATCTGGCTGGTGTTAGCTTTGGCAGTTGGTTTCTTTGTAGCTTAGAGTCTTAATTAAACCTCTGAGAGCCCAAGGGATTAGTTAAACATACATGCAATTATCTTAGTGTTCAGGAATTTTGTATGTTTATTTTTAAAGACGTTCCTTCATTCCTTTTCTCGGACTGGAATGGAAAAGTATAGATTACCATAAAAGTTTCTAAAATTATATTTATGAAAAAAAATGCATATTATGATAAAGGATTTCTCACCAGGGCTCAGATTAGGAATTATATTCACAATATTTTTCCTGTTGCTATTCCCTGCTGAATTTCTTCGTCTGATAATATTACTGTTTAGGAAGTGATAACATATGCATGTAACAAGTTAATTGTAAAAGCCCAAAAGGGGTAATTTGATTGTGCTACTGAAACAATAGGAGTCAAGCATTCTGGTCTGTGGTTGCCAGTTTTAAATTACCACAATGGTTGTAAATCATGCAAAGGAATTGTGGGAAACAGAACTTTCAGCTTTTCATTAAAATGCCCCATTTTCTGCCCAGGATCACTCAGCCATCTGTCTAATAGACGGCAGTGGTGCTTCACAGACTATTCCCTCAGCAACCCACGCCAGTAACAGTGGGGTGAGGGAACATTCCTGAGTATTGCAGTGTCTTTAAATCTTAACTACACACGTTTTTGGCTAAGAACTGAGTCCACTTCTCAATGTAAATGATGCAAAAGCAGGCACTGGCAGTTTTACACTGTTAGGAACTACGCGTATGTTGCACGTATGCATAATTAGCTTGTTAGCACTGAAAACGAAAAGAGCATTTTATATGCCCTCTTCTTTGCTGTATATGAGATGCTTCTCCTTTTTACCTTTAGAAAATAGAATCCAACTCCAGCATACCTGATCTCATACATTCTCTGCCATTGTGTGATTTCACTAATGTATCAGAGGACCTGGGAGGAGCCTGTAGAAACATTCTGGAGAATCAGAGAGGAAAATACCACACTCTAAAGATTTCAGGTAGTGTGTAGGGGGAAATAAGTGCCAATTTTAAAATGAAGTCCTAATATCTCCTATTTTCAAACTTCTTATTTTACATATTCATATTACCCATGTTGTTGGCATTGGACTGAGACGCAGGCTATTCCTAGGAAGACCTACTCCTGTTGTAGATAATCTGTATTTGCCCTATGGTGGAGAGGGGAAAGTAGTTCACACTGCTTGTGGGGGCTTGTTTCTTTCTGGGGTGTTTAACAAAATGGCAGTTAAAGATAATTAGACTTTGTTTAATGAGTTCTGAGTTAGGACAATGGAAGAGTTTAGTTGGTTAGCTACTGAACTGCTGGTTCAATGTGTATATAGCCCTACTAGTTTTGGTTTTGCTGTCTAAAAATGAAGGAAGCTGTATGAGTAATGGCAAAATAGCTATGCTGCAGTTGAAGTGAGTAGTATTTGGGTTAGTGTCTCTTGCCATTATAAGGCATTCCTAATGCTTAACTCTGCCCTGATCCTTCCTGTGACATCTGTACCACTTGAGCTCATCATATGGCCACAACGTGTACGTCTGGGAGTTAGGATTTCCAGGATGCTAGTGCCTACATCTGTCACAAATATATCAGATGTTCTGGGATTCCCAATATTGTTTCTACCTACCACATTTCACTGATTCTACGTTGTTTTATACTTGCTCTTCTTCTCTTAAAAAACAAAAAATACCAACATATTTTTAAAAGAAAGTCCATACTAAAAGGTTTCTCTGCAGAAATTTCTATCTGCATTAGTACGCATGGCATGGAAACATGTTCATCTCAGAGGAGAAAATACAAGTCATTCTAATAACAAGCACAAATTATTATGAAAGATAGGCAATTGCCATCCTTTTTTAATAAAAGTATATTTATGAAGTAATATAGATAGAAGCCATCTGTATCCCAATTCAGTTAACAGTAGAGTAACTGATATGTTTTGATTAATCAGAAGCTAGTGTGATTTTGTTCTTAGTGTGGAGAAGGCTACTATCATTTAAAAACATTAGCTGTTCATGCTTACCAAAGTATAAGCAATGGTGGTGAAATGCCTTCTGATTGCCTTGATTTACTATTATTTTGGCAACAAATAAAGGAAACAAAGTAATCTTCAGTGAAGAACTCATTGTATCAGCTAGATTTCCATTTATGTTCTTGTGTTTTGACATAGCAAAAAAAACAAACCTGGCCTTCAGCTGTATGCAATCTTTTGCTAAAAAGGAGATCAGTGGCTTATGAATTCTTAACATGAAGATTTTCTTCTTCAGCTTTAAGCTGTCCAAATAATTTATTTTCTAACAATAATTTCCTTTAATTTTTTTTTTAATTATTTGAGGGGGTAATTAATTCCAATTTTCTTTGGCCTTTAAATATTATATTTCATTTCAGCTCCCCTTTAACCTTTTAAAGTAAGATTTAGGTAAAATTTTAAGTCATGTCTTCAAACAAATCATTACTTTATTGTATAATACTGCAGTGGGTACTCAGTTCAGGTGGAAGGAAATAAAATTTTTGCAGACTTTTATTGCATCTCACTTCTCTAAAATTCAACTTAAGTTATTAAGTTATTAAAAGTTATTTTCAACTTATTCCCAACAGAATTTTCAGTGTGACAAGAAAAATTGATTTAGAATAAAAGGTAGGAGGAGTCTGCTCAGTCAAGAGATTTTACATATATGCAAAACTCGCATTTCTGGGTGGGACTTCTAAAAGATGTGAGGGAAGGAGGGAGCACTGTGGGTGTGCAAGTGAAGAGCCCAAATGGAAGCCGTCACAAAAAGCACAGATTTGTGGATTTCAAACAGAATAGTGAGCAAAGGAGACTGAGAGTAGAATTAAGATTCTGATTTGTTTTCCAAAAACAGATCTTCAGGAACTTTCTTGAGGTGCAAAAGATCTATACTTTAAAGCCAGGCCCACATTTTGGATAGTTAGACTTTCAGTGAGTGGATACATTTGGTTGGTTGAGTTTGAGGTGAAAATTGTAGAAAGATTTATGACAGTTCTGAGCTTGTAGAACAGAGAATTTTGTAAGATGAGAAATACTGAACATATTTATAATAGAAAAGTAGAGCCCTAGAGTGAATAGTCAGAAGACAGCATGAGGGAGAAGAAGAGAGGAGTAATAGGGCAGAGAGAGCAGGAGGAGGGAGATGAAGGACTTAGAGTAGACAAAAAAATAATTTAATCTACTTAATGCTTGAGAGAAATCTTCAGACTGTTTCAGCACTAATCCACTCCTTTCCTCTTTCCTCCAAAAGAAAAGATACCAGAGGGGAAAAGTCGTAGGTGAGTTGTGCTGGCACTTGTAGCAGCAGTGGAACAATGTCCCGTCAGGAGTAGCTGTGTGGCAGCTCCCTGGTGTACTTTACCTGTACTGTTCAGAGATCTTTCAGTAACCAGGACATTAATATGACCTCTAGTTACCATCTCTCTCCTGGGCTCTGCCTTAGAATTGCTTGAATGTTGATTTATAAAGGGAACACAAAGTTTGTTCCGTGTTCTCCGCAATGCCCCGGAAGCACTTTTTGGATACATAGAAAGGAAGCTGGGCCTCTGTAGCAGAGCGACACCACCCATGCTGTCTGAATGATGCTATCCTTGAGTCATTGCCCATGTGGGAAGAGCTGATCTGTGGGCCAGCCTGGAGATGGGCTGTTGATCAGTACAGACTGTGCTGTACAAAACTGGGAGTTTTGTTGTTCTGTTTTGAATCTTTCTTGGTTACTTGGAAAATTTTGCCATAGACTGGCTTTTGGCTTCTGGTGAATGAGAAATCCAAATTTTGGTACTTGACATCCAGCCACCTCACCAGCATATCTATCCTACCAGGGTTTTCTTGTCCTCTGTTTTGCCCTGCCTGTGCAGTCATCCTTGTCCCTTTGAACTAAGTGTAAATTGTGAATATTTTATTACTCTGTTAATTTCTCTACACGTTTAATTCCAGCCTCTTCTACAGCTTTTTTACACTCTTAATTCTTCTCACTTATTTTTTCTAGTGCATAGGGAGTGTCATTTGAGCTTTTTCTTGCACTGTCAGAGTTGGATTTATCTGTGCTCATTCAGATATGTCCTTATTCACACTTCCCTATAGACAGTTCTCAGAGATGTGACATGACCCACCGTATCCTAAAAAGCTGAAAGGAGTAATTAATCAAGAGTATGAGCTCCCTTTGAGGGATGGGACTGAGGGGCATGACATGCATTCTGCCTGCCAGTCTTGATACTTGCTGTAGTCACTTGCTGGCAGCTGAGACATTCCAAAGGAGTGGATCTGTGGTATTCTTATGGAAAAAAAAAAGGATGTACTGTTGTCTTGAAACTGGCTTTCCTGTGTAAATTATTTAAGTAAATTAATGAATTGTTGGGGTGATTTCTCTTGATGGACCTCGCTTCAGCTCTGGTTACAGGAATGGATTGCTGCTGGTAAGAAATGCTCTCACAGGATAAGTATCTTCCTGCTTCCATATTCTATGCACTAGCTTTCACAGGTGAATGAATATAGCTGATTCTGTCTGCTGGGATCTCTAGCAGGCTGATACTCAGAAACAACAGATGCGTGGTAACTGCATCTTGCTTTTTGCATGTGATTTTATGTGATAATTTTTATAAAAGATTCATGAGTTTGGAGAAGAGTAGTCACTGTGGTGAGAAGCACTTTCAGTTTCTCAACTGCTATTGCAACTTGAATTGCTGGAAACAATTGCTTTCTTTTGTAGGTCTTTGAATAATCAGTTACCAAGTAAGCTATATTTCATAAAAAACTTCAATCATTTATTGATCCAAAGTTCTAAGTCATAAAATTACTGAAATGTTCTGATATCAGCATGTGGTCTGAGGACTTAGTGCTACTTTAGAAGGAAACAAAGGACTCTAAAAATTGTATCCATTATAACCCTATAACACATTTACTGTATCTACACATTTTTTTCAGATCTGTGACCAAATTCTGAAATGCTACTTTTATGTTTATAACCATTATTGTGAATTTTCAGTCTGACAGTGATTAGTCTATAATTCATGCTGCCCTGGTAATCTAACTGCTGTCCAGCATGCACTAGAGTTATGAGGAACAAGCTGAATTGAAAGTTGTTTGAAATATGCTGCCTTTTATTTTTTTTTTAACCCAGGGTTTCTTTTCAATAAAAACTTACTTGTTTATCTATATAGGTCACTTTTTTTTCATTCTGAGTTTGGTATATTATTTTTCTTAAATCATGTTCAAGTTTTATTTCCAGAAAGTTGACTACTTCATTTTTCTTTGTGCCCAGTACACAACTGTTTACAGAAATAGCTGCTTGTAAATAATCTTTTCAAAGACTCACATTGTGAAAAATTAAACCCTTGATCCCTTGGTCTAGATTCTTAAAAACTGACAGGATAAATTAGAGCTCCATTAAATTAATGATTCAGTAATGGATAATGAGGATTCAGGCTTATAACAATGGGTGAAGTGCAATTGAACTCTGCATTAAATCTACCATTAAGTGAAAGAACAAGGAAACATAATTTGCATCTGTATAAATGCACATGCACTGTAGGAATCAGTAGTTGTTAAACCCGGAAGCATTCTTTGTAACATCTACTCAGTTGCTCTCAGAATCAATTAGTCCACTATGATGAATCTCCTGAAATAATCTGAGATTGAGGAGAACTAAAAGACATACATCTCTTTGCTTTAGGTTCTTCTTCTGTTGTAAATATTTGGGAGCCCTTGAAAACTTTCAAGTCACTTCTATACTGAGGCAATTAAATTTACAAACAGATTAGTAAACATACCTTAGAAATGCAAGACAACTGCAAATCCCTTTGTTTTTAATGACATCATTTACCATCAAGGTGTAAGTGTTTCATAAGGAAACTATAAGAGATTATCTGATTAGGCATATAGGAATCTCTTCAGTAAATCTCTTTGATGTCTGTATACTGAAATGGGAAGGGGAAGCCCTCTCCCTTTTAATTGAAAGTGTTAAGTGACTTTACTTGATTGTGTTTTGCAATTATTCAGTATTTCTCTTGTGTACTGTATTAACAAACATGACAGAATTGCTAATAAATATATGAAATAAGTATAGTTATGTGAACACATAAGTAAATTTATATTCCTAACTCAGTCTAATATTGGCCAGAGGCTGGAAGCTGAGTCCTGCCATCAGTGGTGTTCCTGCCAGCCCCTGAAAATAGGCCTCTTTGAATTCCTGTGTCTGATTTAAGATTGTTGATTCAATATTTTTAGAAGGAAAAACAAGCCTAAATCAATGGAGAAGTGCTTGGCTGGAGATGTGAATTGCACAAGATATGCGTTCTCACTTGACACTTCAGGTAAAACAGACTCTGGATGAAATCTCCATCCCATTTCTATGTAAATTCTGACTCCATCCCAAAAAAAAAACTCCTACCAGAGCTACTTTCTGTTCCTTAGTTAGCCACAGGTAAAGAAACATTGATTTTTGATACTGATGGTCTTTTAGTTGAACTGTTTTTCATTGGCTGGTGACATGATGTCTTGCGCTTTTTTTGAGATGTATCAAAAAGACTTCAAGCTATAGAGGCAGTGTGGATGCAAATGTACATGAAAATTAGAAGCAGAATTTAAGAGAAAATTAATGATGGCTATGACAATTTCTGACATGAAACAGAAACTCGTATGCATAAATCTTTTAATTTAGATGTGTATATATATATATATATATATATATATATATATATACACAGTCTTAGGAAAGATGAATGGAAGGGTATGAATTAAATGCTCAGATTTCCCAGGTGCCTCATTATGACTGACTTCCAGGGAGGAATTCTGGAGCTGTGTTCTTTCTCCTATTGATCTGAGTAATAAAATAACAGAATAATAGAATATTTAAAATAGAATGGAATTAAAATACAGAATCTACTCTATAGTGTCCTTGCTGTATAGGCTTCAGAATTTGTGACATAGAATATAATACCACTTCTGGGTCTCTCTTTCCGTGGTGATACAGGACAGTAATGCCATGTATAATCTTAAAGATCAGTTAAGGAGCTGGTTGGAGATCTCCCTAGATGAAACATTTGGCTCTGAAATAAAACCTTGAGTGTCTTGCTTGAGACCTTTAAAAGATTTTTTTTCCCTGATCTTTGTTGTAGGATCATTCTTCAGAATTAGATTTTAGAAACTAAAATTTTGAAAGTATGAATAAAGAGAAGATTAAAACCAACAAAAAATGTTTATTCTTCAGCAATTTTTGGCATTTGGAAAACAGCTATTAAAAGCCATAGCATATATGGCTCCTGTGGCTTCGTTAAATGGACATCTCTCTAGCATTAAGAATATTTGTTTTCCAAAATTGTGGAGGATTACCACAACAGAAATATATTTAGAATATAGTACATATGTAGCTTGGAACAGAGGGCAATAGAAAAGCCACAACTAAGATGTAATTCTTAGTGACTCTTTTTGCCTGTTACATTATACCTCAGTGGTGATGGTTGATGAACAGAATTAAGACCAGTATTTCATATTAACAAAATATTTATTTTGAACATGATCAGTACATTCACTCGTATTCCAGCAGTATTTGAAGCCACAAGTATCTCAGCATATTGCAGGAACAGCTGGTGAGGTCTGGATGTCTGGCCCAGCCCGTGGCTGGGGATCTAGAGTTGATGGTAGGGCTGCATTTTAGCCCTTCAGCCCTACATGCCTGTGCACTTCCCAGCCACACTTTTTACCCCTGGCTGACTTCAACATCTTTTATAGCAAAATTCTGTAAACCCCTTTCATTAATGCTTAATCTCTTTACAGGGGCTCCTTGATAGCACCAGTCACACAGTCCTTGCATGAACATGAAAACCAGCATGGAGCTGTATGCTCAGTGGTGTAGGTTTTAGGCATTGCTCTGCATAGCCAAGTGATGTCCAGATTCCCCTGGCTCTGCAGAAACTCTGAGAAAGTGCAGTTCTGGACTGAAAAGCTGAGAACATACTTCAAGAAGTGTAGAAAGATCAGCCCATTATGCTCCATAATTTTGAGTGAAACTGAAAATACTTGGTAACTCATGAAGAGTTACATTTCTCGGGTCAGTGAAATCTGAGCCCTGCTAAACTGAAATGGAAAATGTTAGCTTTTTTGAGGAAAAAGAAGTGACAGTAAGGCAGGAAATGGAGTAGCTGTTTTGCGATATGACAACAAAGTAGGCTTTTTGTATTTGCTGCTGACTGAAGGTTGAAGAAAGTGGTGGCTCATAGGTAATGCTTTGTTTGAATGTTACCAATTTGTAAAACTTGTAAAACCAGTCATTTAAAAATTAGGAATGCTTAAGGTAGCAGCTGCAAGGCTTAACAACCAAACTAAACTCAAACTTAGCAGTGAAGGGGATAAGGTAAATTTGCTGCTATCCTCTTAATCTCCCTCCTTTGTTCCCAAGAACAGTGTGCTAAGGTTGCACCATTTCAAAAAGTAGAGGGGAAGTGGGAGCCGTGGAGGTTTCATCTTTGCCTGAGTTACATACTAAGGCACCAGTAAGCCTAAAACAACATTTGTATTTCTGAATTATAAACCCTGTACTTCGAAGCCTAAATTGTTTACCAACTGTGCTGGTTAGTCATGAGCTTTTTTGATCCAATAAATACTGTGTGTATGTTTCTGTATTAACAGTTTGCCAAGTCATTCTATACACTATGTCTTTCCTTAGAGCAGTGACACTTGGCAACATACATTTATCAGGTGATTTTCATAATATGCTGTATTTGCTTCTCAAAAATTCTGTATTTTCTTTCTTCATTTTTACAGTCTTAGTTCCATGAACCACAGTTTTAATTCTTGCTTTAGTTAGTATTAATTGATATGCTTTTCCATATGAACTGACATTTTATGTCCCTACTGATTAATTGAATTGTATTATTTGCATTAATTGATCTGGCTGTGAAGAATGGGATTGGACCAGATAATGTCTGGCAGTGTTGCACAGCCTGATTTTCTCCATTTCTGTTACACAGGTTGCCAGTTACTTGTACCTAGTAATGTGTTTACTTGAAAAGCAAGTTGAAGTGATGGAGATTTTTTTTAATTAATATTATTAATCTTTTAGTAAATTCCAGTTTTCATTTTGTTTCAGCTTTGTAAAATATTTTTTGTTCCTTATTTCTGTTTTTGATTCCTCAGTATTTCTTAGGTTTCATTAAAGATCAATCTAGTGCTTATTGTTTCCTCCACATATGGATTATGATCAGGTACAGATATCCATTGTGTGTTTTTCTCAATTAACTGGTTATTACCTTGATTATAAAAAGGTGCTCCAGGCTTCAAAAAACATTTTTATGTCCATGTTCTTTTAAAATTTGTTAGTCTCTTAAGTGTGGACATAAGAACTGTCTGCAACAATCCAGTAATAGATCTTTCTTCTAGTCTTTTCCTTGGCATTTTCCTCTTCATTTATCAGCAGACTTTTCCTTTTAAGTTACTGATATGTCAGCAACAGTTTCAGCTAATAGAGTTCTGGATTTCCAGCTGCCCAGATCTCAAAATACTTTCTATAAACATTGACTAAACTATTCTTCATAACATTCCTACAGCACAAGAAGATAAGTAACTGTAGCTGGGAATATGACATATTTCACTTAAGGAAGGCAGTCTGAATTTCTGGATACCACAAGAGCTATCTTTTTTGTCAAGTGAAATTTCTTGGGTTTCTTTTTGCATCCTTTACAATACTAATAGGGTTTTTTTAAAGGCCAAAGAAGTGTATTAATTCCTAAATTTGGCCGTGCAATGCAGGGTCGACCTGAACTACCCTGTCTACATATACACTTGTAACCATAATGCAATGGAAAACATAAATTCATCTTTTATCCTACCATGAGTGCCAAAAAATAATCAGTTGTTACTCAGCTTACTGCTGCTAAGAAAATGTTCCAGTTATTGTTATGTCAAAGAGGCAAAGACTGCCAAGTCTGTAAGAACATAAATGTGGTTCAGTGAAGTATTTAAAGCATGAAGGGCAAGATTTATTGTTAGACTCCTAAGGATATGAATAGATTGAGACGGGGGGAAAAAAGGACTCTGAATTGGAACTAGAATGTGATCCCTTGTCCAGATTAGATTGGTGAGACAAGTGTAAAGGTTAAACAGATTCCAAGTTTTTGCTATCTGAATAGAAGAAAAATGATGGGAGGTTCTGATGTGTTTTCTTAGTGTTTCCTTGAAGGAATTTAGGGAATTTCTATGCAGAGGAGAAAGTTGATGAGAGGATTTAAGGAGTTCACAATTGCAGAACATTATTTCAGCTGAGGATGTGAAACCCCATTACAAGTTTGAAGGTACGAAGTTTGAACTAAGAACATGAAATCACAGTATATCTCAAGTTTAAAGGCAGCTATAAGGATCATCAAGTCCAATTCTGCCCCTCTCAGGACCATATAGAACTAAGCCATATAACCAAGAGCATTGTCCAGACTATCCTTGGACCCCTTACAGGTTTGGTGTCATGACAAGGGGAACCTGTTGGAGGGACCAACCACCCTCTCAGTGAGGAACCTTATCCTGATGTCAAACCTGAATTTCCCCAGTGCTTCATTCCACTTGTGTCCTGCTACTGGTCACCAGGGAGAGGAGATCAGCATCTTCCCTTCTCTGCCTCCCAGAGGAAAGTGTACCTTGCTGCCAGGTCCCTCCTCAGTCTTCTCTTCTCCAAGCTGAGCAAGCCAACTGACCTCAAAAGGTCCTCATAAGTATTGCCCTCAAGGGGTTTCACCATTTGGGTCACCCTTCTCTCGACACACTTAAACAATCTGATGTCATTCTTATATTGTGGCATCCAGAACTGTCCCCAGGACTGGAGGTGAGGCTGCCCCAGAGCAGAGCAGAGCAGAGTGGGACAATCCTTGCCCAGCTGGCGATGCTGTCCCTGATGCCTCCAGGACAGGGTTGGCCCTCCTGACTGCCAGGGCACTGCTGGCTTGTGTTCACCTTGCAATGAAATGTGTTGGAATGGCTTAAAAATGCATGTGAAGAGTCCATTTTTTCTTCTGTTTGAGATAAATACTTTCAAAAGGTTTAGGAAAAAGTTGTTCAAGCCTCTCAGCAAGTGTCATACATCACAGTTGATGCAATCTGGGGAAATAAAGTGCTTTTCAGATAAAATTGGGATACATCTCAGAAAAATGGCTTTGTTTTCCTTTGAGTGAAGATGTAAAGTAGTGGTTTAACTGGAAATTGAAAGAAATAAAATACAGGATGTTGTAATGCAGTTAGCAGAGTTATGATAGCAACAGGAGAAATATAATAAAGAGACAATGAGGATTCCTTGGGTCAAATATTCGAAGCAAAAATGCTCTGGAAATAGGTGCCAGATTTCACAGGTGCCAGGAATCCTCTGATGCATCTGTTGGTCATCCAGCATAATGGAGAAGCAGGAACTCCTAGACAATCTTGTAGGATTTGTGAATCCATATCATGTGTCCTAGACTCCTTTTCAATGTTCCATGCAATCACAGGTTTGCAATCTTTCTTCCAAAGCTTTTGTCTGCTGCCTGCAACTTTTCATTTAGATATGTAAATACACAGAATTGTGGAATCATGGAATTACTGAGGTTGGAAAGGATGCCTGGATATCATCTATTCCAACCCTTGTCCTCAGAGTGAGCTTTCATTAATGCAACTGTGCTTTGAGTCCACTGGAGTTTTGAGTACCCCCAGACTCCACAACCTCTAAGCAGTCTCTTTCACTGTTTTGTGCCCTCTGCAATGAAAAAGGCCATCAGTAAAGATTTAAACAGTATTTACACTTGGGCTGCTTCTTTAGTGGCTGTTCCTCAGCTGGACTTTTTGCCACTGGTTGAAATCCTTTGAGCCAGGCATTTCAGCCAGTGTTCAGTACATTTCATAAGTTTGTACTTCATCGTTAGGATTTTACATGGGACACGTTTAAAAGCCTTTCCAGCTTTTTTTCAGCACTGGACCTTTCCTTGCTTTTTTGGAGACCAAAATAACTTTTGGCACATTTGACTCCATTTCATCTTGTCCAGATTATTTTTTGGTAGGTTAGCTTAGGACATAATGAGAAGATAATGATGGGCAAAGATCCTCACATCCCAGTCAAGGTAGGGATGAGTCTGAGTCTGTTTCTTATTTTGGGAAACAAACTAGTTCGGATGGGCCCTATCAACTCAGTGCTGTAATTCTTTTGTTTGCCTTGTGGATTACAGTAATGAAATGTGCTTCTGACAAAATATGTCTCTGAAAAAAAAGAGCTTGACCTGTATCACTTAATCTTGTGAATCTATGTTACCCTTTTGTGAAGCTGAAGTTTATCCAAGAATCATTTTAAAAGAAGACTGCTAATCATTTTAACATCTAGCCTATTTCCTTGTGTACAGTAATGCTTGTTTTTCACACATAAGGAACTGCCAGAGCCAAGTGCAAATATAGCTGATGTGCTTGTATGGCTGTTCTAAACTGTTGCTGACGGCATTTTTTGTGCTATCACCCCTTGCTGCTGCCACAGAAAATGACGCACTTCACCTGCAAGAGAGAAGTAGCAATATCTTTATTGATGTAAAACAGTGATTTAACAAAGTTTGGTGGTAAATGTGTCAGCAGTTTAACAATATTCGATGGCATGGTATACTTGATTATTTACAGCACAGAGGATGTGGTCAGATAAAACTGTCCAGGAGACCATCCTGTTGAGTCATAAGAACATCAGAAAGGACTCCCCTGTGTTCTAAATTTTCTGATTGGAGTTTAGTTGTGGCTGGATCCAGACGTAGTGCCAGGCTTGGTCAATACTTTATGGCTAAAGGATTGTATATGCACAATCAATATTTTATCTCACTTAGGTAAGATTTTGAAGTTTAGCATGTTGCTAATCACTTACCAACAATCTTCTAGGACAAGGAATATCTCAGTCCCAAGGAGTAATGTAGAGAGGTCTCTGTAGTGGAGGGGAGCTCCTGGCACACAGCCCCTTCTGTGCAGATCTGAACAAGCCTCAGGCTGTCCCCTGTTTATGGAGTAAGATGATTGACTTATGGTTGTATTTGCACAGCAGCCGTATTTCATTTGGCGCATGCTCAACTAGCCCTAGCTGTTGAACAAGACTCACGGCCCTTAGGTGTCAAGCAAGATTTATGGCCCTTAACTATTGTGTTGATATCTGTGAGCCAGATGTAGCCGTCACAACCACCCCGGGTGGCTGTTGCACAGGCAGAAAACAGCAGGGGTTGGAGCACATCACCGCAGCTGCCAAGAGTGAAACAAAATGTTCTGAGTACAATCAGGTAATCAGAAGTTAGGACATTTCCCTTTGTTGCCCATAAAGTAGCTGAGAAATCTTTTCTGCTGCTGAGCAGGATTTCAAAATATTTTGGAAGGACTACTGGAATAATTTTTTCTGTCCTATTGTAATAGGATTCTGACTTTGTCATATAAAGGTCATTTCCCCTTGTTAATGCCATAGAGAGTGTTTTGAAAAAGAATTTGTCAGTAGTCCTTAGCTCACTTCAGTCAACAGCTGGCTCCGACTTTATAACTTTGTTCCACACTAAGCTGTCGTTTTATTTTTGGAAAAGAGAGCAGAAGGCTCACTGCTCAGTCATTCTCAGAATTTAGAGTTCTTTCAAAAGTCAGAAAAGAAATTAACACAAGACTTCTTGTAGAATTACATATGAATGGGGGACACAATCAGTTACATTCTCAGCCTGCTGAAATGTGAGCAGGCGCTTTCTAAAAGGAGTGATAATAGAATTTGGCTGTGCATATTATAAGGTAGACTAACCTAAAGACTAGCTATGTAGGGATTTGTCTAATCCACTTGTTTCATGATGTGATGGAACTCTGCTTATAGGCTTTACTTTGGATAACCACACATAGGACAATTTATTTTATAGTAATACTACATATTGGTCATGCTTTTGTATGCAAGGGGTTTTCTGTTTATTTCAAATGTCTGTTTAATTTTTCTCTGTTGAAAATGTTGAAGGATTTTCTCATTTGGCAATTGGGGAGGGTATTGTTTCCATTATAAATACAGAGGTAACAGCCTTTTACACATTGCACTGTAGAAGGATTCCAGAGAAATACTGATGAAGCTTTCATTCAAAGCAAATTTTTCTTTCCACTGCTTAGTGATCTGTCTGTACGTTAAAATTATACACATAACAGGGAGAAAATTCTGGGGGTACAAAAAAGATTATTGCTACTCTTTTTTTAGCTAGTGCTAACTCAATAAAGGAAAATTCTCTTTTAAAAAATTTAAAATTTTTTTCTTGTTCAGGCTAGGGCAGTGTAACCCTAAGCATTCAGTTTGTATGAACACAGTAGTTCTTTAGATGTTACTTGTAGACTGACTTTTTTTCACCTGTTTTTTTAAAGACCTTAATACTGTGCAATCTGGTCTTCTTTTTGTAGTCCCACCCACTAGAAACCAGATTATTATGAATTATTTAAATAATATGAGCTTCATGTCTGACTTCTTAAAATGCTTTTAAAAGCTGACTTGCATCCTTGGGAAGAAGGAACTTTCCATGTTGTATTTCTGTTATTTTTCTTTAACATAGAAATGCTAGTAGTTCAGAATTGTTTTGGATGCTGCTGCTGTGCCAAAATACCGTGGCAGCAAAAATGTGCTTAGGAATTCAGAACATAACATGCTACTTTTTTTTATCAGCATGCCATCTTCCTGAGACTTAGGCACTGTCCTTTTAGAGGAAAATTAAATGTTATTTTCTTAATTTTCACCAGTTTATAAGGTACTGTGCTGTAACTTATTGTCTTAAGTGGTAATGGTAGTAGTAGTAGTAGTTGTTGTTGTTGTTGTAGTGGTACTGAGATACTACTCATCCTCTTGATGGTCCAGAGATTACATTCAGGGCAGCAGATTTTCACCAGGAATGTGCGTTAAGAATCAGTCACCTTGACCTCTCTTTGCCTTTTAAATGTGTGTTCATTTTAGTGCCAAGGTTAGCACGGGGTGCTGTGGCTTGGCAGGCCTCAGTGACACGGGGTTTCAGGCCACTGCTGCAGTTTGAGTGAGAAGCCCAGGTGCTGCTCTCAGGGCCGCCAAGCAGACTGCCCTGCTGGTGGCCTTCCCTGACAGACAGCAGGACCAGGACACATATCTGGATTTTGTCATGTTGCCCTCCCACTGCAGGTGACCTTTGCTGTCCCAGAACTCATCTCTTGTCTGTTTCTTCTGTTTTCATGTAGGTGCTGGGATGGCTGGAGAAGGTCGTGATTTGCAGTCGAGCTGAGGGAGGCGTGAAGCATCGTCCATCCCCTGCTGAAATTTGAGGTAGTGTGATCATTTTTATCTTACCTGCAAGTGACTTTATTACTGGAGGTGGCTTAGCAGATTGATCAACAGTATCCTGTAACGCCCCACAAATGTTATTTTTCATACAGACCCTAGGATTCATTCCTGCAGGAGGTGATAATTATACGTTATACAAAATTCTGATTGGGATCTAATTATCATTTTTCAATACCCAAAACAATAGAGATATATATGAATTGAGGCTGACAGATTCAGTCCTGATTAAATTGATGACTTCAATCCCTCCTGTCAGTCTCTCGTAGCCAGCATTTCAGACAGAGGAATGGGTGACTCTTAAAAGTGGTTAAAAGCCATTTTTCCTTGTCAGAGAAAAATTATACTGCATTTTACCGAGCCATTTCCCACACAGAGTGTTATTTAGGATATTAATTGCCTGACTTTAAATGCATGCTACTGAAACAAATAGAGGAAAAAAAAAAATAATTGTATTTTATGAGTCAGGGAGAATGTGAAAATGCCTATCAGAATATTGTGGATAACAAATCATGGTTTAAATGACACAAGTGTCATTGAGTTCAAATGTACATATTGGTTCTAATTCATGTCTAATTCATATCTAATTCATTAGTTCTTTCATGTATTACTGAAAGCCTAATCAGAATACAGTGGGGTGAATTTGAATTGAACATCGCAGAAATATGCTATTGTGTAAGGGATTCAGACCTGTGATTACTCGTGGTGAGAAGCTGAAAAGCTGTTACCTGGTGCTAAATTGCTACATGAGACTTTACAGCTGCTATCCGTGTTCTGTAGCAGTTTTATGAGACTTGAACTGGCTATTCCTGTCTTAGTGTACACAGTTGTACTGTCATTAAATAGAAATTCTATTTACTTCTAGCTTTGGTAACAATAGCAGTAGGTAAAACTTGCAATCCTATATCTGTGTTCTTAATGTTCCTGAAACCAGATGGTAGAACTCCAGATTCATTCACTGTTCCATGGATCTCTGCTTGGGATATTTGTCTGTACCAATTTCACTAAAAAAAGTAGAAGGTCAGAATGGTGGAAAGTTACTTGTAAAAATGCTTGTAAAGTATGCATAAATTAGTCATTAGTGAAGTCCTTAACCAAAGCTGTCCTAATCTGTGGGTACCATGCCTTTCCATACAGAGTTCAGCACACCTGGAAAACAGTTTATGAATGACTTCTCTTATTCTATAGATGAAACATGGCCAAGCAACCATACAGAAAACTGCTTCTGTGCTCTGTTTTTCTACCTTTCCGTGCCCAGGGAGCCATTTGATCCATAGCTAAACTGCCCATTCCTGATTCCTCTCTGAGCAGCCTAGCACTGGAGGGACACAGCTTGGACATTGGGTCTGGCCTTGCTTCTGAGCTCCACTCATTCAGATTCTGTCACCCTCTGTAACCTTGCTGTGTTTCAGTTTCCTGTTTGTAAATAAAAGCCAATAATTACAAACTTTCAGAAGGGAGCAAAAGATCCCAATCCTTAGGAAATGCTGTTGCTTGCACAGTGCTTGTCATATTTGATGCGATGTTGACATGGTGTTACCAGAGGAGAATTTAAACCTTCTGTATCTAAATGTGACTGGTTTGGTTTCTTTTCTTTTAAGTATATGAATCTAGTCACCTGCTATCAAGTGTGATTACTGAAGAAAAACTTGCATGCAGCAAGGGAGCTGAAAATAAGTACTGATTTATGCATCAGGGCAATTCAAAACTCTGTCTGCTCTGATATTCCAAAGCTTTAATAATAATTGGGGAAAATATATGCTATGAGGAAGTGGTTTATTGAATATTTCTGTACAATTTGTGTTGAACCTAAGAGCAGTCAGTCTCATAATGCTTATGTGAACATGGCTGTTTTCACAAGATTGGTGTGATTGGTAAGTGTCATACATATTTTAGGAGTAGATGGTATCATTGCTAATGACTTCCTAAAAAAAAAGATAAAATATTTTTATGCATAAAATGTATATGTATTTTTTATATTACATTTTTTAAAAGTTTTTCTTAGGACGGAAGCATTTGATCTCTCCAGAAATACAGCTTTCTGTGATATTAAATTTATTCAGTACAAGAGCTACATAAAGGAACAGTCCAGCTCTTCCCTTCCATGCTGACAGTTTCCACATGGCAATGTGGGTGAGACTGCCATTCACAGCCCAGGGCTGAGTGATGTGAGGGTGGTTAGTGGTGCCCTGATTAAAGGGAGAGAGCCAATTCCTAATGCTTTTGCTGACAGGCATCTGTGCAAGCAGCCTTGATCCCTGCTTCAGTACAAAAATACATACTGAGGCAAGGCTGGTGGTCAGACTTCAGAGGAGATGGGTAATGTGCTAGATGAGAAGAACCCCCAGCAGGGATTTCCAAAACTCTCTCCAATGCCCTACCCTTTGGTCTGCTCCTTTTTTTGAATCATATGTCTGAGATCTAACTTGGTATGGGATTTATATTTGTGATAGACAGCACAGAGTGGGTTTGTGTCTGAGAAATACTTAGAGTGGTTGTGGGTCAAGGCCTGAGCCTCTGGTACCTTGTGAATTTTATCTGTAAATATCTATTTCCTCATGGTCCTGTGTAAAATAACAGCAAGGAAAAAACGTGAATGTGCTACTCAGTTTTAATGAACAGTTGAATGTGCTCCAAGTTTCACTTTTTTAATGAGCTGGTATTGTGATGGAGTTCCTGCAGAGAAGGAAGTCATAAAATCACTCCATCAGCCAGCCAGCTTTGCACTGGGCTGCTCTGTTGTTTGTAGCACCTGTTTGTTGAATAGTATCCCATTTTAAGCTGATGAGTACAAAGTTCATGTGCTTTGTGTGTGATGTCTAAAATCAAATGTTGCAGTGTTGAACTATGATTGCTTTTGTCTCTAATATTTGAAAAGGGGTATATGTGATACGATAGGCTTACATCCACTACAGTGGTGTTTCCACAGCTAAAGAGCACAGTTCATTCCTATTGTTTATGGAAGAACTATATACTTATTAAGAAGTACACTTATTAAGAAGGTTTTTCTACTTTCTTGAGTGTTTCAGATGAGCTTCTATTTCTCTTAATTGCAGTCCTTCCTGTCTTAATGCAAACTGTCGGTTTGTTGAGTTTGGGTTTAGTTTTGGGTTTGGGATTTTTTTAATCGGCTGCAGCTTTATTTTGTGTTGTTGAGATGGTGGGCAGTGTATCCACAGACTGTAATATTCTGTGTTAAGTAAGGGGGGGTTGCAGTCCATGCTTTACTCTGCTGCAGTGTAAGTGCAGGCAAGCCGTTCCTCTTCCCAGTATGTCCCTTTCTCTGTTAAATGGGTAATGCCACTGTCTCCTGCTGCAGACTGGTACAGGATTTGCTGATGGAAAATATTATCTGGCATCATTAAAATACCTCTTTAGAAATAGATCTGTCAAATTAACTTCTATATGGTTGTTTCTATGGCTTATTTTACAGATACTTCTTAATTTCTTCATTGGTAAAGTTTTCTTATGGGAAGGGATGGGCATCAGGACAAAGCTCTGTCAGTTTCCAATTCACATTTCTAACTACAACCTGGGATTTCTCTTTATCTCTGTTGCAGACAAAGTCAGCATTGTAGCGCTATGGTAGCTGCAGGTGCCCACCCAGTTTTTCTAGGAGGTAAACTCTCTAAACTAGAAACTGTTCAGTAGGTCGTTAACTCTAGAGATTACCAGGCATGTCTGTTTGGATTATTCCTCTTAAAGGCAGGCTGGCTTCATCGCCCAGTGAGCAATCCAAACTTGACTCCACTTCCTTAATAATCAGTCACATTTCAAAGCTGTTCTGGATCCCATGTCACATACCCTTCTACCTCTCCAGACAGGAAAATATGTTGTTAGCCTTCCCACACTTCTTGCTCATCAGGTCCTTTGTCTTCTAACCCATGGTCATCTGCCTCACAGGATGGAATCTCCCCCTCTCATATATAAATATTCATTATATATATATATATGGGGAGAGAGAGAGAGAGAGAGATATAGAGAGAGAGAGGTACACCTTCAGGTTTCATCAAAACACCGATATACCTGTGTGCATATGTGTGTAAAGTGCATACAAACACATGGACACAAGGCCCCACTTCTGGCGCTTCCTTGGGAAGAATTCTCAGTTTAGCTCTTTCTGTGGTAACTGAAACAGCTAAAATAATACTATGGTATGTTACAGGACATGAACTGGAAGAAGTTACTTGAAGCCCATGAAAAACCATTTGTACGTTAGATTGGCTTTCAGTAAAAAGAAATTTTTCTGTCAGGAAAATAACTTAGTCAGTCTCCCTATATTTGGAAATACTAGACCCTCTAGCCTTGAAAAAATCTCTGATTAAAAATTCACAACATTCCTCCTACAGCTCTTGGCCTAAAAGGTGTCATCAACAGCTGTATCATAAAAATGTTTATCAGAAGTGATTGTTTCAATATAAAGATTTTAGTGATCCTGTTTGGTATCTAAAAATACTCACATGTTTTTAAGCAATTTTGGTAAATGTAAGTAAATAGTCTTTCTCTTGTATGTGAGATGCTTCATCAACACATACTTTAAATTAAAAGTCAGGTATTTTGTATTCCAGGTCTTACCAGTGCAAGTGGAGGCAGAAGTTAAGAGACTTTTAAAGAATTTTATGAAAGGTTTGAACAGAGATCAGCTTTTCTTCACAAGTTATTTCTTTCCTCATGAAAACTTATTTTGGCAGCACTGCATTTAAAAATACAGAGTGATCTCCACTTGCTCGTCTCATTCAGTACTTCTTTTAACTTTGTGCTGATTTTTGCAATTAAAGATGTAGCTCAAAATCTCTCTATGTGTCTCTATGAAGCAGTTTAAGCAGGTGTTAAATACAGTAAGCTAGTTTTTGGTAGGTGACCACCATTTATATATTCAAATTTGTGTGGACTTAAAGCATGAAGACAGCAGCAAATAGGGGAGGTAACAATGCTAGTACGATCTTAGGACACATGGAAAGCAAATCATATGGCTTCTTATTAACAAAGAACTTCTTAAACAGATAATTTTGCTTGCAGTTATTGTGAAAAAAAGTTGCACTGAATAGGTGTGCCCATGTACTGACTCTGTCAGTTTAACTGAAATTCAAAGTTGGCTTCAGTCTGCATATTACAGATTCAAGATAAATTAATATATGCCATATCTTAAACTTACACGAGCTACAGGATATGCAAAACTTCACTAAACTAAAATGCACTGATTACTGTTAAGCCTTCTGTCAAGAAGATTGCTCTTTTCCTGCAGACCAGCTAATAGTAAATATGTGAGTGCTTGGAGTCCTGAGTGGCCATCCAGAAATGCATTCAGAAATGCTTTGTCTGTCATTTACTAGCTTTCACTTACCGTGCTATTTAAGTTAATGACTTCCTAAATGCCATACAGGCTCTGTTATGTAGTCTTTAATCTGATTAGGAGCGCACAAATGATTTAGCCTGCGATTAAACCATATAATTAATTTCTCCAATGGTAATGAACTGTTAAGTAATTTCATTAGGCTCGGGTAAATACCAGGCCTTGAACTTAAATTTTACAACTTCTTGAAGATGTTTTTTTCCTGGAAGAAATGGGGGTTTTTTTATGTAAATAATATTTAAAATTAAAACCTGCTTCATCTGATTTCCTGAAATTGCTCTTTGAGCAAAATGACTGGCTATTTCCAAACTGTTCCAAAATTATGAAACTCCTGGTGCTCTCCAATGAAACAGAATTGGGTTATAGCCAAGAATTTTTGAACAAAGCATCTTCAATTTCTTTCAATTACATTTTGCTCAAACCTGCCTTACAGACTTGAAAGAGCAATTTAGGAAAATCAGAGGGAGCAGAGTTTTTATGTTTCGGAAAAGCTCCAAGAGATCAGATGTGGATTTATTTATGATGTGTGCTGCAACTTAACTGTCTATATTTTGCCCAAGTACCAGGTAATATGTTTTTTAATTTGATAATGCAGGTACTGGTACACAGGAGAAAGCTTGCAGAGACAATGCTGACTGAACAGTGGAACTGACCCACTGCATAGTGATGATCCTGCACATATAAAATGGTTATTTAGTATCAAGCATAAAATTAATCCTGTTTGTTTCCCCTCATGTTCCAGCCTAAACTCCCAGTGGTGTCACACTGGTTGCATTGCACTGTGATTCCTGTGCTTCATTATTTTTTCCTAATTTCTGTGAGGTGCTAAGCTCTCACAGTGCTAGGAGAATTACTTAGCCACATTCTCGTGTTAAATATATAATCTTGCCTACTTGAAATCAGATGGTTTTTACTGCTTTGCTGCATTGGATCCACACGGCTGTAGTCCCAACAGGATTTAAACTTCAGTGCTGGCAAGCTACTGAAGAGCTTTTGCTTTATGGTTTGGGGTTTTATTCACACTTGCACAAAATTTTTTTACAGAGCTCAAAATAGAATTTAATCTCTTTATGTAAAGTGTGCGTAATTATCTCAGTGAAGGCTTTTTGAGTAAAACAACATTTTTTTAGTACAGATTACTAGGGTGTTAGTTCTAGATACAGACTTAGATATTTCTCTTTGCTTTCTTGACATTATGTTGGACATTAAATGGATGGATTATATTTTTTCAAACAGACTGGGATATACATTTGCTTATATAAATAAATTCTAGCACTTTTATTTGCAATTCATTGTACAAATAACAAAGCAAAAAGCAGAATTTTGTCTTTTGTATGACTGCTATCTAAATACTAATAATAACTAAAAATAAAAAAATTAAACAAAAAAAACCCAAACAAAACCACAGAGAAGCCTTGGAAGAATTAGTACTATAGTTGAGAAAGTGTTTCTAGCCTGAAATAATTATCATTCTCATAAATAGGCCTGAATCTTCTTTAGTGATACAATTATATGTAAAGCTGAGTATCTGCTCAGCAATTCTCATGTGCACATTATGCAGCTAAATGTTTGCACTTTCACCTGAGATGCATCTATTTCACTGCTTTGATCTGTTTTGAGGGCTGAAAGGCAAACAGAGCAATTACGTCTTTTCCAAATTCAGTTTTTTTCTATCTGTGTAATAGACAGAAACTTAAGACTGTAATTGCAACCCTCTTTTAGGAATTGTTTTCTGATGGAGAGATTTACTAGTCTTAGAGCTGAAATCCTCCTTCTTTGTACCTAGTCCATTAGGTTATGGCTGTCAAAGTACAGCACATTTTCCTGTAAATAAAGAAGTGACACATCATGTGCCACATCCATCCTTAGACTTCTTAGCCACATTTTTGGAGAACAACTTTTAAGAGCTTTCAGTACAAGCCCAGAGCAATGTCCAGAAGTGGATTCACTGAAGGGGTCCTTGATCACATCACAGAACTGATAATCATTTGGCCTATTAAGTTTACATCAGAGTAACTAACAGACACATTAATCCATAGGAAAAAGAAACCAACTAAAAGCACTAAAGGTATCTCTTACAATAGAGAGAGAGATAAACTGGGTCTTGAAATTTCATATACTCTCTATTTCAAAATTAAAAGTGATGTAGGAAAAAAAAATTTCTTCAACCCAAAGTGAACAATTAATTCAATAGATTCCATTTGCAATTTTAACATTTTAGCACTTGAAATCAGTATTCATTGTTTAGTTGACATAAAGACCTAATTAATAATAAAAAGTTGCCTCTGTTCCATAGGTTTAGCATGTATTTATAGTGTACTTTTTCATAGTCCTCAAAGTCCTCATGCATAGCAAGTGCAACTTCATGTTTCTTTTGTTATTTAGGTTTTCACTTTTTTTTTTTTTTAAAGTGAAATGTGCCCTTTATGAGGTTTTTAGTTGGTTGTTTTTTTAATTTGGAGTATGTAACTTTTGCTTCTGTGGTATCATTGCTTTTCTCTTTATATGCAGGATAACAGTACACAATAGGTGAATGGTGTGTTACTCATATCGGCTCAGACAATTTGTTATTTCTGTTTCTTACTGTGTCTGAGTACAGAGCCCTGACTAGGGCTCTGTGAAAACAGGCACTCGTCCAAGGGCTGCTGATGACTTAATCAAGCTGTAATATCAGCAAGCAAGGGAAGAAGGCTGTAAGTCCATTGCAGTTTTAGATTGTGTTGATCGGAAGGGCTAAAACTAATTTCAGCTGCAGCATGACTCCATCCTGTTGGCGCTTGGGAATGAGGGTACACAGGCAAAGTGATTTCAGCTATGCATGATCAGCCAAAGTGATGTGAATGTTTTTAGGCAAGCACAGAAAGATTACGTCTTGTTGTCACTGGTCATGCCCTGAAATAGCTTCTAAGAAATGTCTACACTCTGAAAAATAAAGGCCTTTCACCCAGAAAATTCCTGCACACATATTTGGTAGTTGCAATAAAGAAGATTCAGGACAGACCTGGAGAGCCTGGAGTTATATTCCCTTCTCAGCACTCATTGTTCTCATTTGGTGGTGGATCTGCTGGTGTGTATTCACATGCATGGCATGCTCTTGTGCTCTTTCCTCTTTGTGATCTAATAGAGTGATGAAACAGCAGTGTACAGAAAACTCTTCAGATTAATCCTTCACTCAGTAATTTTGTGGTTTGATTTGCAGCAGAGAGGCTACCCTTTGTTTTGTACTAGCTGCAGAGATGCTGCTGTGGCAAACAATGCTAAACTGAAGGAGGTTACTGTGACAAAACTCACATGTATGGAGTATCCTGAGTTAGTGGTGATGGCAAAAGCAGAAGTGCCATAATAGGTGCAGTTCAGTGTCTTTGTCCTTCTCCTTCCTTCTGGTCCTTTCAGGTTCAGAAACAATGTAAAGGTCAAGATGCCACTTCAAACAAGTTTTGTTTATAAGCAAGACTCGGGGGGGGGTTTTTTTGAGTGTTAGCGTTTTTTGAGAGTTAAATTTTTTACCCGATCAAAGTAGGTGCAAACAACTCAGTCTGCTGTGACTAAACTTTCTTTTCTCAGGGAGCTTCTTAGCCCAGTTTTGCATGTTTATGCTGACTGTTCACATCCCACTGTAGAGATGTTGTGTTTAAATTCACTTATGATTGACCTTACTCCAACATTGCTATAGAAAAGGGCCAAGATTTTTTTTTCATCCTTTTTATAACTCCTGGCTCCCTTTCTGTACTGAAGTAATTAGCCTGAGCTGACCTCTAGCCAAATGTTTCTGTGGTCAAGTTTCAGCTGGCTTGAGGACAGTCAGCTGCTGTATTTTTTATTTTTTTTTCTTGATTTTAACTCTGTTCATTCTTACAAACTTCTGGAGTTGAGTAAGACATAGAATATTATTCTTTGGAATAGTGTATGTTACAGACATATGAAGGGGATTGTCAGCTGTTGAATAAGAGGCACTTCATTAGTGCAATTTGTCTTTCATAGACACATAGGGTAGGTGTTGGGAGGTAGATACCTACTGGATTGTAAAAGATCAGTTTTGTCCTATTGCCTACACAGGAGCTGTCTCTTGCTAGGTTAACACTGCAGCCTCTGGAGAATACTGTTCCTATTGACAGCAAGCACACAAGGGTGTCTTAGAGGAAGGGCAGTGGGTCATTATGGAACAGGTCTTTGAGAACTTTCTGCAAGGCAGTAGTTGTCTGATGGCGATGCAGGTGGCATTCAGAGGACCCTTCTCTCAGAATTTTTATTCTGTAACACTAAAAGTGGTATCACGATGTGGAGACTCCTGATTTCTACTAGATCTTCTCCAATGAGACTGGAACCATGGCAGTGTAGCTCTCACTTGATCTCAAACAGTACTAGAACTGGCCATCATGACTGCAGCCCAGGCAAGCTTTTGGTGTTTGTGCTATATGCAGAGGTCACGTCCCTTGTGCTTCACATCCCATGCAGAGCTCCATGTGCCTGGGTGAGGCCTTGAGTACAAGCCCTATCCCAAAAGCTCTGGGTTGCAGCTCCAAGGAAATAGTACAGCTTGGCCTTTTACAGAGGCTCTTGCACAAAGAGTGGAGCATGATGCATCCATATTTTCCAGTGAGAGCAGTTCCTGTTTTTGAGCTCAGTCCTGTCCATATTGGGGACGTTCAGAGTATAGCGGTTGGATATTTTTCACAACTTGTCTAAATGGATAACTCTGTGGATATCCCATGTGGTTTTAGGCAGTGCCAAGACAGTGTTTTGTCTTGCTGAGATTCTGGATTCATGAGAGTCCAGTGAAAAAGCATCATTTGTTTCTATACTGCATTTTACTAGCAAAAGGGCAAGGGATGAAGCAGAAATTTTGTTTGTCTCTGAGGTTTAGGAACACAATTTAATCCTATACCCGTATCGGCGAGCTGGTGGTTTTAGTCAATGTCTCTGGCTGAGCAGGAAATTTCCCAATGCTTGTAGAATTGCTCCTAAACAAGTAATAGCTGCTGCTGGCGGGTGGCTGTGCCCTGCCCTCCAGCCTGACTGCTCATTCCCATGCCTGTGTTGTCCCAGCTACGCTCCTGAGCTGTGTCTTTGGGGAGTCGTGATAAAACCAGTCTGCAAATAGGTTCATTACAATAAATGTTTATGGGTTAATTTTAACTGGAACAATCTCCTAATGGAGTTCACTGTGTTGGAGGTATGTAAACAAGTCTGCCACTGCAAGAGGGAACAGCAGTGCTGGAAGAGGACTGTTTTCCTCTGCAGTAACAAGACCTTACTGAAGTGCAGTGTGGTTGTTGACCTTGTGATGTGTTTCCAAGCTCCTGGGTTGGTGCTTCAGCTGTCTAACCACTCTTCTTAGAAGGAAGCTGAGACGCCCACCAGTCAGGTGTGCAGGCATGGAGGGGATGGTCATGCTGTGACAGCTGCACATGGGGACCAACCCTGGTCCCATCACATTTGTTTGGTGTGGTTATGAAAAATGAAACAGTGTGCTCTGAATGATGAATTCTGACCACATTTGTTCTCACGGGAAAAAAAACAACCCTGTGAGGGTTTGGCCTTCTCTTGTGGCAGGAAGAAGTAGAAAGCCTTGGAAAAGAGTTGTTAGAAGATTAGCAGAGGCTAGTGGATTTGGGAGAACAGGAAAGTGTGAATAGGAAGGCAGCACAGGATGCCTGGGAACTGGGGAAGAAGAATTGTAAATAAAGTGGCATTGTGCTCAGGCCTGTGAAAGAGAAAATAAAACTTTAGGGAGAAAGTGGAAGAGCTGAGGGGGAGAAGATACTGATGGGGTAAAGTTGTGTAACAGCAGAGGATTTTACAAACACAGAGGCACATTTTTGTAGTAGATGTATTAATAACAGGTAATAAGAATCCTTTAAACAAGAGTACAGATGAAGCAGGGGAACCGATTGAGCTACCTGAAAATGTACCTGATCTTGGATGAACCTTGTACTGTGGCAATTTATCTCCTCTTCTAAGAGTTAGGAGGATTGTTGGCCTGCGATTTGCTTTATTAGCTTTGTCCCAGGTCTGTGCATTCCAACAGCTGCAGTTGTCACTTCTCCTGGTCCTGCTCCCCAAGTTGTCTCACTCCCACACTGCCCCAAATCCTCACTAAAGCACTTTTCTTCCTTTATTCCTTTCTTCCTCCCTCCCTCTGTCCCTCCCTCTCTCCCACTCTTTGGAGTGCCCCATGTCTGCTTGGCCAGAGAAAAGTCCTGCTGGTGCCTGGCCAGTCCAAGGTGCCCCTACAGCTGTTCTCTCCATGTAGCAGTCCCATGCCCACTCAGGCTGGCCCAAGCTTGTCTGGGTGGTGCTGCTGGGCATCCTTGTCCTGATGTGTATGTGGTGGGGAGCATTTCCTGGCTTGCCTTTGCAGGTCTGGCTTAGGTTCTGCTAGTCTGGAGCAGTAAATGCCACTTACATTGAGCCTGAAACCTGAGAATTATTGAGCAGTTTAAGGAGGATGTGAGGAAATACCTTCTGATTTTCAGGTTTTGTACTGAACAGCATGGATGACAAATTTGGAGTTGGTAATAGTTTCGGGGGTTTTTTGTAGTGTGATTCATTCTGTTTTTTTAGTGTAAGAAAACTGAAGGGAATTACATTTTAAGTTCAGCATTGCTATAGCTTTACATAGAATAACATGCTTTAATGCTTTAATAATGCTTTTTGGCATTCTTGTGTTTTATGGTCTTTAACCTAATTCAAACTTTGATAACTGTACTACGAAACTGGCTAGTTTTTGACACCCAGATTTGATAGCATAAATTGTTACTTGATAACACCTACTTAGAGATTTTTACTCATTAGTTGGCCTGGTTGTTTGGACACTTGTGATTTAATCTCCTGTTAGATAAAGGAAGAAGATCTCTAAATGAAACAGTCCAGTGTAGAATCAAGGTCTGTCCTGCCAGTTTACAGTCAGATGTGGAGGTGGAATTCTCTCTGCTGCCTCTCTTAGTAAGGTGTCAGCATATTGTGCTAGTTTGTGCCACAGAACAAAAAAATGCTGCCTGATTTGTTTCAACATCCATGCTTATTTTGGCTTTTGTGTTGTAGCTTAATTTTGAAGGTCTCTGGTAACCACTATAGCAATAAATGGTCAGGTCATAATATATGATGCTTTCCCCATACTTCCTATGGACACCTGATGGGGTTTTTGGGAGCAAGGTACCATTTTGTGCAGAAGTCTGCACAGTCTGCAAGTCTAGCACAGAGCAGCTGCTGCCCTTCACCATTGTTAACAGATGCTGGTGATAATGGCAGGGGCAAAGTAGTGCCTTGAAACAGGATTATGAGGGGGGGTGTGTGTGTGTGTGTGTGTGGCACTAGTGAATTAAGGAAAACATGGAGTGTGCTTTTTTGGGCGAGTTTTAAAGGTGTTCTGGTTTACTCTAGGATTGTTAGTGTTTGCATTCTTGGAGGTTCTAAAGTCATTTGCAGATGCAGTCTATCAATTGACAAATCTAGATTTTTCCTCCCTCTTTATTTACTGGACTAGAGACGCATAAGCTACTTCTCTTGTAAATATAGTATTTACTATCTGTCCAAGACTGCAAGATGATGTATTACTTTATGAGGCAATAAACAATAAACTAAACGTACTTCTGGTTTAAGTGCAATCAAAAATTCAATAAAACTAGATAATAGCTTAAATGTCGTATCGTATTAGAAATATTTGCTTGTAAAGAAACTCTCTTACTGTCTTTTGTTATTACAGAGTTAGAAGTATGGATCTTCAGCATCTGCTGTTTATTTTGGCACTGATCTGTGCAAATGACTCACTTTCTGCAAGTGATGGTAAGTCTTATACCTTTCCATACATCCTTTGTGTATGTAGATATATATACATATGTAGCTTTATATAAACAGTACTTTTATATTGAATTTTTGATGACTGTGTAACTTTCATGATTGCAGTAACCCAGATACTTAATATGACAAATGCATCAGTTAATCTTTTTGTAAATATAGTGGATGAGGTTGGGACATGTTGCACAGTGAAGGTGAATTTCATTGACAGTTTTTGATGTGTAAGCAAGAAGTATCAACATTGGTGTTGCACATCTGGATTTTATTTGCATGGGTATTGAAGTTAGGAAAGAATTGTATGGGGTTCATTTTTTTTTTTAATGTGAACTAGTGCTTTTTTCCTAAACAAGTCTTCTAGTATTTTCATATTTTAAGTTTAATATATTCATATCTTAAGTATAGGACTGTTTGGACATACAGAGTAAGTGTTTAAAGACCACATGCTTTGAATCTCAGGCAAATATGAACAAGTTTCATAAGAAATAAATTTAGTAATTTTTGGATAGAGATTATGGGATTTCAGAGGAACATGTACCCAACCAGCCAGCTGGGACTGGCTTTAACTCATTTAACAGAACCCATGAACTCCAGTGGGACTTGCAGGTTGTATCAGGTTGATCTGCTTATGCTTGCTGTCATCTAATTATGTGAAGAAGTACAGCTCAACCTGGTCAGCTCTGTGCTGTTCTGGTCTTCAGAACAGACAGCAGTAAGAGTTTTCCATAATAACTAATTTTATGCAGACTTGTCACTGCTTCTTCCAAAGCTACAGAGCAGCTGCAGCTCTGTAAACAGGTGCCCCTCCTGACTTCCTAATCAAAATCAGTGTTAGCAGAGCAAGTCAGAAAGGGCAGTTTGTCAAGAAATTTTATTAAAACTGAGATCAAAACAGCTTCCACAGCAAACTCTGAATTTTCAATGAAAATATCTGACATCTCTCATTTTTTTTTCTTTAGGTCCATACTTTAGTTTTAGTGAGTGAAAATTAAACATCTTTAAACTTGCAAGCCATGTTTTATCAGCCTTTCTAGCCTTTCTAGTGCTAGTTTTGGACTATGGTAGTAAGCCATAAGGCTATGACATACTTGCCTGTAGTCACAACTGGCTTACATTTTTAAGATATAACCATAGCTCTTTGTCCTGATACAGTTCTGTATTTTCTTGGAGTTGCATACTTCTAATTTCTAGGTATTTCGTATATGCTGAAGCACTTAAGAGGCATACAGGGTGTTACTTTGATGTTAATGGAGACATTAAGCTGAAATAAGAAATGAAAACTCAGGTGATCAGTTCTTAGCCAATTTTTCTATAAAGTTCATTCTGATTATTAACAGACAGGTTTGGATAGAGAAATCATGAGTTTCTGTTTTTCCGTTTATTTACTTCTGTGTGTCGCTCAAATGCTTGTCCTCTGTGTTATCAGAAAGAGAATCTCTAAGACTGCTAGTTAAGGCTTTTTCTTTAACATTTACCAAATATATATATGTACCAACTTCTATTCATTGCCACCACAGAATGGCCAGTAGAGCAAAAATTAATGTGTCCTGACTTGATCCTTTCCCCTGCCATGTCTGCATTTTACAGTAGACTCATTCAACAATCAGAAATAATCCCCAGGGCAGTCTGTTGGACCAACTGATTTCTCCCTTGAGTTTTAGGAGCACATGAGGATTATATGATCCTTGGCAGATGAGCTGTCCAGATGTCCTAACTACAGTAAAAATCTGTCTTATAAATAAAACTTGACCACAGCATCATCTTTGTGTGATTTTGTTGACGAAATAGTAACTTCCATCTGATGACCTTCAGAACAACAAAAAAAAAAGAATATTTTTGTTCTATGCTTAAATACAAGACACAGTACTAAATATTTATGTCCTGATTTGTTGTACTATTAAAGATTGTGTGTGTGAAGGGAATCATTTTGTTTAGTGATTGCTAATGACTAAATTGCTTCTAATTCTTTGACAGATTCATTCTGAGTTGAGCACATGCTCAGTTGAGAATGTCAGAGAAGAAAGTATAAATTGAACAGGGGTATTTGCTGTAATTTAGTGATTTAGGACAGAGTATTAGACAAGATCTGTTTATTACATGTTTGTTTGTTTGTTTTTCTCCCATGTGAAAGTGCTCATATCTACAAAAGTTCTCATGAGGATCCAGCGCCACTCAGGTCATGAATCCTGACAATCTTACAGTGCCCTGCCCAGCATGGTCTTGCTGAGATCTTTGTATAAACTTAATTAAATGTACTCTATACTTGTAACATAGCTGATATGTTGCTTGGGAACGGAATCTATGGTGTCATGGTTCCCTAAAAAATTTACTTCAGTAGTTCTATTTCTTCTGACAGCAGAAGAAATAAAAATTACATATGCTTGGTAGTCTTGTAGCAAAGCCCAGTACTGAACCAGTGTAATATAGACATGTGATGCTTTTATGTCTTGAAAATAAACAAAGTTTAAGCTCAGACTTAAAAGAGTGCTTGGTGCTGGCTTTGTGCCATGGGGTCAGATCTACCCTAGACAGACTGAAATCCCATACAAGTTTCCTTCTGGCAGGATCAAGGGTGTGAGGCCAGCAGTTGGCCAGGCAACTGCACAACATTTGAGACCAGATATTGGACATTTAGTCACCTATTTGCTGTCTCCAGGCTGGTATCCAGTTCTGCTGGAGGCTTTCTATTGGTTTAGCTCCTTTTTAATGCTCTCCTCTTGCAAAGAAGCTGGCTTCCAGCTCCCTAAACTGAGACTGCAGCTAGCATGAAGTGAGAGGGGTGCCCACTGTCTCTGAGAGGGTGATGCTCAAAGTAACCAAGCATGTCCACTGCCCCCAGTCTTCAACTGTAATTCAGGGCTGAGCAGGTCTGGGACTTGCAGCCTCTCGCCAGGGTTGCTGACCCACCTGCTGTCCATGCCCTTGAGCTGCCTGATGCACAATGGCAAGGGCAGAACAGAGGCAGTGGTAGAAAGAAAGGCCACAATAATAGAAAAGTAATTTCTAATAGGTACATAATTACCATCGGTAACTGAGTTTTGTGCCTGCAGGATTGGAAAGCACATGGCCCATTTTCACAGCTGATTAAGACATTTTTGTCAGCAGAATTAGGCCTCTAGGTTGCTTTGAAGATGGGGAATTGTATGATTTTGACATTTTAGTTTATTTAATTAGGTACATAAACAAGAAAGAGTACTGCCTCATAAGCAGATGTACATCTGTGCAACATTAATTGTAATTCAGAAAAAAAACTGTACAAATACACAGTTTGTATTTGAGATTTTACATTAATGTAACTGTGGTGTTTCAAAACCGTATCCAGAATTCACAAAGGTACTTTGGTTTACTGTACCTGCTGACATCAGAAGCAGTTGAGGGGAACTGCTCCAGACATAGACTGAAATATGTTTTAGAAGGAAAATGAAAGTTCTGATATCATTTGCTTGTTCCTTCTCTACAATAATGAGTGTAAGTCAAGTAAGGACATAGGGAAATAAACTGAGATTTAGTCCCAGTTAATAAAACAATACATAAGCTCAAGCAGCTTCAAAATTAATTTCTTCTCAGTGAAAAAAGTGGGAAATGTCTTTTACCATATTTTTATGCTACATCAAAGTTCCTTCCAGACTATTACAGTTACATTAATTCATCCTCTGAAACAGGTTTAGAAAGGCATTCATATTTAATGATAGCACAAGAAAAATAATTTGGAGTGAACTGTTTTTTTACAATTACAAATTTAAGAGCAACAAGCCTTAAATTATTGTTCATTTTATTTAATTGGATTTGAAAAATGTATTTATCTTTTTTATCACAACTTTTAAAATCATTTTATGAATCTGCTAAGCTCAAATATTCTATTTCCATAACTTTTATTTAAGAAATAGACTTAGTTATTTTCCTTCCTGAAACAAATCCAATCCAATTTTTATTTCCATCAGGATGTTCTTTTGTTTTACTGGTGTCTGTTGTTGTACTTTGATGCATTGTGTGCATTACATACTGATGATACACCATCTAACTATGTGTGTGCATGGGGTATCAGTGCTCCAGTTGCAGAGCTGGAGATTGAATCCATGACCCATGCATAGGACTTTAGTGTCAGTAAAGATGTGCCTGAGCAGCCAAGGCTTTGTACAGTGCTCCCAGTTATACCAGGGAACCTGCAGGACAATTGTATCTTTCTGGGATGGTCAGAACCTAACAGAGCTCTATTAAACGCCTTAAAGCCAGGTATCTGATACATAATTACCATCTCTTTTCCGGCAATTAAAGCAACTCTATCGGGTACTGTTGTTTCATGGCCTTTTTTGGCTAACTGTTGACTCTTGGGAGCTTGGACACCTAAGGATAAGATACATCATGGAGATATCCTCTAGGTACTCAGAAAGTCTGCACAGAATTTGCAGATAGCACACCTGTGTCTTTTAAGCAGAAGCTGGAAGGCAAGGCAGAGTATCGTGGGCAGTCTGAGATAGCTACAGATGTTTAGGCAACTAGATTTTGCCCTATGTGGCATAAAGGGAACTAAATTTAAGTGTCTTTATTTTGAACTGAGCCTCATCTTTGCAGCTGCCTTGTTTCAGTGTGCATAATTCTGCTTTTTTTCTTCTAGATGGTGTCACAGTTGCTCAGCCACACACTGTAGGTTTTCTGCTACTGCCAAGATGAGGGGTCTTCTCACTGGATTGACTGGAGAGTACTTGGAGTCTTGCTGTCACCATGAGGTTTAGTAGCAGGCACATGTTGTCTAAAGACTTTTGTGACACATGAAGGAATTACTAGAATTAGAATAAGCAGAAAAGTGCCTTGGAATGGCAATGTATTATCTTCTGGGACAGGGAAATTCATCCATCAGTTCATGGAGTCAGGAGGTACCTGGCCTGAACCATTCAGAAAAATGGTCTTGTCTGTAGACATGTTTTGTGATTTAGGTGAATTCAAATTTTATAGGTGCAGTCAGTGACAAACCATTTCTCAGGTATTTGTTTTGGGGTTTTTTTTAACAACTTATTTCATAATCATGAAGACTAGACATATTTGCATATATTACAGTCCTGATCTTGTTAGGAGGGGACAAAAGGACAGCATATTGCTTAGCTTAAGCTGTAAAAATTCTTGCCTTCTCTTGGTAAATAGTAGTGCCATATTACAGTTGGCAATCATTCATTCATAGTGGTAATTTTCTCTTCTTAGTTCTTTAGTTTGGTTCATCTTTATTACAGCCTTTCTCTATTTTGCCTGTTTTCTCAGTTAAATGCATCTAGAACGCGAGTCCAAGCAGAGCTGGCAGTAAAATCTGGGAAGCTGAAAACCATGATCAAGTGTGGTGCATCCTGTGGATGGGGGCAGAACTGTTGAGCAGGCAGGTTTAAAACTTACACCTGAAAACAAAGCCTTTAGAATAGCTGCCCTATTTGTCTATTTTAAGTGTTTCTGAGCAAGAAATGTGTTCCGTTATGTAGAAGAAATTGCTACAGACACATTCCAAAAGCCAGAATCAGAAACCCTGGCTCAGAGAAGCATAAGTTATACCTCTGTGATCTGGTTAAGCCATTTTGGCTGAAGAGAAGATTAATTTTGGCACAGAGAAAAATAGTATTTCCATCATCACTTTCCATTGGGATTAAGGATGACTTTGAAGACTAGCAGAAAAATCCAAGGGAAGGCCAAGGAAATGCACTTCTGAGTTACTTTTACTGCTCTTGCTTCCTACCCAGTAGTATATATTTCAGGTAAACCATTTGTCTGGGCCTGCGACAGTATCTCATGGAGAAGAAAGTATTTCACTTTGCCTGTCTTTAACAGAAATCGATTTGGGATTTCTAAATGTGGAAAACACATGCTGAAAATGAATTGCAGACGGGACTATATTTTATAAGAAAACTCAGAAAATAAAAAGCATTTTAAGGTATTTGAAGCCTGAAATTGTGTCCCTAAATGTCTGTTCTTAGGATTGTATCTGAGTAGATCCAATGTTTTAAATGCTAACCTGGGATGCAGAAACTTGTCTCTTTTGTCCTGTCCTCCAAAAACCACATCTGTGACTCCAGCATTTACAAGATTTTCAAGCCTTTGAATATCTTCACCTGCAAGCTGTGACAAAAACACTTCATGGACAGTCAGCTTCAATCAGGCACCCTGTAAAAAAATAACATAAATGCCAAAGTTTTCCTATCCAGTTATCACTATAATCCTTAGTATTCCTGCTATTGTGTGTATTTCTTTCATTGCTCTTTTGTTGCTATCATATTTTTTTCTGTGTTAAACACAGGCTTGCCAATCTGCTGTCCTCTGATTGCTCTGTTTTGAGGCAACTTGCAAGAATTAGCAGCTCATCAGTGGTTAGTGCCTGGTGTAGTCAGAAGAAGTCAGTCCTTCTTCCTCCCAAGGCAAGACTTGTGATCCCAGCAGGTCATTCCTCTCCCCAGCAGGCTTACAGGCTGCAGCCTAGCCAGCAGCACACACACTGGTCCTCCTGTGAACCAGAGCTGCTCCTCCTCTGCTAGGACAGAGCTGCACCCAGGGCCACTGACTGATGGTTGCCACTTGTGCCTTGCTTTCAGAGGAGTGAGGCCAGTTTGAAACACAAAAATTTTGCCCACACATCCAGTGAAGCCTGTATATTTATGGAGGAGGATCAGATGATGGAAATTACGCAAAACCTTCCACAGCAGTTTGTTACCACTATATAAGAAGCTAACAAGTGAGAAAATTCTTAGTTACAGTTGTTACTTTAACTCCACTTTGTATTTTAAATTTAATTGTGTATTTAATGTGAATTAGAGAAACAGTGTGTACTGCACTAGCCAAATTAATGCAGCTAATAAACTAACTCTGCACCAGGGGAAGGAAAAGTAACTCTAGCAAATAAACACTAGTGTGTATTATAAAAGCAGACTACATCTGTTATAATTAATCATTCCATACAGTAAAGTACACACAGAGGAAATTTATTTCAATATCATCTATCTCTAACAGGAAAAAGAACCTCTAGTTGCTGCATATTCATAGTATGTAATGAAATGCTCATGGAAAAGGATGACTTTTTCATTAATTTTAACAGTGATGCAGTTATTGTGCAGTAATTCACACTGCCTTGTTTAAAACACAAGAGACCAATGTTGCACATTGCCTTCCCATGCTGTGACAGTGGCGATTGTACTGGAAACTAAGTAAAAGTGTGACTGGAATTTGGAGAGGTGTAATTGAACAGACCTTGTTTCTATCAGTATAAATGAAGGAGTATTGTATGCACCTCAGCAATATTTTGGCACAACTGGGTGTTCCCCTCAACTGTTCCAAGGGATCAGAAGTGAACAAGAAACAATTCTAAAGCAGGAATTCACAATATGCCATTCTTGAGTCACACAAAGTGACTCTGAAAGCTTTGCACCAACCACCACCTGCAGCAGAACCAGATGATTCTCAGGGTTGCAGTAGAACTTTAAGTACAGTTGGGTAGTTTTGGAACTGGAGCCACCATCTGAAGTGAACTTAATTCCACCCTTGAGGAATTTTTGGTCACTTTGGCTCCAGAGTCTTCTCTCTTTCTAACCCTGGCAGCTGGCCCAGTCCTCCTTGTTACACTCTGGCACACTAAACTGGTACCCAGGTGATTCTCAGCTTCTGAGGATGGAAAAGGGGAATGGGAATGAGATACCATTGGGGAGCTTGGCTGTGGTGTGACCCTCTACAACAAATTCCTGGCAAGGTTCCCCTTGAAGAATAAAAGAACTATCATAATCTGATTCCCTTCTGTACTACTGGAGAGGTGCCCAAAATGAACTATGGAAAAATGATGCAGTAGGTGAGAGGCAGGGCTGCAAAGTATGACTCTCTAGCTTCTGAACCTTGAACAAGTCATGCTACTTAACAAGATAGAGGTTTCTCTACTTGACTTGCTATTCTCACCTTTTGTAGAAGCATAATCAAGTAGTAACAGCAATGGCGAGTTTTCTTCATAACATCTAACAGATTGTCACTCTGCTAGGGATTTTGAATTCTTCCTGCATAATGCAATGAAGACTATTGTTTAGAAGTACAGGGGTGATTTTTTACAGAAAATAAAATGTCTTCTATTAAGTCATTTGGTGCAAAGGGGTATCAAAAAGCCATAATGTAGGCTGATAAAGTTGGTGTATTGTCTAAAGAGCCATACATAATGCCAGTTTGGTCCTGTGTTTCAGTCTCGTTAATTTGGTCAGGAAGACAGACAGTTGTTCACGCCCTGCCATGTAGATTTTGTGAGAGTCCCTGATACAGCACTGTGAGCAAAAGTTCCTTCAAATACATCAGAGATAAAATGGAAGAACTTGCATGGATTCAAGAATTCATCAAAAGGGGAAAATAGGGAGCAAATGAGCTCCCACACCCAGGGGTATCTCCTGTCTATAGATTGTGCAGGGATTAAATAGAGATGTGTTCTGCTGGTAGAGCTGTGTGGCAGGTCGGGATGGAAAGCAGTGCAGTTCTGCAAGGCGCCAAGGGAGTGATGGAGAAGGATGGAGCAGGGGCTGCTGGAGCCCTCCAGCCGTGTGCACAAACACTTGGCACAGCCCTGCTGGAATGGGAGAGTGGAGCTGCCCAGGGAAACGCCAGATTCACCTAGACCAAGAAATGTGTCTTCTTTGGGCTATCCCACACTGTACCCTCAGCATATTCAGAGAAACATGCTGAAAGGAAACATGTTTATTTTTTATTTGGTCTGGGATTATGTTTATTTATTACTCCCCTAGAGATGTGTAGTCTTGGCTTTAGGGCTGACACAGAAACTTCAGAAGCAAATTTGAAAACTGACTTGGATCAAGAATTTACTGTTGAATCCGTATCTACTACAACTCTCCTCTGTTTTTCACTTTGTAAAGACAAAACAAGATCAATTAGGTGCCCAGCAGACAAACATGTGCATCATGTTGCTTTTAAAATACACTCTGTGTTTTTTACCTAATGCCTACTCTATAACAGGAAAAACATAGTATTTAATAAACAGTAAATCTTCAACAAAAAATTTGTACAAGTAAAATAATGTCATTATGCCTTTTGAATTTGTGTCTGGTCTGTTTGAAAACCAAATATCACATAGACTATGACAAAAAATTCTTTGTGTTACTCTCTGGTCTGTTTGTTCAGAACAAGGAATAATATGATAATTTACTTTTAGCAGGAAAACTTCAAGTCTTAAGAAACAAATGTAGGTAACAACTATAAATATTAACGTGATCTATTTAGTATTTGCTGTTAGTTATCAAATAGTTAATAGTCAGTGTAACTACTTTGGTAAAAATGCTGATGTCAGCTATAGTTACTGTTGTATATGTTTTAATTCAAACCATCTGTTTTAATCCTTGTATATATCCTGGGTTGATCTTCGTTTGCAGTGAAGTGTTTTTCTGGAAGTTAAAAGTAATTATTAAAGGAATGGAAATTATTAGTGGTTTGTGGTTTGGCAAGGAAAATAAATGCCTTCTCAAGTTTTTGGTGTCTGTTTTAGAGGGCTCCTGTACCAGAAATGGTTGAGGGTGGAGTATAACACAGAGAATTTTTTGTCATAGTCTATGTGATATTTGGGGTTTGTCCCAGTGAGGCGTCAGGAAGTGTAAGTCACTGGTCTGATTATTCTCCACCACTTAATTAAGCCCATTTATTTCACAGGGCCAAGGAAATATGAGTGGTTTATTAAAAGGGAGAGAGGTATAAAACCTGGGGGGAAAATGTCAGAAATGCTGGTGTGTCTACATAAACAATGTAATTTACTTTCAAGTAAACTGTATCATTCTCCAGTGTATTCTTCAGTACTGGATTTGTAGAGGATGTTTGGTCTTGCTAACTTGTTGTCTTAGCTTGTACTGTTATAGTCCTGCCTAAAATTGACCTGTTATCCAAGGATGTCTCCACCTGGCTCCAGAGCTCAGCCTTCATGCTGTGAAGATCTGTTAAGCCACTTTGCAGTAAAAAGAGAAGCATCTAGGGCAGCTCCACAAGTAGTGAAGTAGTTGTGAGATCAATAATTTATTATCTTATCTTTCTGATTTCTTAGCTATTGCACAATAGGAAGCTGTAGAAGTTTATCAGAAAAACCCAAGGTATCTCCTTGTACTCTTGTCACATGCCTTTCAACACACCTAGGGACCTTCAGAGCGCAATTAAAGTCCTGGCTGGATCATGCCATACTTCAGAGATGCAGAGGGGAAGACTTTGCTCTTGAAAGGATGCATTGGGAGCTCTTCAGGCTATCCTGCTGTCACAGCTGACTCTGTTTGACCTCGCATTCTTGACCAAGCCAATTGAGTTAAATCCTTGTCTACAAAAATACTTGTAATAATATTACAAGAACCCTCCTGACAGAGTCTTCACGTTAGGACAAGTAACAGAGACAAAGCTGTCAGAATTTCATGATGGCCCAAAATATGCAGCTGATATTATGTACTTTTCCAAGGCTGTGAACACTGTTCACAGTTTAAAGTAGATTCTTCTCTGGTTTGTCCTTTTTTTCCTGCTTCTGAGTCAAGAAACATTTGTTTTTTGCCAGGAGGAACATGCGTTACAGAATCTGGCACGTTTGCATGTGGTACAAGCTTGTGAATGTTTTGTTGAGATAAGTGAATGACAGCTTCCAGTTGGTGTTCTGCAGGAGGTGAGGGTTTCTTTCCAGAAGTCCTGGCCATCTCAAAATAACTATAATCTCCTTGCAGAGCTCCCAATCTGACATGTTATCTTAGCCCTTCAATACTGTAGTGCTGATACTCTACTACACCAGTTTTTCTAGCTAATTGTCTCAAGGAGCAGTTTTAGTTACAGGAAGGACTGAAAGGATTACATCTATCAGAGTTAGTGTTTGGTCTGTGTTGTCCAGCATTATAACAGAAGACTTGATTGTAAATTGTTTTTAAATGTTGTTTTTCAGTTATGAGAGCATGTTAGCACTGGAATTCAACGTTTTTTTTGTTCCTATTTTTTAAGCCAAAAAAGGGCATTTTTTCTTAAGAGAATAAGGCTGTGTTTTCTTCTGTTTTAGAGAAGTGTCAACAGTTAAGGTCTTGCTATTTAATTTCATTATACCCCCTGGAAATTTCTCAAGAAACATGAGTTATGACCATGTCAGTGCTTTGCAGTTCATGGGTTTCACATCTCAGCAACTTGCAAAGATGTGTGAAATACAATTAACCGTTCCAGTAATCCCAAGCTACCTATATATAAGCACTGGCTCTCTAGAAACAGCATTGTTTTTCCCAAGGTCATAGCTATCCCTGAACGAAACAGAGTGTTAGCCTTAGTATCTGGCTCTTAACCCTGTAAGAATGCAAGTGGGAACTGATTAAAATAATATATGGCTTACATTGGTAGCAGTTGCTGATCTAAAGAGAAGTGGCCTCTGTACGTTGTTGTAATTGCTGTGAGAGTCCCATCATGCATTCAGTTGTAGTTTATGAAAAGCTGCTGTAGTCTTCTAACAAATTACTTTTAGAAAAGCCCTGAATCCATCATACTGCTACTGGATGTGAAACTGTCATGATTTGTATATGTGGGAAAGTCTCAAAGCATTTCCTGGTTAATGCACTGTAGCATTTAAATGCAGCATTTAGAAAGCCATGATTTTTTACAAAAGTGCATAAAAAAGAATATTCCTTCCTTTTAATCCAGGCAACATTCAGGTATTAAATAAAATAATACCTAAAAAAAAGTTGAATAAAAGTTGTTCCATATTTGAGATGGCTGTAGGGTAGATATGTCCCTAGGAGGTTCAGGCTGTCCTGAGTTCTCAGGTGTTTATTTCAGTGCTAAGGCATAAGTGAGATGGGGGGGTTAGTTGCGGTTTTTTTGTTATTCATGTGGGTGGTTCTCAACTGATTGGTGTGAAATCAAAATTTTTTTTGTTTTGTTTCTCGGAGGGAATCATTTACATGAATTGTCACTGACAGACATGCCTGTCACTGGTTTCAGCAGAAAGGCAAAGGAGGTGGCAATGATCTGAGCTGTCCAGATAAGGCTGAGACATGTTGGCAGAAATGGGTGAGCTTCCAGAGCCATTTACTTGTCCTAAAGAAGGCAAAATCCCTGTGATGCCAGGAAGAGTAATAGTTCTGTGATAATGACACTGGTCTGAAACAAGCTTTCAGCATCTGGCTGTGGCATAGAAACTCCTCTGTGTCCTTGGAAACTTGATTAATATCTGTGTCCTGTCTCCCTAGTTGAAAAGTTGAAGGCACTTTAAGGATAAACTTCTTAATCTGAGTTTATCAGCTATTATGGTGAATGAAAATGCTAAGGTTGTGCAATATCCTCTATCAACAGCATTGCATTTATTATGCAGAACAAAATGAAGAAAATTGTATCTCCTCTTCCAATGATCATGAAGCTGGCAGGCTGCCTCCTCCGCCAAGTCAGGGAAAGCTGTGCTTGTCAGGAGGTAAAAGACACCACCCACAAGCAGAGAAAGCACTGACATGTCCTCCAGTGCATGTTTGTTTTCTGCATGAATCTGCATTCTTGCAGAAGCTATGCTTTTCTTCCAAAAGGAAAGTGCTAATATGGGCCCATAACTAATAGTTGCCATGGGAAACTCTGAAATGGCCACCCACACTTTTTTATGTGAATGGAGCTTGTGTTCAGATATACTGTTCCATCTGTGTGTCAGCATACACACATCAGTGTGTATGTATGTTTCTTCCCTGGTGTAACATGGTCAAGTTGAATTATGAAAGGTTGCCATTCATATTAAAAGTTCTGGAAGCATCAACCCCACCTGGAACACTGTGTCTTATGGGGCTGCTCCAGTGCTGACATGCCCAGAGTACCCCATGGTGTTCCTTGAGTTCACTGGTGTGCTCAGAGTTGACAGGAAGGCACAGCCAGTCCTAGGAAATTTTCACTTTTGCTTTAATCCCTGCCAGTGTGACCCTGCAGCCCTACTCCCCACAGAATAAAATATGAAGCTAAAATAAAAATGCAAATGCTGGAGCTTTTCAAAGAAGAAAGTATTGTGTTTTGAACTCCAAACCCATTTTCCCCTTTCCTTGTACTCCTGTACAAGGCTGCATTTTCCTGTGTGAAGTTTTCTAAAATACTTGCACTGTGAGATGTGCACTTGATTTGGAGAATCCCAGCTCAGATGACTGAGGTTTGGAGAAGCTGGAAGTGACCTAGCCATCCCAGGTGGTGACCAAGGTGTCTGCTGGACAGGAGAAGGCAATGTCACTGGCACATGGTTTCTGCTAATCAGCAACTGCTTGTGGAAGGTACTTGGACAAGCAGGTGCTCTAACCAATTCTAGATATACTTTTCGATAAGTTAAATTCTACTTACTTTTAAGCTGCTTAGTTTTTAAAAGCTTGTTTAGGTCTGCCACTGAAGCCAAGCGACTTGCTAGCAAGCAGCATTATAGAGTCACTAAGGTCTAAAAACAAAGACTTCTCTCACAGTACCATTGTCCTTTCAAAGGAGATCTGTGTGAAGCACATTCAAACATATTGATGAAATGTTGTGGAAAAGGCTGCATTGTCACTGGCTGAGCTACATTTTCTTTGGACTGTGAATTTGGCACTGTTCAGTGAGACGAAAGAAACACCAGCAGTAGAGTGCAATGCTTGGCTCCCTCCCTGACTTCAAAACAGTCTAACCTGCCAATTTCTCCTGCATACCCAAATACTGGCTGGATTAATATAAATGTTAATTATAGCATCATTTGAGACAGCAAGCTAGCACTTGTTCCTGTCTAGCACTTTCGTCTTGTGTATGAGTACCTTTAGCCACCAGCAGGTCCTTTCCTAAGGACAAGCCACAGCTGTCACAGGAGCATGATGAGCCTTAATGATCCCCTAATTGTGTGACTTCGTATAATTCATTAGGCTGTTCCCCTGTTTTCCTCCTTTTTTTTTTTTTTGTTTTGAAAGTTATTTTTAGTCTGAAGGAATAGAGACTACACATACTATGAATTTTATTTGATTATGATTATGTTATGGTACTACAGATGACTAAAGGTGACTAGAGGTACTTAGTGGGATTTTGAGAGGTGATTTGCACCTAATTGTCACACTCTTGCTATGCTTGCATTTTCTATAAATTCCTCTTAAACGGGGAGAGCTCACAAAAACTATAATCTTTTACCTATAATGAATGTACATACTGACAGTATAAATTCCAATAGGACATTGAGGTGCTGGAGTGAATCCAGAGAAGGGCAGTAAGACCTGGTGAAGGGTCAGCTGGGGAGGACAAGTCCTGTGGGAGCCCCAGCTGAGGGAGCTTGGGGTGTTTAATCTGGAGAAAAGGAGGCTCAGGGGTGACCTTATCACTCTCCACAACTGCCTGAAAGGAGAGTGTGGCCAGGTGGGGTTGGCCTCTTCTCCCAGGCAACCTGTGACAGGAAGAGGTCATGGCCTCAAACTGTGCTGGGGGGGTTTAGCTTGGACATTAGGAAGAATTATTTCACAGAAGGCATGATTAAACATTGGAATGGGCTGCCCAGGGACATGGTGGAGTCACCTGGAGGTGTTTAAGGAAAGACTGGAAGTTGCACTCAGTGCCGTGGTCTGGTTGACAAGGAGGGGTTCAGTCACAGGTTGGACTTGATGATCTCAGAAGTCTTTTCCATCTTAATCAATTCAATTAATTGAAAGTGAGAGTACAAAACACCTCTGTATGTAGGCCAGCTGATGTTCAATACCTGCTTTTCCTAGTCTTGAGTAATTTACTAATGAGGAAAAAACCTTACAAAAAGAATGTGAATTTAAAACATATTTTATAAAGGTTTCACTATTTTTAAATGCTCTTAAAGAATTTTAAGAACTAGTTAAATTGAATTGCATAAAAGAGACAGAAACCTGTTCAAGCTACAAAGACTTGATGATCTTGGAAAGAAACTTTTTTAGTGAAATATCAATATTGAAGTTGTAAAAGAAGAGGACTTTTGTTTTTCCACCCTCAAGGTAACTTATCCAACTGCTATCTGTATTTTTTACGAGTTACCATAATATTTTGTATGTGTTACTTGGACCACTTAAAATACCTTTATAGATCTCCAAGTAGATAAATCTCTGCTTTCAATTCTTTGAAATACAATTACAGATGCTTGTCATATCATAATTGTAGTTGTAGAACCACAAGCACAAGAGTTTCTAATGGACTTCATTTTTCTTTCATTCATTTTGTAAAGTGCCTTACTGGAGAGGATGGGTTCTTAGGTGTATAGGTTATGCTTTAAAGCATGAAATCTACTACACAAGGATGTATTCCAGATGTAATATTTATTCCTTTTGCCAAACTGTCTTTTGAAAAATCAAGAAAATTTTTGTAATAAAAGTATTTTTAATAAGTGAGAAAACTGTACTTAGTTGTTTATTGAACAACAAAATTCTTCTATTTTGAGTGATTGCAAAACAGTTGTTTAGAATTTTTTGTTGTTGCAGTGTGTTCTTATTTTTCTTCTCATCCATTACTGTGAACTTTAATCATATTGAGCTTAGCCCAAAGGTTTCCCGTGTTCCAGCTTTTAAGCTGCCTAACCTGTGTAAATACATTAGGGCTGTTCTAAACCATTAAAAACAAGGAGAGATGGATGTGTGCAAAGTTCAAATGTGTTCTGCTGGCTTTTATCATCAGTGTGAATCATACAGCAATTTAGAAGCTTAAAATAGTCGTTCATAAAACACAGCAAAATACAGCAAACGAAATCTCTTTGGAGGAGACAGAAATACATATAGAGCATTTAAGTTCAATGTTGTGGGAGATTTCTTACTGTAAGGGACTTTATTTTCCATTTGCATGGGGTTGGTTTTTTTTTTGTTTTTTAATTACTTCTGGTGTATTTAAAGTGGTATGTGTTGAGAGCCGTTGAAACTGAAATCCTTCTTTTATCCTCAAAGATGAAGTAGTATGGAAAGTTTAAAATACATGCTTCCAGGACAGCATTGGATCACAACTATTGCCCCAGTCATGATTCAGTCTTCCTGCTGAATTAATGTTTTTTCCTTTTTCTGTTATTTTCTGAGACCGCTAGTTTAATTTAACATTTCATGCAGAATGAATGAATAAAAATGCTCAAAAATCTTAGAAAGCCCCAAAAATTATATTTTGTGGGCCAGATACAGTGCCTCCTGTCTGAAATGGCCTTGACATAGGGTAAGCACTACTTACCAACTTAGCGACAACTAAAACATCAATGTTTATCATCAATGATTTTCTTACTGAATCCAAAACACAGCACTGTACCAGCCGCTAGGAAGAAAGCTAGCTCTGTTCCAGCTGAAACCGGGACACTACCTAAAGGCAGTAGGCACAGTGTGCCAAAACAGCAAAGCTGAGTGGGGGAGTACATCAGTTCAGGAAACTGTAGGAAGTCTATTAGGTTCATTGCAATTGATTGACTTTTTTTCTTTTCATCTTGAATTGTCATTAGTGTACAGACACAAAATAGTAGGTGCTTGTAAAGCAACCATTAATAGGAGGGACACCATTCACATCTGTGCTGGGAAAAGTTAATCCCTCAGGGGTACAGGAGGCAGTACTTGGCATTGACAGGCAGAATAGATAACAGAGAGCAGTAGTCAGTGAGATGACATTTGTGCTGGGACCTGTTCTTTTCTGTGTATTCATAAACAATTCAGCAAAGGAGGCAAATGCTGGAGTTTGCAAAGCAAGAAGTTTGTCGTTGCCCCACTAAACTACAAAGGAACAGCTGAAGAGCTGCAGAAAGTCCTTACAAGGCAAATGCCTGGGTAATAAATCATTAGCAAATGATACTTGGTGTAGATAAATGTCAAATGATGCTTGTAGGCAAAATACAGCCTTAACATGTCACATGAATTCATGCACTCCAAATGTTACAGCTGAGAGATGGGATTTTCTCTTGAGACAGGCTGTCCCCAGGAAAGTCAGCTCACTGCTTGTCACAGCTCCATTCCTCACCAAAGACATGTGGCGGAGCTGGAAGAGTGCAGAGAAGGCCAGTAAGGATGAGCAAAGCTCTGGAACAGATGCCTTGAAGATCTTCCTTCACCTTCAGTTTTCCCAAGCTGTTACTCCTCAGATGCTCCTACAGTCAATGTCCTGAAATGAAGAATCAAGAGCCTCAGCAGCAAAGGTGTCTCACTTGTGCTCACAGAGACCCACTGGGTTGCTGTGTGCAGACACTACCTGATGGCAGCACGCAGGTTGCATCAAGCCATACCCTGGAGAGAAGAAGCCCACTGGCGTGGCTTTTACACTCTGTCTCAGTGTTCGCAAAATAGTGAAAGTAGTTCTGATTGGGTCTAGTCCCTCTTATACTAATTGTTGCATCTGACACAAGCTTTCTGGAGGAACACGGTCAAAAACAGTTGATTGAGACAAATACTACAGAGCCAATTTTTAAAAGAAAGATATAGAAGAGTAAAGGTCTCAGACGTCTTTTCCATGGTGGTTTTGTTTGTCTGCCAGCCTTAAGCTAGAGTTTAAAAACATTGTGCCCAGATGAAAATTCAGTTATTGAGCAGGAGTAATAGAAATGTAATAGAGAATAAGGGCAGCTCCTGTTTTGTTAAGTTCTCCATTCTGGTATTTCTGCTATTTCCACAAAAAATACTGGAAATTGTCTAGTCTGTAGCCAGCTTGAGGGAGTCCTTGGCTCCTCTTCTGCTCTTGGTATGAAATGAGTACCATTCCAGTTAGAGTAAAAAACAAGAAAACAAAAACAAACACAGGAAAAAAAACAGGAGAAGAAAAATTTCAGAACAAGGATGGGCAGCACTCAGTGTTTCTTCTCATAGTTCCTTCTGCAGCCAGCTTTTTCCAGCTGAGGAAGCTTTATCTGTCCTCAAGAACTGCAGCCCCATCCAAGAACACATGCTCTTGGCGGCAAGCTGGTCCCATCTGATGTAGCAAGAGAACTGAAAATAGTTTTCCTAAGGGAGAAACTTAAGGCATGGCTATCTAAGGTTGTTAGGTTTTAGAGCATTTATTTTGTGTGAATTAGAGACTAAGAGTGGGAGGTTGTGCTGTTTGGTTTTTTTTCTTTTTCCTCAAAAATAAGCAGCTGAGCAGTTTACCCACAAAGATAAAACAGAACATAGTGAATTGTATCAAACCTGCTGCTGCATATGAAATCTAAATTTTCACTCTGTAGTTTTGAGTTATGTGGAAAAAATTCAGTCATTTCCATCAATGTTCAATCTTTGTTTTGTACTGTTTTGTAAGCGTAGTTGGCTTATTTTGCAGTTTTCTCATTTATGTTAATAGAAAAGCTAACAATAGTGTTGGATAAATAGATCAATAAAACCTTAGCAGTTTTGTTGAGAAGAAAAAACAAAACCAAACGAAAAAAAAAAAATTGTGGAATTTGGATCACCACTTTTTTTCTGACAGGACTATCTGTTGTCAAGTACTTGTTAGCAGTGCTTGTTAATTTAAAGCAATCTCATCAGCTACCACTGTGGGAGGATTATGACCTGGTCATCCATTCAAGGCAAGACACAATGCCATCTGAAAACAAGTCCCTAAACTGTGCTAGTGCTACAACTCGATTCAAAAGAAGTGGACCACTTTAGTAGTAGTAGTAGTAGTAGTAGTAATACAGTGTGTTGTGATAAATGATCCTTCAAAAACTCTTGGTGTCTTCATATACAGCACAGACATAGTAGCAGAACCATATATAGAGGCAAAAACAACTGCTGTATATGCTTCTTAAAGAGGACCTAACATTTGAGACTATCAAAATAATTGATAGAGATTTAATACAGAATGACAACAGGTTTCATTAGTATTAGTTTCATTTAATTGCTGAGGGAAACACCAATATAAAGAAGAGCTGTGATGATTGACAATGTGTAGACTGGGCAGAAAAATAACTAACATCCTAATGGAGGCAAGTTTCTTATTTTACTGATTTTTGCATATTTTTATTATATGAGTAATAAAAGTGATGTTTTTAAAGCATTTGCTATACTGACAGATTATAATTTGGTAATACAGAGAGCATCTGGTTCTGACTTTTAGTTACTGGAAGGGAAGATCAATAGATTATTGTGTATGGAAGTCAGATCTGGTGTTTTGGGAAGGGGTGGAAGAAAATTTTTTTTGTCTTTCTTTTAATTTTGTGTTTTACTTAACTTCAGATGCTATTCCCCTCACCGAGTATATGAAGTAGAGAGATTTTGTTTGTAAATCTCGTAACACTCTTTATATTTTATTAGCTTTCAGTCTGCTGAGATCAAAAATTCCTATCAGATATTGACAGTTTCACTTATTTACCAAAAGTATTTTTTGAGAATACTTCGACTTTTCTGAATGGCTTTTCTGGTAGAATGGTTTAAATGTTGCCTGAAGCTTAAAAAATATATGCAAAATGTGCAAAGAAGAAAATGTTATGGTATGGATTGTGCTGTTTGGTAATACTGAACTTAAGAGAGTGTGCTCTCTGCAGATGCTCACTGCAAGGTGCTTCTTGAAAGATTGTTCCATGCCACATAAGAGAGAAGAAAAACAGAAAAGGAGAAGAGTTGAATGGTGATGGGTGAGATAAAGAGCTAACCACACAGTGGACCACTCTCATCAAGAGCAATACTCTTTTAGTAATTGTAATAATAATTACATAATTTGATATGTGCTAAGTTAAAAGGTAGAACTGACATTGTATTCTAAAAGAACAGCAAATTCAGAGTTTGTTGCATTTTAAGTTGCATTTCTATTTACGTACTTGCAGGAACAGATCTTCATTCTTGCTCTGTCTTGCTGTTTATAGTCCTATGCAGGTAATTCATTAATTTCATACAGAACATTTACGTTTCAGATGATTCAGTATGACTGTAGGTACTAATTTCCTTCTACAAGGAGCTGAAAACTCTTTGCACCCTACAGCAATCAAAATTAAAGTCACTTCCGGGATTTATTTTACTTCATGAGAGAAATTTACCAACTTTGTTAAGTGGATCAAAGCAGGAAACATGGGAAATGGTGATCTGTGTTGAAGGATACCAATTCTGCCAGATCCATGGTATAGAGCACTCATTGAGTACAACATGGAACTGCAATCAAATAAAATATTGAAGACCAGAGCAATTAAAAACTGTAAATTAAGTATTAAACTTTCTGGTAAAAGGAGGGATAAATGAAGAAGGCTGATAGTGCTATTAAAATATGATTTCTGCATTTGAATGCAGAGTATGTTCAAGTAAAAAAGCATTTTAGGCTTTTTATTTTCTAATAGAATATAGGAATTTGTAGCAACTAGGTGTTCTGAACATAAAACAATATGACAAAAAGGTGAAATTTTTATTGAAGAGTATCTGGAGCTCTGTACACAAGTTCTGTACATACCACAGTCAGCATAAGAACCCATTCCTATGTTTTGGAAATCTGGGATACAAAACATAAATGCATTAATGCTTTGAGCTCGACTGCCTCCAGAAACAAGCAAACAAATTCTGTTCAGGGTTAGGAAATAGTAAATTTCTCATCATGCTGGTTTGATCCTTCTGTCTGCCATCACAAGCTGGACATTCTTGTTTTGCTTTAAGAAGAATTAAGCATCCTTATTAAGGTGATTCTTTAAATAGCAATCCACTCTCAAAACAAATCATGGCTTGGCCTGGTCTTATGAGCAAATACAACTGGACTCTGCATGGAGTGTTGTGATGGAAGTTGGAGATGTTTTTTTTCTTTGTCAACATCTGAATGTCTGCCAGCTGTCACTAATTGTTGATTTAAAACATTTGTCCTGAACATGATAAGCTGTTCCATTTGTCAGTAGGACTTGCAGTTCTCATAAAAAGGGTTTTTCCTTCTTAATGAGTGGCACCATTTTTTACTGACGGAAGCACAAGTATTTAAAGAAGTGGTTTCCAGATTTGTTTTCTTCTGTTTGGAATAAGAGGTTCTGAGGAAACAGTAAAATTTACTGTTGGAAATGCTTATGGTGCATTTATAGAGATGTGCAACTCTCATTTTCCTAGTCTTGCTGCCAGATGTCTGAGAGGCCTATTTCTAGATATTATTATGATGAAAAGTCTTCAGTAAGATTTCATACATTGTCCTACAAATACCCATTTCCTAGCTCAGTTGTGAATTGTGTAAAGATCTTGGGGAAAAAACAAACAGACCATTATATTGAAGGTTAGGACAAATTAAACATTTGTCCACTAGGTGGAAACAGAAGCAGCAAGTGTGTATGTGCATGGGGGGTTTTTTGTGTATTCAACTGAATGTTTTCATCAGTTGTCTTCATATGAGAGATAGTAATAAAGTTATTTTTAGGACTGCAGTTCAAGTCAGGAATGAACTGGACAGCAGAGTATAGCTGAAGTGGACTAAAAATGCATGAAGGAGCTGAAGTAAGGGAAGGGAAGGGTAAGAATAACAATATGAGGAAAGTGAAAATCAGGGACACCCTGAAAGTACTGTATAAATGAAAGTTGCAAAATGCTGCCTCATCAAGAAGTGCAGAGTCTGGCAGAATATTTAAGGTTGTTTTGAGTGTTTTTGTCAGAGTTTACTCATTCTTTGTTCCTTTGCAGCAGGGAAAAAATGATCTTGAGTCTTCAAATGTGTCTGAAGTGATTATGTTTAAGAAAGCCTTGGTTCAGTAAAGCCCTTAGCAGTTCTCACCACATCTCCAGATATTACTGTTTTCATCCAAAGCTGAACTTCTGAAGCCCACTTTATTAAACTGAAGAAGCACAGCCTTGTTAGTTAACAGTTACTCATCTGTTCTGTATGGGCCCTTTCGAGTGATAGAATCCTTCAGTTATGGAATAATTTAAAGCAGAAGAAAACTCTTTAGGTCTCTAGTCCACCCACCTGCTGAAGGCAGGGCTGAGTTCAAACTTAGATCAGGTTGCTCAGGGCTTTGTCATGTTTTGAATGTTCCACAAACTGGCAAACCTATTCCTGTCCTTGACCACCCTGACTGTGGGTCAAAAAACCAAATTTTTGTGTCTAACCAGAATTTCCATTACAGCAACATCTTCATTGCCTTCACCAATTCCAAAACTTCCATGGTCTACACAGCTGAAGCTGCTGTAGACATTCACATCCCCTGGCAGCTCTTCTTTAACTGTAGGTTCTGCAAAGAATTTCTTTCAGCTGTCCTTCCCAGTGTCTGAATTAAAAAATTGTCACCAATAGACTTACTTTACCTGGGTTCCAAAAGTAAACAGGGAAATTTTCAACACCGGTACCTAGAGATGCTTTGGAGATAGATTGATAGTAACACAAGAATGACAGACATGCTTCAACCATGATTGAACTCACCATAAAGTAGATGTCCATCTGATTTTACTTGTCTCCTCTTTCACTCCACCGATTGTAAAGGCTGATGACTGTGCTATATATATCATGGGAATCTAAAATCGAATTCAATTAGTTACACCTTTGCTGACATAAATGATCACATCTCTATGACTTGTGGGTATTGGAATCCTGCAAGATGAAGTACAAACTTCTTGAATACGATAGTTGCAGTACTCTGAAGAACCTGTCCTATATTGGGATGTTGTTGTGGCATTGGCAGCAGCATCTTTACCATTTAACACTGGCAAGAACATACAGTAATTTACTGTAACACTTTTATTGGTGCTAAATATCCTGCTAGTATGCTCCAAAATGTTTGTAAAATTAACTAATGTAAGCTATAAATGCTTTCTTGTCTGCTCAGCACATCTCCTGACAAGTTGATAATTTTCTCTGCTGCTTTTGTTCCACAGTGCCATATTATAGTTTTTGGCCAAGTTAGGTAGTATCGCTTTGTTCATTCTATGAAAGCCTAGACAGAGTTTTTACAACTGTTGATAGAAAAGGTTGGTCATGGACAGGTATGTGGAAAAATGCCAATCTGACTGGGAGTTCAAAGGAAAGAAAAAAAAAAATAAATTCCAGCATCTTGGGAAGAAACCTGAATCTGCACAGATACACTGGCCTTCTGTAGAGGGTTCACAGGCTCTTTTCTTTCTGTTTTGCCGTTTATAAAAATTCACAGGAATAGAGTGAAAAGGTGTTTCTAACTTGCAGGCTTCCTTTCCCTGCCAAAGAGCGTCATTCTCCAACCAGCCTAAATATCCCTCCTTAATTAGTAACAGATGCAGCAGTACGTGCACAAGCGTTGTGTCAAGAGGACATTTGGAAATCATAGCAGAAGGTGCTGTGCCAGATAGGAAAGGAGTATGTGAAGCTGTAGCAGGGAGTTGTTAGGGGAGTTCAGCAGTTGTTTTGTAAAGATAGGGAGGGAAATGGGGCAGCTGTTATGGATTTTTAGGTAACGTTGCACATCAGACACATGACCCCCCTTCTCTTCACTGGCAGTCTTTATCCATTATTTAGATTTGTTAAAAATGCATAGGAGTTAGACGATATGCCTCTGTAATTAGTCTTCAAAATTATGCTTAAAACATTTAAGCATTTTCCTCCTGTCTGCAAATGGAGAAGCTTAACAGTGGTTTAATGTCCACATTTACTTTTCTCCTTTTTCTCTTCCTATCACACTGTTGTGTATGGGAGGCAGACCGGTGCAAAGATATTAATGATTGTACCAGTAGACATAGAAGAAATAAAGAACATAGCAGCACACAAAATGAAACAAAAAATATTTTTCTATCCTGTCTTTTAGCAATGCTGTTACTATATTGCTGGTAGTTCTGTTACTTCTGATGATAAGAATACAGTAATTGACCGTATATATTTGATAGAAATTGTTATTGGGCCTTTAAGTATACTTGCACCAATTTCAACATACTTAGGCACTCAATTCCAAATGCTAATTTTGAAAACTTTTGGGGTTTGGTTTGGTTCGGTTCAGTGGTCTTTTGTTGTTTTTTTTGTTATATTATGGGGGTTTTTTTGTGGTGGTTGTGGTTTTATTATGATGTTAGAATAGTACACTTATAAATATATGGAGTTACATTGCAAAGTTTCTGCAACTCTCACTCAACACCATGGCTACAGTTCTTTATGTTCTAGATAGGCTGTAATTTATAAATACTGGTGTTTTCAGTACATTTTTATAACAGACTTTGTAGACTAATCCAAAATACTTAATTTTAAAATTTATTTTCTGTGAAAGAGATTTAAATGTATTTTTATATATACTTGGAGAGGTAGGATCATGAATGAGCACTGAAGTGCAGAGCCTTTGATAGGCAGTGACCCATAACTGCATGACCAAAGGGCTAGAGTGGCACCTCTGGTGTCACATGGATAAGGAGTGTCAGGTGGTATTGATCCATCTCAGCAGTCCACTGCCCCTTCTGGAATACTCTGTGGAGGAAGGATGCTTCCAGGAAGCCTGGACTTGAATTTACCCAAAGCCATTAACAATGGTTTTGGTATTAGGAATATGGGAATGAGGTTGGAAGCCCTGCTTGCAGTGGCAAGCACTCTCAGAAATATATAAGTTTTGTTGTCCTTTGGGAATATCAGAACTGGTGCCACGTGGTTCCAGCTTTCCTCACTGTTTCTCTGTACAATGAAAAGAGAGGAGTTAGGCTTCATAACAACAAGAACTCACTGTGACCTGACAAATCCATAAAATCCTGTGTTAGGGCTACAGAACAGTGCCATAGGATAAGGTAACTGCCCTCACTATGCTGGAGGAGTTTTCATCAGTTTTTGTTTCCCAAGAGTTGGATAATTTGGAGACCTTCTCTGTAGACCACTTCAAACAAACTGACTGTTGTTCAGTGACAAGAAAGGTTTCCAATTCTTAAGTGTAGAAAGAGATTAATGAGGTTTTTCAGAAATATTTTTCAGAAGCACATCAATATCGTCTCAGTTCACAGAAATATGGGGCTTTTCTGTATGTGGAATATTCTAAATGAAATGTTGGAGCCACTCAAAATTTACCACCCAGTACTTACACCCAGCATGCTTTCAGGTTGGGTGTAAGTACACAAATACCTTGTGACATTTTCTAAGATAATAGTTTTATTATTTCATAAGCTTTATGTTTTAATCTTACTATACAACACACTTACAGAAACTGTCCTGTACTGTGTGGTAATTACTGACCAGATGTACTACTTTGCTTGCAATCATTTTCTTTAATGAATCATGAAGAATCTGTAAAATGAATTCATAATATTTATATTACTGTTGTTAAGTCAGTGTGTTCTTGTGGGATTGAGCAATCTGGAGAGCTTTATAAATAATTGCAAATATTGCTGACAAGCTGGAGGCAGTCCAGTGGAGGGACACTAGGATGGGTAGAGGGTGGGAACACATGGTGAACAAGGGAAGAGGAAGAAACTGGCTTTGTTTTCTGTTAACTACAGAAGCTCTCATGGACAAACCAGTTTCTTCCAAGAGGTATACATAAAAAGTGGGAAGTGGTTCACAAGACTGCAAGAGAAGATGACCTGCATGAGCATAAGAAAAACATTATTCTGCAGACAGAAAAGGTTTTGCCAGAGAGGACACAGGATCTCCATCTTTGAAATACTTGAAGCAGGATAGTGGAAGGCCTTCAGCATATTGATCTAACTTCAGAGAAGCCTACTTAGGCTGTGAGGCTAAAAACAAGGTGTCCCTCCTAACCAAAACTATTGTCATTCTCATAAGGAGATGCATCATAAATAAACACAACTTTATGTCCTCCTCTGCACTTTTAAGCTCACTGATGGCAGAATGAGTGTAGGCAGGTGCTAACATGTTAAGCAGTTACGATTTGTCTCAGTCTTCCTACTGAAAAATTCACAGTTGCCTGTAGTTTACTATGGAATTTTCTTTTACTCTGTATGTGAGAGTGTATCCTCAAATTTTGGTGTTCCTGCAAGAACTCTCAGTTCTGGATGTGTGTGCTCAGTAGAAACTTGCTTGTACTTAAAAACTAAGATCTCCAAAGACCCTGACATCACAGTTTTCTTAGGCTCTCCCAGCAATTAGCACTGACGAGCCTGTGTGTGCTCCTGATGGAGGGTGTCAGAGCACGCTGTGTCCCCGGGCTGCAGAGATGAAGCAGAGTTTCTGCAGCAGCCAGAGCCAGCTGCTGTGGGCTGGGATGTGGCCAAGCCTGGGAAGCAAGAGCAGGAAGCCTGTCTCTTCTGTGTGTTCTGTGACCCCTTTGTTGGTGCCAAAGCAGTGTGGAGGAGGGAATAGGTTCAGATTTAGTGGGGACAAAACCTAAACTGGGAGGAAGGGATGCAGGCAAGCTGTATTTATGCAGCTGTGTGGATGTGAGCTGAAGGCATCTCGGTGGCCCTGTAGATGCTTTATTGAAGCACTTCCATGCATTTGTGGTTCCTTCCTGTAGTGATGTCTCCATATTCAAGGAGAATAGTCTTGAAATTTTGTTTGGATAGTCCTTTAGAATAAGCTTACCTGAAGCACAGTTGAAACCAGCTCTCTGTACACCCTGTACCTGTTATCTGCTGCTGTTAACATCATGCATATATTCCCTAGAGGTGATCTTGCATTGTGTAACTTCAGGGCAGATGAGGGTCCGTGTTGGCTGAGACATGGAGTGCTGGGTACACAGCCAGAGAGCCAGGCTGGACTGTTCTAGACAGAGTGAAAGAGAAGGCACCTCCACAGCTTCCTGTGGAGACACACAAAGAAAAGATAAAGACAGTCTGAATGGAAAAGGGGCTGAACACAACTTGAAGAGTGAATTCTGTGATAAGGGCGGGAAGCAAATTACAGGTTTGTGATATACTCAGATAAATCTCAGGCTTGAGATCACACTGGCAAAGAAATGCACAGAAACTCTGCATAATCCCTACAGTCTGTTTTCATCCAGAGCCTGAACTGGAACTGTATTTCTGTCTCATCAGTCTGCTGCTTCATGACGAAGGGATGTAAATCTCACTGGCAAAGCACATGTCAAAGCAAAGGACATACGGAGTGCCAGCATTTAAGCATTTCCCATCCTGGCAGTGTTGTTGCAGTTGGAATTCAGGAAGATTGGCTCATATTTATAACATATTTTCTTTCTGTGTACATAAGTGGGTTTTTTTTCACTGTGCACTAGAGCTGCAGAAAAAGAAAATGTGAATCTGCTAGTGACTGAGATAAACCTAGGCACTGCACCAGAAGCATGCCAGTTTGGTCTCCTTAGAAGTAGCGTGTTAGCTTTTTAAAATGTTAGAGAGAGAATATTTTATTACATATTTCTTCTCAAATTGATCTGAACAGGCCTGTAGTACATTTTGGAGAAGGGTCCCATGGGGGAATTGTCTAGGTACACCCTGTTCTGCATGAGTAAGCATGGCAGAGCTGGCCGCACCCTGTGTTCATTTCATAATTAATTTGTGTCCTTTTTAATGATAGGACTTAAACTGCTTAGTAGTCACTATCATCTTGACATGCCTAATTTACAACCCAGCTTTCTAAAAAGCTGTTGAAATGTTAATGGTTATTCAGTGTATCTTTGATGTGAACTTAAAATACAGTTTTCATAGAAGAAATTGCCACTGTGTCAACAAGAGGTTTCTCACCAGTGCCTGTGACAAAAAGTAAATCCATTTATAGTCTGTAACAAATGACTAAATGCTGCAACACTCACTTTATGCAAGAAACTTAGAAAGGATGACAGGGATTCTGTGGCAGCAGTGTGGAGAAAGCTTTGCAGTATTTTAAGGACTTGATACCTTTTTATTTCTAATACTTGAGAGTTTTGTTTGATGTTTTGTTTTTGTTTATTGTTGCAGTCTTTAAACATGCTTAGGTAAGTTTTCACAGTCACAGAGCTGTGGTTCTCATGGACCCTTCTGGACTTCACATGACAAAACAGAATTCACACAAATCATAGAGTCATAGAATGGCTTAGGTCAGAAGGGACATTAAAGACCATTTAGTTCCAACCCCACTGCCAGGGCAGGGACATCTTTCAGTAGACCAGGTTGCTCAGAGTTCCATCCAGCCTGGCCTTGACCACCTCCATGAATCATCCATGGCATCCACAACTTCCACTACTTCTCTGGGCAACTTGTTCTGGTGCCTCACTACCCTCATGATGAAGATTTTCCTTCTAATATGTTATTCCTAATGTTAATTATTCCTAGTGCTTCATATATTCTTCCTCAATGCTTGCCAAAATGTATTTTCTGAGTTTTAGTAGCGAGTTATATTGTCTCTATAACAAAAACTTGGTGTTTCCTCACTGTTTCTCTGTACAATGAAAAGAGAGGAGTTAGGCTTCATAACAACAAGAACTCACTGTGACCTGACAAATCCATAAAATCCTGTGTTAGGGCTACAGAACAGTGCCATAGGATAAGGTAACTGCCCTCACTTAATTTGGAGACCTAGTCCTATGTCAGGTCCTAGTTGACCTGACATAGTCAGGTCAACTGTTGGATGCACCCTGATTGAAGATATCAAGATAGATCCTTTCATAAATCTTTTGGGTTTATTTTTTTTCCTCTCCTGGATTTAGCTTAATTAAATTAATTAATTTATTTTATAATTTAAATTAATTAATTAAATTAATTTAGCTTAATAGTTCATTTCCACTATCCCCCTTCAGGAGGTTTGCTGGGAACTCTTGGTTCTAAATAGAGAACAGAACTGTGTCTTGGGACTGCACCAGGGTCTGTCCCTCAGCAAGCAGTCTGCTGCCATTCAGAAATTACACGTCTCATTCCCTCTGCACCCATCAGAGGCAATATTTGGTTGAAGTCAAGCAGTGTGGCATATCGAAGAGAAAATAAAAGAAAATAGGGGTAGAGGGAAGAAGATGTCAAGACGATGGATGAGGCTCTGCTGAGCAGTAGAACAAGAAGCAAGGGGCAAAAACTTATGCACAGGAACATGAGGAAGAACTTCCTTAATGTGCAGTGACTGGAACAGATTCTGGAGAAATGGAACAGATTGCCCATGGAGTCTCCCATCACAGAGCTATCCCAGAGTGATCTGGGCAGAGTCCTGTGCTGTGTGTTCTGGGGTGGCCCTGCTTGGGCAGCGGGGTTGCACCAAATGACCCACTGTGAGTTCTTCCAACCTGACCCATTCTGTGATTCTGTGAAAGCACCTTGAGGAAAAATGCAAGGAATACATCAGGGGAAACAAAGACCTTAGGGAGCGAAGAACAGGATGAGAAAGTGCAAAAAGATTTCTGTCACTAGGTTAAGTGACAAAACCTGAGATACTCCATGCCCTGAAACAGCATGAAAGGGAATGTTTTCTTTGATCTTCCCATCACAATAATGTTAGCTCTTGTCTTTTTACAAACTGGACTTAAAAATCCTAGTATACCTTTCATTTGACTCTCACCTTCCTAAGTGACTGGCACCAAGTGTGTACATTTTCCACTGAAATTGTACACTTGGGTTAGATTATTCCACTAGGCAGGTTTTCTTCCTGATGTGTCCTGTGCCCTACCACACTCTAACACAGTGTTCAGAAATGGTGCCTCAGACTTGATTCTTGAGGGATTGTAAATTAGTATTTTTGGCTCTTCTGAGAGTTTAAAGACTTACAGGCCATGATAGCCCCCTTCTCTTTTCTTCACCCCTCCTATTCATCTCTCAAACTCATCATGGTCTATCAGTGACTGGATCCCACACCTGTGTATCCTCTGTCTTATTTTCAGGTGTAAATTCAGTAGTCAAAGGGAAAGTAAATGCTGCAGGAACTGCTCCACAAGATTTTCAAGGGAGATACTGGTGTGTGGAGCGGGGCAAATGATAAACTGTAATAAATGTTTTTCCATCTATCTCTGGTACAATCTCAGCAGCAGGATAAGCCTATGGCAAAAGCTCAGGAAATACTCTGTTCCTTTAGCTCTTCAAATGACTCCTGCTTGTCACAGCTCTGCCTGGAATTCAGAAAGGTTGGCTGTGGAACTTCCAGTTGCTACTGGCTATTGGAAGTGGTAGGTTTAGAGCAGTCAAAAAACCACTATGAGTGCTGTATTTATTCTGGTAATGGAAAAATTATTAGGAGGATTTTTTTCACAAGGGGATACGTATCAGTCTTATTGGTCCTAAATGACTACTTGTTAAGGGACTTTATTAAGCTGTCTCTCCTTTCGTTTGGTATGTCTTTCCTTCCAACAAAATGCCTATTTTTGTAAAAGTTACTAAAGAAACTACTTTGCCTGTGTGTGGACTAAAGAGGGAATGCAGCTCAGACTTTGCTATGCTTGGCTGCACTCCCACACTGGTGCTTATATAGTAATTTGTAAGTGAGCCTGAGGTGCCATTTACAGACAGAAGACAGGGTAGAGTTCAAGAGAAGAGTAGAGGGCTTTACACCTTTCAGAACTCTGAATTTCATGCTGCCTCTGCCATACACCTCCTTCTGAGCTCTCTGTGTATACATTGTACATAAATTGGGTTTTCATCTGGCAGTAAAATAGCAATTGTTGGCACAGAGCTGTGAACTGACATGAGCTTGCCCAGTATTGCTGTACTAAAAGTAGAGGAAAGAGCTCATACCATGTTTGTATTACATAGCAAGTGTTATTAAGTTTGTGATGTACTGACAAGGGATAACAAAACTAGGTTGACTAATTAAATAAATTGTAATTTACTTTGTAGTAGAAAACATATTTTGAACCACCACAAGTTGCTACTCATGTCTGTCTTCCTTGCAGGCCTATCTTTCCAGAAGCATTGTGAAATAGTAATAGCTGCACCAGTGGAAAACTAAAATTCCTTTAGCTTTATATCCTATCTCCTCTATCTCCAGTGGTTGCTTGCCAAATGCACAGTGAAGAACAGCAGAGTGGAGCAATCGCTGAATAATGTGCCTTGCTCTGGTGTGTGTGTCTTATGGGTTTTGGAGCCAGAGGTACCTTGATATTTATTATCTTTGAATACTTTTTCCCTTAAAGTTTACAGTTCCTCCCTTGAACATGCAGATGTTGAAAATTTTAGGATCCTACTTGCTATTTAGTAAGGATCTTCACAGCTCAACTACAAGCCGAGTGGAGAAATGTGTCCATTTGTTCCTTTGAATCTGCTACTTCCTAGTTGCGTTAGTTTTCTTTTTGGTTTAGGTTTTTGGTTTGTTTCATTTTTCTTGAGGGGAGGAAGGGGTTGGGGTTTGTTTGTTTGTTTGTTTTTGGGGGGTGTTTGGTTTGTTGGTTGGGTTTTGGTTTGGGTTTTCTTTTTTTTTTTTTATTTTTTATTTTTTTTTTAATTTTTGTATTCAGAGAGACAGTGACTAATCAGTGAGGTCATCTCTTCTTTACAGTTTTGTAATCTCACTTCTTAGCTATCTATTTTCCAGACAGGAAAGTCCTAGCATATTTGTTTTTAAAAACCTGTTATTTAGCTTTCTTGATAGGCTTGTCTGAAAATAGTTTAGGATAGGATGTTTCCTTTACAACTCTGATGAAGCTGGGGAAGGAGATGTACCTGTGTGTTCATGAACGGGTACACAAACTTTGCTCTGCTCCTCACTTGTTTCATCCTCAGAGTTTAACTGTGTGGTAGGACTTGCACACTGCAGCTGGGTGAGCACAGAGACACCCATTGTGCCAATCAGCTGCTGTAGAATGTAATAGCAGCTGTTTGGAAGAAGTTTACAGGCTTTCTGCAGTGATAATGGGTGATGGTTCTTCGACTTACCTTCTACAAGGCAACATTAGAGGTACTCCTTTGTAATGTTGCTTCTCTGGATGCTTAAGCAACTGATACTTTAATCTGCTCCTCACTTAACATGGTTTGAAAAGGGCTTGGCACTTTTGCGGGAAAAAGGATCCTGTTTTGAGCTCAAAATATCTGCTGAGTGATTTCTAAAAGAAGAAAACTTGTAAAAACATATTTGATTTATGGTTCAGTGAGACATACGTAGGCATGTTTGGAGGCCAGGTGTAGATTAATCTGTCAGCATTTTGCCACTGTCGTAGGAATTTCCAACATGTGCCACCATGTTCCATGCCCTTAGGACTCCAAAGGGATCACTCCTATGTTTGGTTTCCCAGCTCAGATAACAGCACAAACATCTCACCAACAGACTGAGACCTACACTGACCTATAATAGCATTATATAAGCAGTCACTTAATAAAAGTGTATCTGTGCCTTACATGATAAAACTGTGCCCTGTGCCAGGGACCAGTGCAGATTAAGGCACAATGTGAAGCCTGTGGTGCATAGTGGAATTGGAGCAAATTTCCACAAAATCATGTGGTGTTCCTAGTTCAAAAGCTATTTTTAAAATGAAGAACACCCAGAATACTTAGCATGAGCAAAATGTATTGTGTTACATAAACACTAAGGAATCACCAAACTGTTTCAGGTGAAAATTTCCATAAAAAACAGGAACTGAGATTGTCACCTGAAATATGTTACAGCAGAGATTAAAACATTCAAATACTAGACTTTATAGTGGGATGTATAAGGAGGGCTGTGCAGATGGCGTTGTTAGCTCTGCTACCGATACATTTTATTTTAACATTTTCCCGTTATCTTGTATCTGTTTGTCATGTGGACCCTGAATCTACTCTCACTACTCTTCCCATCTTCCAACAATTTTTCTCTCTTATGCTAACATAAGGTCACAAAAACTACTGAAATTTTTGAGTTTTGTTTTACAGTTATCACTGGAATCTCTGCAATACCATAATTTTCCTTTTTCTCTTCATTGAAATGTTGTGATTTCATTTAGATGCTTTCCTCAAGCTTAATCATCTAGAAATGAGCCTGGAAATTTTACATGGTATACTGTAGCATTTCCAATTTTCTTTGGTTTATGGTTTTGTTGGAATAATTTATACCTTGAAAATTGTGTTTTTACTGATAATTTGACTTCATTTTCTTCTTCCTGGTAGAACTAAAAAACATAAAGATTAAGAGAAATTGAAAGACTGTGAAAAAATACCTTCAGTTTTTCAAATTTCAAACAAAGCAAAGCTGGGCAGTAAACTATTTATATAACTAGATGCTGTTGTTTCCTAAACCAGCTTGGTTATTTGTCTTTAATATATGTGGTTCTCAGATTTGCTGGATCCTAAGTTGCTGAAGCTGGTTATACAGTCAACACAGAAATGTTCTTCCAAATTTCAGGTTCATGCAATCAGTATAAATTGTTCTCATTAGGTTCATGTGTGGCAAGTGAAAACAGTACAAGCTGATTTCTTTTTTCTTTCTTGCACATTCCTGTTGCTGGAGCCATACCACAGGCCAAGACAAGGGACCAAATGTACTTCTGCTTGTGTCTCTTACTCCACCCAATGTACCCCTGAATCATTTTTAAGCTGTGCAGAATCACTGGCACTCAGCCTTAAGGCACCTCATGAAGAGCAAGGGTGGTTTCTCATTTTCTTTATTCCCCCAAAAAAAGTGCTTTCACTGCCAGTGAAAGAACTGGGCTCATCTGTGCCTGGCTGCTTGTTTCCAAATCATGGCTGCCTCCCACATGTCTGGAAAAAAGCTTATTTTTTTGCAGTCACATGGAAGGCTGGTTTGACAAACTGATTTGGCTGGAAAATACTCTTTTCCCCACTGTGCCCCCAACCCACCCCACCGGCACCTCCAGGGGTAGCAGCCAGCTGCTCCCCTTCCCCAGCCCATCATAGCACCTGGTCACGGCTGTTGGGCCAGGGGAGAGCAAGTGGCCTTGGAGCCTCCTTCTGCCTGTAGCACAGCCAGCTGTGGCTGCTGGGGGAGCTGGCAAGGAACTGCAGTCAAGGAGGAGAGATCCGTATCTCCAGATCAATATCTTCATATGGCAGATCAAAGCACCTCAGCGCCTTTCTTCAGGGCATGAATTAAGCCCTTTGAAGTCAGAAGGTAAGATTCTATGTCATTGCACCCAGAAAGCATGCCAAGAAGCCCAGGGAGAAGAAAAGTGGTAGAGCCCACACGGAACAAGGAAAGCTTTAGGGCAACAGTAGTGGCATGTATCCATAGCAGCCTGGAAATGTTCGGTGGGGCCGTTCTGACATCTCTGTGTTACAGATATTAAAGAAGTGATGCCAGGATTGTTTGTCGAGATCAGGCACAACTGATTGCAGCATGGAAAGATTTCCCTGTGCTCCCTTGCTTTGATAATAGCAGGAAACCCACAGAGAGATTATTCAACTTGTGCTTATTGAATATCCTGTGTCTCTTGCTTCAGGCAAATACATTGGTTTAGGATGTGATTTGATTTACTGTTTAGGTTTCTTATATGTGTCTTGAGATGTTGAAGGAAATCTCTGATAGCATGGGATACTTCATGGGCAATGAAGGCACCAAACTGTGTAGCAGAGTTGTAGAGGGGAGGGTTCTTGGCTAGGCATGAGAAGTAGGACACAGCATTTGTGAGGATATTTATGATTGGATTGATGGCTAATACAGTATCTAAATATTGCCAGTACAGTATCTAAGTAACAATTTTATCTTCTATTGCAATGAGTTATAGTATCTAAAGGGCTTATAATATAAGCAGGTTCAGCTAGAAGTGTACAGGTTTACGTCTTCAGCCTTGCAGACTTCACAACTACAAAGCAACAAAGCAGCTATGGACATGCTTTAGGATTTTTTTTCCTCCGTATTTGGTTGAATCTTACTCACTTTTACTCAGATATCCAAAAGGGAGTGTTCCATCTTTGAGCTAGATGGACCCTGTAGGTATTCCTGGCAGAGAGAAGGCATCCACCCAGAAGCTGCCTGCAACCTTGGGAGGCCAGTTTGCACAGTTGTCCCTGTCTCCAGCAGCATTTTATTCCCTTTTGCTGGCTGATGTGCTCCAAAGTCAATGCAAACATCTCAGCTCCCCCATCTTTGGAATGCATTAATTGGGCAATTATACAGACAGTTCCTCCTGCAGTACCCACCTGGTGTTCCTGTCTTAGGAAGAACCATGTTGAACATCAGGAAAAAGGAAAAAAATATGGGAGGGACAGGGAGGAAGGGCTTGGGGGAAGAAGGGAGGTGTGATGTGTTCATGCAATGTCTCAGTTTATCTTCAGTTGCTGTGACATTGATCAAAGTGAGGTTCTGGAAGCCTGAAATAATGGCTAAACTGTGTCAAATGGTTGCATCAAAACACATTGTTGGTCCTGTAAGTGTGAAAAAGGGCTTTTGAGCTGTGGATTGTAACTGTGCTGTTACTTCTATGTTTTCATTGCCCAAGAGCAGCAGTGTGTACTCCAGGATCCCTTGTGGAGCTGATCCTGACCCATCTGATGCAGCAGAGGGAATGTGGTGCTGTTGTGGGGAATATAATCTGTCACAGTTGTCCTTTCTTCACTAAACAGTTGCATTTTCTTTCTGCTGTAACATCTCACACTTTCACTAGGACAAAAGGCATGAAGATCATGTCTGCACATCTCTTTTTCTTTGAGTCCTGAAGCAGTTAAATCTCTTGGCTGGCTGGTGAGAAAAGGAACAGAGAGACATATTGTAAAATACAGATGGAATTTTCTGTGTCACCAGTGAGGCCTCTGTCTCCATGTCAGTCCCTCTTGTTTGTTTTACTACTCTTCTATCTCAGGGAAGAAGGGTGAGCATGATATTAAAACTTAGAGGTCCATGACTAGATATAATTGCTTGGACATCTTTTTATTTTTAAAAACTAAGCTGTTATGTATTTCAGCTTCCTACTATTTTGTGGAAGATTAATTTGTTAAGGCAATCTCTGTCATTCCTGGACACTGTCTGATGTGATCCGTATTTTTTTCTTACCTTTTCAAAAGAAACAACTGAGAGCATGTGGAGAAAGAATGATCTTCACATTTCCTAAGTTACTGACATTTTTTCCTATTTTGAAATGAAAACAGGTAGTAGTAGTAGTAGTAGTAGTAGTAGTAGATTTATTTGTGTTTTTATTGTCTTAGGCCTGTCTCTGTGCTAGGCCTACATGCAGAATACTGTATACTGTACAAATACTATATCTTGTGCAGATATAGCAGAAATTGTTTGCACTTTATTTCTGGGGTAGCCAGAATGTGATGGCTGATGTCATTCAGTATAATGTTGTCTTGGTCACTGAAACAAGGTTGCAGAAACCCAGAAGTTCTCCTTAACCTCAGAACTCTGCAGATTTTGATGCCAACTTGAGCTTTGAATGTCCCCTCTGCAGTTCAAATATTCCCTCTGGAGACTGTCTTTATATGTGGTGCAGTACAGGGTTGGTGGAAGCAATCAAGATAGCCTCTCTAGGCATTATTATTTTTTCCAAAGCCTAACTGCATTCCCTGTTTTAACATTACTTCTAGCTCAGTTATAAAAAGAAGGTGATGAAAGTCACGGGGGAGCCCCTTCTCAGAGACTTCCAACTCAGCTTTGAAGGCCATGGGAGAAAACCTGTAACACTTGTCTGGCTATACTCAGCTGGATTGCAAGCTGAAGAAGAATTTTTCTGTAGAGATGGAAATAAGCTTCCAAGCTTCAAGTGCTGAGCTCAGCTTTCCTGAGTTTAATCCAGCTGTGACCAGCGTTAAATAGTAATGAACATCTGCCAAGGAAGGGCTTTTTAATGGAAATAGTGTTGTTCTTTTGCTAGAGTCTTTACTGCAGTGTTTTAGAAAACAAATCCATGTTTTTACAGTTTGCAAAGTTCAACTGTAATGTTTGATGTAAAACTGTCTGACTGTTCAGGATCATTCTGGCCTCAAAATCAATGATAGAGAGCAAACATATTATGGGCTTTTATTGACGAGTTCACTTCTTAGACATGCCAGTAAGTGCAAGTAGGTCTGAAATGTTGCAACATGTCAAACAGACTGTACATTTTTTCGCCATCTAATCCTTTTCCTCTGTCCTGAGCTTTTTTCAGCTTTTGTAACTTCTGCCTTTCTGTTGGGTTTCTTGAATGTCAGTTTTCCACAGAAATACTTTGCTCTTTCTTTTTCTGTGTTTTCATTAAAAAATAATTTTGTAGCTACCCAGAATAGCAAAGATCAAATATTCTGAAAGAACCAGTGTTTGCTTAAAATTATGGAGTTTTTGTCAGTTACTCAGAGCTTGTGAATGAGCCTAGGCTTCTTAAGGCAGATGTCAATTTGTGCAGTCTCTTCTGACTTTTTGGAAAACCAGAAAAAATATCCACCTATGGCTGTAATGCAGATTAATTTGTGTCACTTTCTTCATTCTGTCGAATAGCAATATTTTGCATTGGCTTTTTGTTCTCAGGCAAGTGTACTGCTCCGATACCTTAGCTTCTTACCTGCTTATGTAGAATTATTCAGTTAATATCCTGCTGTGGTTTTTGGTCTCTCCTGCTATCCCTCAAGCAGCACTCAGACAGGTGTTTGTTCCACCAAGAAAGGCAGGAGGGAGCACTCTCATCCCTCACAGTCAAATTTGTTTGAGGCTGTCTCTCACTGTCCAGACCTGGAAACAGCTTTGAAACTCCCACCCCTGAGACCAACTGGGCACCAATGAGCCATTTCCCTGGCTTGGTAGTGTCCCTTCACCCTGCTTGGCTTCTCTGTGTGGTGCAGGATGGCAGTAACCCCTCCCAGAGCTGTGCAGGGGCAGGGCAGCTCCCTGCCTGTGCGCGCAATCAAACAACCTTTTTGTGTGGGGATGAGCAGCTCCAGCATCTCCTCAGGCAAAAGCAAACAGCTTTTTGAAACAGAAAGAATCACAGCATTTAGGTCCATTTGTAGCTTCTGTTTAAGCTTCTTTCTATAACATGCATCTAAAAAGCTGCTTCCAGGTATAGGTGTCACAAGATTTATACTTCAATACTTGGGCTCATGTCTTCTTTCAGAACGCTTTTATTCCTTTATTTACTGCTGTCCTTTTTTTTATCTACTTTTTGTGGGCTTCTTTTAGCTCAGCATAATAATATCTGCAGTAACTGAAAGTACAGAAATATTTAAATGTTGTGTGAGGGGTTCAGCAGTGTGAGTCTCAAGGTAAGGATTCTGCAATTGTCTCTTGACAAATTCTGTTGAAACACGTGGCATAATGTGTAATCCATCTCACCTTTCCAAACTTACACTGGCTCTGCAGGACCATCAAGACTTAGCAGTTATTTAAATAAACTAAGACAATAAGATTTTATATCAAATCAAGAATTGTACTTAAGTAAAGGGTAACTTTTGACAAGGTCACTCTTGTTGCTACAACAGAAGGAGCTATCTTTACAGAAAAAATATGGGAATAATTACGAAAGCTTTCTGATGCCAGTCTGAATTGCATTCAAGAAATGTGTCAGCTTTAGGATATAATTTAGTCATCAGTTTGTCATAAACTTTCATTTTTCCCTCTTCACATACTCCTTTACCATTGAAATCTAATCAAACATACAGTTCATCTTTTAGTTCAACAGATTATATTTTATTTAAGTGCATTACTGAAAGTTAACCAAAGCTGGTTAGTTTTCCTTTCATTTTCCTTCACATAACAACTTCACACATTATTTGCTTTAAAACAGGTTTTTGTACTTACTTTCTGGACTGATGTTTTCTGATTCTAGTCTTATCATTTAGTCTCTGTTTTCTTAAACTATATCAGTATACTCTTAGATATTTCTTAGATATTAAGTTGAAAATATTAAAAAAATACTATCCAAAACATATCAAATTTAGAAGACATATAAGACAGCATATTGCATTGTTTAAAAAAGAAATCACAAATAGCAAAATCTCACAAACAATTTCTTTATATTACTGGTGAGAGTCTCTCCGACTTCTTTGAACAATAAAGAAAAATGTACAGTTTGTATTTGTCCATAGGCATTGGGAAATAACAGCTTGTACCATGGGAAGATCCAGTCTTAGCATGATGCTGAAAACCTGGATCTCAAAAATGCAGGAAAATTCAAAGATCCTTTGGAAATGGTCGGTTAAGAACAAACATGCTTATTGATGATTACTAAATTTCTACACCTCGAAAATTTGGAAAATATTGCTCTCAGTGTCTTCCTATTGAAACAAAAGGTCATAATGTTCTTCTTTGTGATTTACTATATTTGGGTTGGCTGGGAATAGTGCAAAAGACCTGTGACTGAGCAATAACATGGTAACCTCTATAAAACTTCCTTAATGATGTTGTGAGAAAAATTTCTTATAAAAAAATTAAATATTTTGAGTAAGACAGGTAAACCATGTGGGATATGAAACAAGGCTGCCAACAGTAATTGTAGCAGGAAATTAGAGAGTAGCTTTCTACTGAAAACTGAACTGCATTTTGTTTTTGTCTCTGTCTTAGACTTGTGTAAATCCATTCTACCTGCTGATGTTGAGTTGTACAACCAGCACTAACTAGAGAGGACTTTTTCACTGACAGAGAGCAATTTCTTGAAGTAAAACTTCATATCATCACTCAGGGAGGGTCTCACATGACTCATCCTCACAGTTTTTTCTATTCATTGTTTTAAAGACAAGTCTAACCCTCTTGAGCTCACCATGTTTTTCTGCTTACCTGCAGAGGGAGTGAATTAATCACTTAATCTCACATTCCCCAGTGTGCCAAAAATACAGTTTTGGTCATTTTATGTAATTACAGCTTGCAGGTGTTGATGAGGGGATGGTGTGATTATAACATTATTGTTTAGACCTGTCTGATTAGCATACTCTTGCTGTACAGGGATGTAGATGGAATCATCACAGTTCTAAGACTGTAGTCAGGAAAATCTGGCTAAATGCACACAAGAGATCTGTGACTTGTTTTAAGATCAATTTGCGCTAAGGCACTGGAGCAAAATCACAACTTCTGGCTTTAATGGTGTGTTTGTTGATATTTACAAAGTAGCAGGGGATACTAAGAGAAAACTCAAGAGCAGGAGGAAAGTTGGGCAAGACTTGAGGTGATGCGTGGTTACAGTAGGAGATGAGTTCTGCAGTGCCTGCCTTCAGGATTTCCAAAAGTACAGAGTCTCTAAAGCAGGCATGGTGTATCTCATTGTAATACCTAGTGTCAATTAATAGCACATATATCAATGACTAACCACATGCATTTAGAAAACTGATTGCAGATGGAGCTTTCTGACTGACTGGCACTAAATGTGTCTTTAATGTGTGTCTGTCACTCGGAAGCAAATTTTTGATGGCAGGATTTCCTGAGCAATCATTTTGGATTTAGCAACTGTTCTTCCTTTGAACCATCTGAACTCAGTTGAGGCTCACAAGGCAAACCTCTCTGCTGCTCCTATTTCTCCCCTGCAAAAAGCAGTAATTTTCAGGAGATGAGTGTAATTGTCTAATGATAATTTGAATGAGGGCTGTTGCAAAACTCTTCATGTATTGTGTGTAAAATATTCTTAACCTCCTGACTTTAACTGCATGTTGGAGAGCTCCTAGAGGAGAAGGAAGTATGTTAATATAAATGGTATGTAAGACCGTTTCCTGACTGACCTCTGTTTCTTTGATTGTTTTAAAGGCTCATTAGATCTTCCCTTATTGCTAGCACCTTATTATCTTTTGTTAATCTAAATAAAGCATGAAAGCTGTATTCATTCTGCATGAATGGCACTCAGGAGAATGAACCCCTCCTTGGCATGGTATTGTGAAAAGTCTATGCTTTTGTCAGAAATTAAGTCTTCTTAGGCATGCTAAAGACTGCAGTAATTCAAGAGACCTAAGGTGGTCTTCAGTGAACTTGAATGGTTTGGCTTGGTTTTTTCCTGTCAGGAAATGCCTATATTTTCAAATTTCAAAAATCATATCTTCCCTATAAACGTCTCCTGTAGTCATTTGAAAAGACTAATCTATGAAATGTCATTGGAGGAGCATGGAAAACAAGCCATATGGGAAAAGCTCATTCTTTAATAGCCATCAAACTTCAAGAGTACTCAGGAGCTTTTATTTCAAGTACTGTGAAGTAGTTCAAGTATTCTGTCTGTGAGCCTTCTCTATGTAAGCTCAGAAGCTCAGGGCTGACAGCACTGGATTGTTAGAAAGACAAAACAGGTGTCAGAGAAAGTCAAGTTCAGCAGAGGATACATAATGTAAATAAATCACTTTTTGGCAGTCTGTAAAAAAAAAAATATTTTCTATAAATCTGTCCAATATGATTTTGAATATGACTGTTTTGTCCAAATCTCCTCTGCAGTACTAAAATAAGGATTAGTCTGGAGGCTTACTTCTGGCCACCCGGTGTCATAGAGAGATGATCAAAAGGTCTTTCGGGTTCACAGCCAGATGACAGAAGTAAAAGCTGAAGGAAAATATGTATTATTCCCTTGAGTCCAACTCACTTCTGAGTCATGCGTGTCCCCCATTTGTGTGTTCTCTGGTGTTTTGTTCATCCTAGTGTTGAATTGCCAGTACTTCTGGGGGTGGGGGTGTGTTTTTTCACTGTTGACTTAATTCCATCAGTCTAATATCACTGACATGATCTTTCCTCTTGTTTGGTATTTACATCATCCTGACTTTCAGATACAGATATATCTAGCTCAGCAACTTTCCCATTTTGGGAAGAACTTCAGATACTCCCTGTTTGTAATTTACAACTGTGTCACATACATTTCCTTTCATGTGCAGGAATCCAGCTGGGATCCAAAGCATATATGTCAAGTCACGGCTGTGAGAACTGCTTGGTACTCTGATTTGTTGGTTGGGGTTTTTTTAAATAAAACTTGTTTGTAAATTAACAGGACTTTTAAATGATCTGTCACATTATTTGCTTCATTGCTGATCATTTATAAATACTATTAAAAGGACAGTCCTAGTAGGACTACTAGAACTTTGCTTAAGAGGAGACAGAACTGTTGTCACAGTGATTTTGCTTTTGAAACCTACTAAAAAGAATGTTCTTACAAAAGCACTGCAAAACTGCAAATATCCATGTTCTTGTTAGGTTTGAGGATAAAAGGAGGAGAAAATAATACTTCTATTCTTCTTGGGTTTGATTTTTAAATTTCACTTTGAAGTTGGAAACTCAGTTCGTGATTCACTGCAATAATAAAGCTCTGAATTATGGACTGAGTAAACATCCTGGCTACAGTAATAAAACAGACACTTTATAAAAAGCACAGGAGAAGTCTGGCATGACAGAATATTCTAAAATACTCAATTCAGTTTTCTTTGGAATCCAAAAGAAAGTGTTATGGTCTGAAGGTGCAAAAAGAGTGAAAATACCATGTAAGTCCCTGTATACCTCACAGTCTATCTAAAAGTGAATTGGGTGTCACGATGAAGAATTGTGAAGAATCACTAGGACTTGCAGTCTTCAAAGGGTTTTCAGTCATCACTGCCACGGGAATCCTTGGACTGCTTTGAGGACTCTTACTTCTGTTGAGTGCCTGTGGCCTTGCTTGCCTAGGATGGTTTTTGTCATAGTGCTTCTCAGGGAATGGGAAATGTCAAATCCTGTGGAGTTTCACTCCAGGTTAAGGTAACAAATGGCCCTCCTAGTAAAGCCTCTGTATCGTTTTTATCTCCGTAGTTTTTAATTTGGTGTATGGTGACTGTAACATGGAACTTCCCTCTGGACTGAAGAAGAAATTGTTGCTGTCTTTTCAGAATGCCCTTCAAGGATATTCAGATAGTTGTTCTGTGGATAGAATTGGAATTTTTACTACACTTGAATAAAAACCAAATTTTACTACTGCAAATGGAGATGGTTGAAAATCTCTGTAGAGTACGAGGTAGGATTTTTCTGTCGTATATGAAAGAGATACTGAACATATACTAGGCAGCTGTTGTTTTAAAGAACAGTTAAAATCTGCAGAAGTCAAAAATAACTTGAAAGTGACAGTGGAAAGTACAAGAATTTAGAGGTTGACTGTGGTCTCCCAAAACCAGTGTGAATTAAAAGGACTGAATGTCAAGAACAAGGCCAGATTGAGAGCCAGTATTTCTGGGAGTTACTTAATTCAAATGTAACAAGGATGTGGATGGGAAATAAGCAACATGAAGCATCAGGACACGTTTTTGCATAACCGTCTCTGTTTTGATGATATTTTGGACATAGCGTCATTGTCATCTTACCCATGGGGTTTGGGATATATCACTGTAAATGCACAGATGCATCTTGGCTGTGAATGAAACCTGGCAAACCCATGGCCCTGCATTCATGGAGCACTGATTATGTTAGACCTGATGTTTGACACTTGTTAGATTTGTGAGGAAGACCTCAGTCTTTCTGTTGTGCTGTCATTATTCTGCAGTAGTCCATTAAAAGGTTTGCTACATCAGTGCTTGCTTGTCTCTTTTCACACTGTCCTTGCAGCCACCTGCTTTCTCCCCAGTCTGTTACCTTATTATCTCTCTTGGGTGATCCCAGGCACATGCTGTTTCTGCTCCACGCTGTCAGGGTATGCATGTGCCAGACCCAGAAGTTGTCTTCACTGTTTGAACTGAGTAACAGTGACTTCCATCAGCTCACAAGTTTAATTTGTAGTTTGTCAATATTATGCTTGTTCTGCCTTACCTCAAGCCTTTTGCTGCCCTTCCCTGCCTTCCTGTCATAACCACTTATGCCCTCTTGTGCTTTTCTTTCCAAACATGTCATTTTCTCATTCTTCTTTTCACCTGTGTCTTTGGCCTCCACTTTCTTCTTCTCCCTGTTTTGGCTCCACTTGTCTACTCCCACTGCAGGTTAGTTGTGCTGTAGCTTTTCCTTTGTTAAAACAACTGTCTGTATTATTCTCAGGCTGGCACTTGTGCTGTTTGCTTTCCTAACACCACTGCACAGACATTTGCTGCTTCCAGGTTTTGCAAGGTGTGCCTCAGTACCCTGACCACCATGGGCTCAATGCCCCAGCCACCTCCACCAGGCTCTGGGGCCTGGACCCCCCTTGTTCCCTGGTCAGACCAGGACCTGGCCACTCTTACACAGTGCCAGCAGCCACTGCAGTGCAGTCAAAGTGCCCCAACCCACACAGCTTCTTGTTTATTGGAGGGCAGCTAATGTTAAAACAAGGGAAGTAAGTTGCAACGTGTAGGCAGGAAAATTAAGATGTGCCCTAGAGTGACTTTCAGTAAGTTTTGTCATGATGCAGTTCTTAAACCTGGGTTCACACCTGACAGTCATATTCCCCATGTCCTCTAAGTACTTTCATTTTAGAGTTTGGGAAGTCGTTGGAGCCTGGGAATGCCGAGTTTAACTTTATCTTCTCTTTCTGGTGCTGGTTCCGAGCACCAATCTCAGTTTTGGAGGAACCACATCTCAGCAAGGATAACCCCCTCATCCCTGCATGGTGGGGAGCAATCCATTTCAGATAGCTGCTGACTCTGAACTGGGCTACAGACTAGAAATTGGTCATACCTATGCAGGAGATAGAAGGATATTGAAAATTTTTATCATTACTGAAAACTTTGTTTGCACTGAGAAGAGTATGGAAAACTTTTTGTGGTGTTCGCTAATTGCACATTCTGTTTGCCCACAGGACCTAATTTGTCCTTCCATATTTCCTCATAGTCCCTACCACATAATGTTAGACAATGCTGAACATCTCCAGCAATGGCTGTAACAGATAAAAGCACTATGCATTATTTTATTTTTGTACATAATTTCTTGAAAAGGTCATTTCAGTTTAACTTACGTCTATGTAAGCAATTAAGAGAGAATTGGAAATGGGTTTGTTACATTAACTGCAAATTATTTTGTTTACAAATACCATGACCTTTGGCTTTGCTTTTCTTTATTTGTTGTGTATGAAGGCAGGCCAGTAGATAGGACTTACCTGCAAGAGGAATCACTTGATTCCACCACTGCACGTGGAGGGGGGGCATGATTTGGAAAGTATCAAGTGCCATGGAACATGGCCCATGTGCACATCCTCTCTCTTCCCTGTACTGTTTCATGGGCAATGGTACCGAGTATGCTGTATGATTGTTTTTGCCCTCAGTCCTGAGCTTTGTTTACTTAGTTTGTCTGTACTACCCTTATGGATCACATGTGTGAGCCACGCTGCTTTCTGTTCTGTGGATGCTTAATAGCATAGAAAGTGTGGGAAACCAGCACAGCTGTTGGACTTCAATGCTGTGGAATAAGCCCAGCTTCTCCAGGCTTTTTTGCTTTTAACTACATCAGCCTCACCTGACTAAAGATAGAAGATGTTTTTTTCTGAAAGAACAGCCAGAATAGTTATCTGTTTTGCAGGGATTTCTACATAAATTTTGAGGTAGCAGTCACCAAATTAATCTTCAACGTAGAGCTAAGTATCCCACTTTCATGCTTCTAAGCAAAACACCTGAATTTATCATGAAGTATCAAAATATTTAGACTTACTCCATGGACATAATATTCTCTTACACAGGATTTCCATTCTTTTTTCATTGTGATACAGCAATTCAGAGTTACTAAGCTTTGCTTTGTTTCTGTCAAGTATTTTGTACAAAAGGATCTGATTTATTACTGATATGAAATAAATTTTACTGTTTTCCACAAAAAAATTGTTCCAGAACTTGCTGTTCCTTTATGGGTGGTTTTACTTAGGGCAAAAACTGTGTCAGGTTAGCAAGTAGCCTGATGAAGAAGTGACTTGGTTGTTGTCTCCCTGTACTGCATCTCCCACTCTCTGTATAGGATGTCTGACAATTTATTAGTACTAAATTGTAGCTATTTAACGTATCATCCACTGACACCAAATGTGGTTCATTTTTCTGCCCAATTTAAACAAATTAGAATTTGCTGGTAGCATAGAAATCAATTATTAAATAACCCAACCTTTGATGAGCTTGGTGGATTCAGGAGCAGGACCTAATTGACAGAGCGTTTACTGCCAATGTACAAATTTGAGCTACAGGAAATAGCACTCCAGCACTTAACAGCTGTTTTCAGTGTTAAATGTAATGAATTCCCTTCTTTGTGTTTTCATTTCCACCTCTCTCTACTGCACTCTAGCAGTGACACATTGTATGTGCTTTGAGAATGGATTATATGAAGAGATGTGCTGTTGCATAATGTTTCATCTGTCACTGATTTGCATAATGGGACATGTTATTCTTCTGTGAGTTTAACTTTGCTGTAGGCTTGATTGGTACAGGAAGTTCTGATAATGGATAATTCCACATGAACCTTCTAAAATTCACAACCAGAAACACCTCCTTTTGTTCAGCAAAAGTGCAGCCCCTTCTATCATTTTCCATTTTGTTAGCTTGATTTTTATCAATCAGTCATATGCTCATTACTATTTCACCTACCAAAGTCCCACACTAGTAAGTGGGACGTTTCTGTACAATTTGTATATTCCTCTGCTGTTGTCCCTGCAGAAGTGCTAGAGGTCTGGTGGCAGTAAGACTTTCTCCAAGATAGTGACAAACTGTTTTTCAACACCCCAGTTACACATTTCAGTTCTTTATTCTTTCACGCTTACAGCTCCTTTAAAAGTTATATTTTATTAGAGGGACATTTAAGGAAGCGGGGAGAAGGGGGAAGAAAAAAGGAAATTCGATCCCTAAAAGATTTAGCCTTCTGACACTTTCTTCCATGTTTTTTCCTGTTGAAATGGCATACTTGATCAAACCATTATCTTGAGTAAAGCAAGTGGTTTTATTAATGACAGTTTGACTGGAACTTACTGGATTAGATAGGAAACGAGCAAGTGTGCATCCATGCTTTGTTTTGCTCTTGTTTGTTTTGCTCTTCTAGTCTGTTTAAAATCTTGGTTTGACAGCCTTTATTTTCAGTGTCCTGCTGTCTAAATGCACCTAAATGTGTTCAGCTGAGCTACTGCTTACATTTATCTCATTCTGGGACAGTTTGTTCCAGAGATGGAGCTCACACAGCATCCTGCACAGTGCTGATAATTGACTTATGTGGAAAACAAGGAATTCATGAGCTCTGCCTCAGGAATGCCAAGCCCTACAAAAGTCAGTATGTTAAAGTTTTCTTCAGTCAGTCACAAAATCTGCAGTTTCAGAGGCTGGCAGCTTGACACAGAAACTGGAAATGTTTATAATAAGATACCATTTCTTTCAAATAGTCATAAAATAAAAATACATGTATTCATATTAACTGATTAACCAGGAATACTGAATCCCAAACAAAAATACTCCCTATTCAAAAACTCTTGAGTCTGTTGAAAGAACATCAGTGAGAGAAAAAATTAATACTCCTGTAATGATAAACTGGAAAAGAGAGACTTGAGGACACATTCCTCTTGAAGTTAGGATGTAAGAGACCAAGTCTTAATCTGTATTCTACATTGCTAATCCTCTCCATTGTAAATGATGCCATTCTGGTTGTGTTACGATCTGTTTTCCTAAGAGAGCTGGTACGTCTGAAGATGTACATAAAGCTGGTAAATTCCAGAGAATTGATTATTAAGACATTGTAGACCCTCTATCTAAAGTTCTGTTGGACCTCACAAAATCTAAGTGACATTTGATTCAATTCAGTTCATTTCATAATGTTAAAAAGTGACATTGAGACTTTATTTGCCCCTACAGATGAGAATATGTTCTGCATGTTCTTTAAATATTGTATGTTCTAGCTATAAATACAGCTATAAATACATCAACAGAAATACTCAAATTTAGGAGAGTTTTCCAATATATCATTTTCTCAAATTCTTAATGTGTTGCAGTAAAAATAACTATATTTGCATATAGCTGAGGTTAGAAACAGGAAAAGCCATAGCCTGTACTTCCTTGCACACTATCTGTTTATAGAAGAAGGGAGAGACACGTGTCTTCTTGATTATAGGTATTATGCAATTGAGGCAATTTTATTTATGTCTTTGAAGTAAAGGCAGAAGATTTAATTCATTTTTCTTGTTCTGTTTTTAAACAGTTATTTTTCTTTGTTTTGCTGTTATATAATAATTTGATTTTCAGTTAAATAAGAATTCAAATTTGAAAGCTGGAACACTCACACTTTAAAAAAGTTAGAAATATAATACTGTTCTTGAATCTTTTATCCTATTTTATTTTGGATTTATGTTATGATGATTTGCAGTTTCGTGATCATGTGCTGTTTCTAACAAAGACATCTACCACATGAAAAATGTTTGACAAATGATGTAAAACTGTGTAAAAACTCAAATCAAGGTCAATCCCAGAAGCATTTTGGAGTTTTGCCAAAGCTGTCAAACCATACTATACCAAAGCTGAATACCATACCAAAAAAGCCAGACACAATAGTAAAAATACTCTGTTTAAATATTTTCTGTCAAAAGAACACTACAATATTTTTCCATTTGCGGCAACAGTTAATTTCAAAATGTGTTTCAGTTTTAAACTGAAACTTACTCAAAGTTGAGTGAAACAGAACTTGCTAGCTAAGAAAAAAAGCAGCTTTTTAAAATCTTTCCAATCACACTTCAGTTATTTTAGGGTGGCACGATGAATTCTCAATGCTTTGGGGAGGCAGGAGAGGGAAGGGCAGGGCAGAGAGGTTTAGTCTAACCAGCTTGTGAAATCTATTTGCTGACATATGCTCAGGCGTTGTTCATTGTCCAAAGCATAAAATCAGACAATTTCATGGGATGAGCAAAACAGAAATGCATAATAATCATGTATTAGTTACTGCCTGATGTGGGTGCTTGGCAGTAATATAAAGTATACAATTTAAAACCATTGAGCCCAAGAAATACAGATTGCTCAGGCATGGAGTGGCTGTGTCTGTCTGAGCCATAAATAAAGGAGTCAGCGTTCATGAATACCACAATATCCTCTTGCATAGCAGGAAATGCATAGTGCTTGTGAATGACTGTATCTTAATACTTTCTCTGACTTTGAAGGTAAATATCTTGTATCAAGTGTTATCATAGAATCACAGAATGGTTTGGGTGGGAAGGCACTTGTGAAGATCCTCATCCAACCCTCCTGCAATCACCCAGGATGGCTTCAACTAAACCAGGATGCTCAGGGCCCTGTCCAGCCTCATCTTGGATGTTTCCTGGGTGAGGCACCCACCACCCCTCTGAGCAGGGTTTCACCACCCTGACACTTCCTCCTTAAATCTTGTCTGAAATTCTGATAGTCACAGCTGTGATACTGCCAAAACATTTGCAAAGAACTTTGCACAAAGGGTCCAGTTGCATCATGTTATTCCCTTTTCAGGGATCATTTCACCACTTCTAAATACCTGACTAACATCTACATGTTAAGTGCATTTTGGAGAAATTTTCTTAAATAAATGATCATATTTCCCAGATAGTCTGTGAAGAGAGGTAGACACCTCCATGTGTATTTGATCATCCTCTGAAAGCTTTCCAGGCCACGTAGGGAACACTGGCAATTAGAACCTTCAAAATCAGGGAAAAGTTAAGGCTTTACTTGGGAAGCAGTAAGTCATACCTGCTTTTATATTTCTCACAAGGGTTGATGTGGCTGCTTTATTGTAGTCTTTTTATGATCTTTCATTGTTTCGGTTACGACAAATAGTAGAAATTATGGATGTGGAAGTGGCATGTGGCATAACATGGCCATGCTTAGAAGTCCCCTTATGTCTTCAGAACAAGGTTATAGTTTCACAGCATTGTGCACACAAACCTGAGCTCAGCTCAAGGCGGCTTCTCTCATGAACAAGCCTTGTGAAATGTCTCAGCTGGGTGTGTGCTCTGGTGAGTCTGACAGAAGCTCTGCAGTACCACACCTTCTTTAAAGCAAGTAAAGTGGTAATTCAGGTGTACCTATACTGAACTAACCAAACTAGGGACAGCCAGCTGGTCCACAGGCAATGAGCCCTCTGTGCTCAGCCTTGGTGCAACCTCCCTGCGTGCAGTGCTGGGCCTTGCAGTTTTAGAGGATTTGAATGTCCTTGATTGCATCTTGAGGGAAACAAAGCTCTAAGAGGACTAGTGACAGGACACGTGGGAATGGTTCAAAACTACACCTGACGGGGTTTATTACTAGACATTAGGATGAGTTTCTTTAAGTGGTCAAACTCTGGAAGAGGTGTCCCAGAGAGATGTTTGATGCCCCAAGTCTGACAGTGTTTAAGAGATATTTGGACAGTGCCCCCAATAACAGGTTTTAAGCTTTGGTTAGCCCTAAAGTGGTCAGGCAGTCGGAGAGGATGATTGTGTTAGGTCTCTTCCATCTGAAACAGACTTTTCAATTCAGTTACAGCTGTAGGGCTGGAAAATCCCTCTGCCAAGTGTCAGGCTGTGATTCTACATGTCAGACTGTCAGTTCTACATGGTACAAAAGAGAGCATGATGCATCTTTCAAATTTGGCTTCTCTAGTCACCTACATGTATGCACATAATAATTTAAATCTTGCCTCTTTGTACATAGGGATTGGAAGACAATTTAATTATTCATTAAAGATGCTGAGTTTCATTTTAACGACAGGTTAGCCTGGGGTTTGGATTTGTTTAATGTGTATCCTTCTGTCCCCTGCTTTTTTTTCTGACAGACCTTTTGCAGTGGCCACAAATCAGCAAATGCAGATCACCTGAAATGGAGACATTTTCATGTTTTTGGACTGCTGGAAATTTTTATAACCTCACTGTTCCAAGAATACTACAGCTATTGTACAAAAAGAGGTAATAAAAGCTGAAACGGGAAAAGAGAGTAGTAATTTAATTTGCCATGCTTGTTAGGTTGTTAATTTTTTTCTGTGATATGAGCTGTACTGTTTTCAAGGGTATAAAACCATGGTTTAAGTACATTTTTTCCAATGTCAGAATTTATTGGTAATTATTAACTAATTTGCAGGAATGAGCATTATTTGATAGATAATTTGGGTCCAGGTTGCAGAATCCAAAACTGAACATTATGTGGCTTGGATAAGGATTTTTTAGTATGCAGCTTCAGTTTATTCTTTATCCATCTAACCTGCAACTCTGATATTCTTCATATGTGTACACAGATGTGGAGGTTGGATACAACCTCTTTCAAATTTTTATTTAAGTTTTATGAACTCCCCATTGATCAATTGGTGTGATAAAGTCTCAATGTACAGGTCCAGGGGAAAAGGCTGCTCTGATACTGGGATAATATTTCATTGAGTCAATTATGATTCAGCTGCACTTTATGCTTTTTTAATTTTCAGGTTGCTACAATGATTAGCCTGAAAAAGGACATAGACATTACCAGTAATGGCTATTAAGGAAATAGGCTTTTTGTTCACAGGAGCAGGAGGATGTGAACTTCTTGTTCTAATGAACAGGGTTTTGATCTTTCTGAGCTACAGATGCTTTTTGATGATGGTAATGATATATTTGCATAGCAGACTTAAACCTAAAGGCAAGGCTGGCATTCTTAGTCACTCTGAGGCATCTCTGAAATCATAGGATCATAGAATAAAAGAATCATGAAATGGTTTGGGTTAGAAGGTGCCTTAAAATTTAACTATTTTCTAGGCCTCTAAGAGCACGTGAGTACCTAAAGTCAGTTTTGCATGTTTCTTCAGTAGTGGTTTCATTGTAAATCACCATCAATTTTGACATGTTTTGATCCCTTTCATAAGTTTTACAACTTATCAGCACTGTGTCTCATAACATCTGTAATTTGTACTTTGTAAGGTCTGTAAATTTCTCTCTCACAAATACTGCATTTTTGTTGTCATTCTAGTAATGAGGAAGACTGGAAAGAATGCCCTGATTATATCACTTCAGGACAAAATAGCTGTTACTTCAACGCCTCCTACACCTCTGTGTGGACACCATACTGTGTTCAGCTTGCCAGTAAAAATGAAGTATATGATAAAAAATGTTTCAGTGTTGATGAAATAGGTATGATTCCATAATGTATCTTACCTTTATAAGCTTTTGTATTACTTAGGCTGTATTGCCTCTTTCAAAAGTTACTACCTAAAATATATGATATATAGAAAGGTATTTGATTTTGTAACACTGTAATGTGATCCACACCAGAAAATATTGTCCAGATTTAGAGAAAGCTTAAAAGAAAAAAAAGAAAATATATAATTTCTTTTTCTAAATATCAGTGGTCTCTCAAATGTGTGCATGCTGAAGTGAGCTTGTCTTTGCTGTCACTTTGAGTCCTTTCTACTGAATGCTACATCTCCTTGTACAGCAAAGTTGGCATTAAAACTTTGGTTTTGCAAAGCTGTGGAAGCCAAAAACTATTTCATTCCTGAATCTGAACTGTAATCTAAAGGATGTGATTTGTATTTATGGCAATATGAATTGTGACTTCCTAGGACTTTATAGATGTTATTGCTTGTTGATAGTGGTAGTGTACCACCATTAACTACATATCCAGATAATGTATTCCTACAGGTGATTAGAATACCCAATGCTCTTTTTTATTCAGCTGAGGAAATTTAGATCAATTTTTTGAATACCAAAATTTTTCAGTGTACTTCTATATTAGCAACTAAATACTTGTCTATCTGCATTATTCCAATTATTGTTTTTATTTCTGGTCAGAGCTCTAGATTTAAATTTTGATGGATAATTTGTTTAATCTAGTGTTTTTTAATCTGCTATTTAGAAATATACTTCAATAGGGAATTCTTAATCTTCTTTCTTAGTTGCTTCGGTGAGTTTTGTGCAGAACATGTCTACTGCCAGTTGGCAGAGTGCCTTCTTGTTACTAAACTTGCAATAACTTTCCCATTGCAATGTATTAGATTTTAATCAGAAAATACATGGTTAATATAGTTTTAAGTCCTGAAATAATGTATCAGTGTGTAGTGAGAATGGTCATTTCACATTGAAAACGGCTATTTATTCCAAATACTCTGTTTAAACAGTACTACCTGATCCCCCTGTCCACCTTAACTGGACTCTGCTAAATACTAGTCAGACTGGGATCCATGGGGATATCCAGGTAAGATGGGATCCACCACCAACAGCAGATGTTCGCAAGGGATGGATTACTCTGGAGTATGAATTGCAGTACAAAGAAGTTAATGAGACAAAATGGAAGGAGGTATGAAACAAATATTTATTATACATTAGACATAGTGCAGTGCAGGCTTGTTCTATCCCTAACACTTTTGTACCACTGTGAAAAGCATGTCTGTAATTGCTGATTAAATGATACCTTAATTCTTAAACAATATGCCTACTTTTTTTTCTGACATTTTCTAGCAAACACCGTAACTTTATGTGTCAAGATTGTTGACAAGCAGGATAATGGAAACCCAAGAACACCTGTGTTAGATTAGTAGGTATAGGAAGAGTCAGGTATATACAAGTTTCTTCAAGGATAAAATATTTACGTATTGTTTTCTTAAACTTCAACTATTTAAAAAGTGCATGGTGTTACAGGAGTCAGAAGAGGATATTTTGTTTGGTACATATCATGTCAATCCAGATCCTTCAGAGTACCTGTAAAAATGAAAGAGAGAGAGAGAAAGAAAGAGAGAAAGAGAGAGATAGAAAAATGAAAGAGAAAGGGAGGGAGG
>NC_031799.1:13407666-13526222 GCF_001522545.3 Parus major
GGAAGGAAGGAAGGAAGGAAGGAAGGAAGGAAGGAAGGAAGGAAGGAAGGAAGGAAGGAAGGAAGGAAGGAAGGAAGGAAGGAAGGAAGGAGACTGAGTTACAATGTATTTTTTCTTTTCAAAAAAAACTTTTTCAAAAGTTTTCTTTTGAAAATCACTTAGCTTCTCATGTAGTTAGTTTCTGTTACAGAGAATATATTCTACCTTTCTTACCTGAATGCACAGGGGAAATGCCAGTGTGTCATGGCATATTTGCATATGGAGAGCTCTTCTTCTATGCTGTAAGAACATGATGTCAGAGAGAATACTTCTTTTACTTTCTTATTAATATGCACTAAGTTAACTGGCAGGAAAATAAACCCAGATAATACTGTTAAGAATTTGTAATAATACTGTTACAAATTTGTCTTTGACTACAAAAGAAAAATTTTAATTATTTGAACATAGTCAAACTTGCCAATTGGAACGTAATCCAAGGTTTGCTTGCCTTCACCTGTGAAAGACCTTGTCTCCCTGCTCACTTCTGGTCCTTCTCAGTGTTAGCATTTTATCTTTAGCCCAGTCCTTATTAATAAGTCTACAGCCAAACAGGCCTATAATGTCTGCAGTGTTTCTTTCCTAATAGTTCTCTGTCTTCCTATCTATACTAGTTTAAGCTATACTTAATGTATTAGCCTTTATTTTAAAGACTATGAAATGTGTTAGGTTTAGGCAGTAAATCAATAATCTTTAAGAATCTGGTAATCTGCAGATTTTCATGAACAAGAATACAGGTATGTCTCTAAAAATTCACATTTTGATGGGGTTTTTTATAAGAGTTTTGGTATCAGTTGTATAAATACCCTAATAAAGCTTTGTTCTTGTTCGAGTACCATCAATAATCCCAGAATGCTTTGAGAATAGTTCTTCTCAGGAGAGCAAATATCTGAAGATCAGTGTTCTTTCAGAACACAGATAAGGAATTCCTGACTGCGATATTTGCCTCAGGAGACAAAGTATTACAGATTATGTTGGACATAAGCTGTGTATATTGTATGGTTTTGTAAACCTTTAATCTTAGGAGCATAAACATGGCATAATTCACTGAGACACTATGATAGCACAAAAGAGAAAATCTGATCAAAATCACGGTCTGGCCTAGGACAAGACATTTTCACTCTTTGGATTCCTTGCTACGAATGCCTTGTCTAATGAGTCGTGAAGCACATTAAGATAGAAATTTGTGGTTATATGCTGTCGAGTTAGACATGTCTAGTTTTTACTAGTTTTTTACACAAAGGATAATGCTTGACTGCTTAAATATACCATAATGTTTTGTACATATAGCTAACAAAAAAATTAATTTATTGTACTTATTATTGTATTAAGTCTCCCCTTACTGAGACTTGTTTGTAATTTTTCTTTAAAATTTTGGGATGATGGATTGCTTTTTCATGCATAGCCTTTATTACTTTTCAATATATTTACTAATTGAAAATGAGTAACTTCTAAAGTGAAAGAAGATTAAACATTTACTAAAATTAGTAAAGTGATAAAACTGTAAGTTATATTGATAAGAGGACCAAAATTATTTTCTGAGAAACCTAATAAAATCCACCCTGACATAATGGGTGTTCATGAGAGACAGACAAATTATTAGTTACCTTTTATTATATCTTTTTAATATGGCTTTTACAAATTCTGTTCATCTATTCACTTCATGCTGAACATTCCCCACTCCTTACATCCTGCTCCATCCAGGAGTCTTTCATAAAGGATCTTACTTAGTCTTCTTGGCTTTTTCCAAGTCACACCATTATTTGGGATGCATGTAAACTTACCTGTAAAACTTCAGTGAGCTGTTTCTTTGTGGCTTAATGGCATGAGATAGGTATATATTGAATGTCCTTCCCAATGCTTTCCAAATGGATATTCTTCACGTGTTAGAAACACTGGTGATGTACAACAATGGTTCTCCATAATCTTATGCTCAACTACTAGCAATAAAAAGCAGTCTGCCTCCTCCAAAATCAGAGTGGTTTGTTGTAGGAACACTGGAGTGTAGTGTCAGGTATCAGACAACTCCAGAGATCATACTTACCAGCAAATAGTGTCTCAAGTTAAGGTTATGCAGCTGTAGACATTATAAGACTGTATTGTTGAAGCTTCCTTCAGATTTCCAAAGGCTTCGGTTTTCCAGATATTTTAAGTCCTAGCCAGGATGGGTTTTTTCTGGTGTCTTCCTTGATTCTGAAGTAAAAGTAGTATATAATACCTGCCACATGGATTTCTATTTTGAGTACATTTTCCTTCTTTTTGTATACTTTTGTAGGGCTGTTGGAATTAAAACGCATATTCTTAGAGGTGTAATAGAAAAAGGCAGAAAATTTACCTATTAAGACCTCCAGTGTGATTTCCTAAACAGTTTGATATTCAGCAGTATCTAAATATGTTTCAGCTAACACAGAAGTTTCAAAGATCAACAATCTGATGCCAGATGTCACACAGTATTATTTGTGGACCTATACATTGTTCTTCAAATAAAAACATTTGTAACATGCAATATGTTTGGTTATAGCCATTAAATCCTTAGTGGAGATTGCAGTAGTTTTAGAACTCCCCTGTGTTATTTTAACAGAATTTTTGGCATTCTGCAGTCAGTAATGTTGTGTTATAACAGTAAAAAGGATTTACATCTTGAAAGATCAGTGAAAGATGTTCACACCACCTGCTTATGGCATGTAACTGCAGGGAGCTGCCTTACTTCACTGACTGTATCTACAGAGCTTGGATTCTTTGCTTTTAGTCCCCTTATCACAGAAATGCCTGATGACTACTACTAACCTGACAGTAAATGGTGTGAATGTTCTCTGAACTCTTCCTGTAGTATCCTTAAAATTCCCAGGAGTAAAAATGCCTTCATGTTTTTATTTCTGAAATCAAGCAGCAGTGTAAAGTTTCCAGTACAACTCAAACAAATAAATCACAGTCCTTCTGTCTTTACAGTTGAAACCCAGGCTCTCAACAGTGGTTCCACTGTACTCTCTGAAGATGGCAAGAGATTATGAGATACGAATCCGATCAAGACAACGAACTTCTGAAAAATTCGGGGAGTTTAGTGAAATCCTCTATGTATCATTTTCTCAAATAGGCATTGTATGTGATCACTGTACAGAAGGTAAATAAGGAAAGTGTTTTTATAGCTGTGATTCTTGTCTTTTTGGTGATGGGGTGGAGGGAGGTTTCAACCATGTTATATGATAGAATACATAGGTAATCCAGCCTACTACATGAGAACCATTTGGGGAGATTGAGTGTTCAAGTTCCATACACAAGTTCAGAAGTAAACTCAGCAAAACTGTTCCACAGCTCATCAGAGAGCAAAAATACAAATAGCTTAAAAAAATAACTGCTGTTGCACATCTCATAGAATCTAAACCAGAATTAAATCTCATACCTCATCATCTAAAATGAGCACTTCAGTTGGAAAGAGAAGAATTGTGATTTCTTATAATACTATTGGCTAAGTTTTTTTCCAGAATTCTGTGCTTTTCTGATCATCCTGGTGTACTATCAAGGGCAGTGAGTGTTTTTCTGATTCTTGTTTATGACTGGTATTCATTTTAAAGTGCTGTTAAAAACAGAAGAAGAAGCAGCCATTGAGGATCACATTTTTTCTTATGAAGGAATGAGACAGTACCTTTTCCAGAAGTGTTCTTAGGTCTGAACTACTAAATTAAGTCTTAAAAGTAATTTTAACAAGCTGTTTCACGTCATTTTCCAGGGTATTAATGAAGGTGTTACATAAAACAACCTGTAACTCTTAGCTTTCAAAATCTTGCTAGATTCTCCTTTTTAGCTCTTCTTATTATTAGTTCTCATTTCTAATTTATAGGAACAGTTAATGTTCTGTACATGTGGCATTTTTTTATTAACCCCATTCACATTAAGTGGTCAAGGTTTTCATATGAATGAAATTGAAATACTAGGAAAATCTATGGCCATCCTACAGCCAGTTTTCTTCGGTCACTGCAACTCAGATTCTCCAAGGTGGTCCAAATCCACAAACCTCACACAGCAGCAGTGAGCTAATTTGATTGAGAATTTATTTTTGCTTCTTTTGTATATCACTTTCAGGAACACAGAACTAAACTTTAGATACATTTCATGTATTAATAATTTAAAGTCTTCTAATGGAATGTTCTAACTTCTTGAAGGAGCTGGACATTTGCTGATCTCTCTGACATGACAGTGAGTTACTAAAATAGAGATCTGTTTAACACAGACATATCCATATAGGATTTTATTGATGCTTGAAAGCATGTCTGGTCAAAATCTGAGCTGGCAACACAGGGCTCAAACTTGTATCTGAACTTCTTGTTTTTTCTCTGAAAAGTCATTTATGATCATATATAGAATTCTAACGCTTTCTGTCCAGTGTTCCTTGGCCCAAAAATATAGGAGTGAAATCTTTGTAGGAAATTTAAAATTATGAAAAAAAATGAGAAAAACCTAAGACTACAGCTAGAAAAAAAATTCTCTCTGCTTTGTAATTTAAAAGGTCATATTAAGAATAATGTAATTGCTAGTATTTAAGATAATATTATCTCATTTATCAGCATGGTTCTTCATTTCTACTAAATTGCTTTTCTCAATTAATTTCTAAATTCTTTGTAGCCACATGCAAGGTCAATAAAAGAGGCTTTTTTTTCAGTTGATTCAGTTGGTACACAACATAATTAATGTCCAGCCTTTAGAAAGAGAAGTAGTATGCTTTTTGACACCACCATATTTTAGTTCTTGTGAGAGAAAAATAGTTTGCTTGTGATTTTGTGTGTTACTAGTAATGTTCTCTCAGCTTGGATGAACAAGTAGTAGCATGGTCTGTGGCATTCTATGCCCTCAGGACTACTTATACCATGTTCCAAGCAGGCAGAATGTTCCTCATGGCTGGTTTTGCTATAGACATTATCTTTATTAAGATCTTGTTTAGATTTATGAAATCAGTCTGATTTAGCAAGGAGTCTCAGTGGAACTGTACGTGCATGGAAACTGCTGAGACCAAAAGCTGCCATGGATTAGGAATGATGCTTCCCAATTCAGTGCTGCGACTGAGACTCTCCCAAACCACACCCCACTCAGTCCCCCCTTCCCCTTTCTGCTCCAGTGGGAAGGAGTTGAGAACTGATGACACAAAAAGTGAATATCACAAGTTGAGATACAAACAGTTTACTGGAAATGGCAATGAGATAAGAAAACAAACAGTAAAAGCAACAATATTAATAGCAAAAGTATACAAAAGAGAGGGTGGTTCACACCCTCTGAATGAGAGATGCTCACTGCAGAGACAACAAGCAGCAATGCCACCACTTTTTTTCAGCCAGAAGTCACCCCCTTCTTCTTGGAAACCAGGGAGTCCCTTTGTCCTCCCCTGGCAGTGACATGAGGTGGTATCAGAGAACCTCCAAGTGCTGTCCAGAACTAGAACAAAAGCACATTTTTATTTCTGTTGAACACAAAAGTTTCACATTTAAGTAACAAAAATTTTCATCAGTTTTTACCACTTTGGAATCCTCAGGTAGTAAAAGACTAGGTTGAAATTAAAGATGTGACAGTGATGGAGATTCCTGCTTATATGTTCATGTTTTGTTGTTTCAGAAGTTGAGTTTCCATGGTTCTTAGTTGTTGTCTTTGGAGTGTGTGGGCTGGCTGTAACAGTGATCTCAATCATGCTGTCTAAACAACCAAGGTAGAGACTTTTTATTTGTTGGATTTTATGTACCTGTAGCTTAAAAAAATAAAAAAATTAAAAAATATTTTTCAATTATTTCAAATCTGGGGGACTAGGAACCATTCTGGACATTTTTGTCCATTCTTGTAAACTACATATAACTGGAATTAGTATGTATGGGGCCTTCAGCAAGGGAAATCTGGTTATGTTTATCTTTGTCTTTGACTGCAATACATTTTATTCTGCAGAATTTACATGATTGATCTACTTAGGCTTTGAATGGGGCTTGTTTTTTAGTTCACTCAAATTTTGTGCATACTATTTTTTATTCACATGCTGTTCAAAAGTTTCATACAAACCTATGTCTATGTATTTGATTTTGTTCTTAGACCATTCCACTAAACTCTACTCCACTAAACTTTCCTTGAAGCCAAGGAAAGAGCTTGAGTCATAGGGGAATATTTGGTCTCTGTGAATAAATTGCTCCTGTATACAACAGGAATAAAATAAAACAATTGCATTGTTTGTAAAAATCACAAAATTGTGTCATATACAAAAATGAAAGAATGAAACATACATAAAATGACAGGTCTTAAAATTAATTAATTAATATGTGTTTCCAGGAATAAGTTTTGACAGAATTCAACTTGGATGTCATATAAGTTCTGTTGCACACTATGGAGCAACACCATGGTCAAGACCCAGTGCACACACACATGCTGTCAGTGGTGTATATACACTTTGAAAATGAACACTGAGTAGTTTTGCACCTTATGTTTCATTTCACATTTTGCAGTTAAAACAATAAAGTGCATTTGGAGCAGATCTAAAAAAAATATTTTTTCATTAAGCAGTAGTGTTGTATTTAAGCAACTCCATGGTTTGACAGGGTTTAAATTCAGGAAGACATTTTCTGCAATAGCATCCCAATCCCAGATTTAAAAGCAAGGCTCCTGATAAAATTCATGACAAAAGCCTGATGTGTCAGAATGGAGCAATGTGCATGTGGCACCAGGAGCTAAGGTCAGCACACTAAACAAGGGGTGGCATAGTCTCAGAAAAGCCTGAGGTCTGGAGCATATTTCTGATCAGAGTTTATAAATACCTTCCATGCTAATCATGAATGCTGGAAGAAGCTTTTCTCCACTGAGGACCTCCACGTGGAAAGTCTTTCTGGACGGTGGGTTTACGCCCTTTCCTTCAAACTGGACCATGTAGTGGTCCAGAATGGCAAGATATTCTGCAGAAAACCAGCCTGCATAGGTTTTCCATAATGCAAAATGTCCAGGCTTGGTTTCCTCCTGATTCTGAAAGATACCAGTTCATATTTTCCTCAGTTCTGATCTCACAGGCTCTGAACGAGTCTCTCTAGGACAGATGCCATAGGTTTAGGTCATTAGAGTTGAGAGATGAAAGCTTGAATAATGCTAAGCTAAGAAAAGAGCAGAGTATAGTTCTCCATCCCTAATGTCTTCTCCAGGCAGTGAGTGATAAAATTCTTTGTCTGTTTCATTAGAAGCAATGCCCAGTCCTGTCAGAATACCTGATTTGTGGATTCAACTGTAAAGCACAAGTCCTGACCCTGATAGCCCAACCAGTTCACACTGCCTCCCCAGGGATTAGGTGGAAAGTTACTGGATTTCTGGCTCTCATTAGGCTTGTTGGGCAGAACACTGAGGATCTGCTCAAAACCAGAAACATATGAGGAATTTTGATATGCCATGGTTAAGCCAAAGGTGCCTGAATTTCTCTCTAAACACTCTTTAAGACTTCTGTGACCCTCTCTGGACCTCACCAAGGTCACTAAAAAGGCAGAAAAACTAATATTTGGATTTGTATCTACCGTTTTCTTAATTTCTGCAGTTAACCTAGTATAAAGAGAAATCTGAATTTTCCTTTTGTTTATCTGTTGGCAAAAGAAGCAGGGAGGTAAAATGGAAGAGATAGGCATGACCAGCTACTGTTGGATTATTATCAAGGGAAAATCATCCTTCTATTAGAATTGGGAGGGCAGAGGGGGTGGTTTGGTTTGGAGAATTTTTTGGTCCCCTAAAAAATTAGGAATGCACTTTATGAAGGATTAGAATAATATGTATTTCCACAGCCTGCAAATGCCCAAGCAAGTTACTAGACCTTTCTCTACAAGTGTAAACGCCTGCCTTAATTATATATTACTTGCTGCACCAATAATTCAAAAAGTAAAACTGTCATAGAGATGGCAAAATACTAGCCTAAATTTTTGCAGATGTTTTTCATTTTTATTTAATAGTTCTAGAGTAATTCATTCTTTCCACCAATTCCCATTCTTTGTTCCCCTATTTAAATTTATTTGGCACATGCAAGGCTAATGTGTCCCTGAAAAAATTTTGGAAAAGTCACCACATACTGAGGTTTGTATCAGGTTCCATTGAAAAGTATGTAAAAAGGGAATCTATTGACAGAGCTCTAGGAATCTATTCTCTTTCTATACATCATTGACTTGTCAAAGACCAGACTCCAAAATGGATTTCCACATAAATTTAAGTGATTTCAAAACGGAATCTTGCAGGAAAGTTATTTCTTAATTTGCCATGAGAGAAAACGTTACTTCTTTTCCTTAGGAGTATTTGAAATGTCAATTTCAAACATTTAGGTTTTGAAGTAATTAAACATAAATGCAATGTAAGCCTGTCTTTTAAATTCCTCAAAAAAGACAACTGTAAATCAAAAGCCTCTTTTTTTTTTTTTTTCCAGGATAAAAATGCTTATTTTTCCTCCTGTGCCAGTTCCAAAGATTAAAGGGATTGACCCAGATCTTTTGAAGGTAATATTGAACTCGAAAATCTATGCTGAGAATCTTTGCAGTAGTAGCAGATGACAACTGTTGTCCCAGGCAGAAAAATTTTGTAGAAGAAAATTCTGACATTTGGGGAATTGCCATAGAATTAATTTCCATTAAATAATTTTGAATCCCTTTGTAATTATTACATAACTACAGTCATCTTTACATAAGTTAATATCATAAAAAGCACAAGCACTTGTATTAATGCCTTTATACAATCCTTTTTTATTTGCTTTGTAGAAAGGAAAGCTAGATGAAGTGAATTCCATCTTAGCCTGCCATGACAACTACAAGACACAGCTGTACAGCGATGACTTGTGGGTTGAGTTTATTGAGCTGGACATAGAAGACCCTGATGAGAAGAACAGAGCCTCAGACACTGACAGGCTACTGAGTGAAGATCATCTGAAATCTCACGGTTGCTTGGGAGCAAAGGATGATGATTCTGGACGGGCCAGTTGTTGTGAACCAGATATTCCAGAGACAGACTTCAGTGCAAGTGACACGTGTGATGCCACCTCTGATAGCGATCAGTTCAAAAAGGCTACTGAAAAAGAAGAGGATCTCTTGTGCCTTGACAGACAAGATAATGATGAGTCACTTCCAAACCTGGCCAACACAGACCCACAACGCCAGCATAGGAATACTCAGTCTGAAAATAGCCACCTGTGGGCACCCTTTGGAGACAGCGTTGAGTCACCCCGTCCGTCAGTCCATACCCAGATAAGCAACCAGAATTCACTGACAAGTACGGACTTCTATGCTCAAGTGAGTGATATCACTCCAGCAGGCAGGGTTGTACTATCACCAGGGCAGAAATCCAGGTTGGGGAGAGCACAGCGCGAAAGCTGCACAGAACAAAACTTCACCATGGACAACACCTATTTCTGTGAGGCAGATGTGAAAAAATGCATTGCTGTGACTTCCCACGAAGAGAATGAGCCACGTGTTCCGGAACAAGGCTATAATGAAGATGGCTATTTCACCACAGAGAGCCTTACCACTACTGTTGCCAATCTTGGAGCTTCAACAGCAGTACCCCCAAGTTCAGAGCTGCCTGTTGCAGACTATACATCAATCCACATCGTTCAGTCTCCACAAGGCCTTGTGCTCAATGCGACCGCGCTGCCGGTGCCAGACAAGGAATTCAACGTGTCTTGTGGCTATGTGAGCACAGACCAGCTGAACAAAATCATGCCGTAGCTCTTCATTGATTTGGTGTGTGTAGTGTTTCACAGCACAGAGTCAGTTTGGGGCTTGTATGCTGAAACCAAAATGAAGTCTAAAAGTTTTTTCTGATTCCTATAATTTTATCTGAAATGTTGCAGCCTAAAATATACATCAAAATATTCCTATTGTGTTCTGTAAATATTATCTATGAATTTGTCTTGAGGCTGTTTTGTCTTGTTCTTGTGGGTGTTGATTTTTGTGAAATTAAGCCTTGAAATTGCTGTTTAATGTTCAATAAATTGTGCATTTTGATAAAGTTAAAAATCAGGTGGTTTTAAGTGTAAGAATTTAGAAAAAACTGCTGTTGGCAGAGATCTTTATATCAATAATTGGGAACTAATCATATAGGTGAAAACACAAAAATACCTTGACTAAGTCTATTTTGATTTATATAAATTGGTAAAATATATTTTAATACTTTGGTCATAAAACCATAAATGTTTTCTATTACACTATACAGTTAAATACAGTTCAATTATAGTGACCCATTTAAGTGATGTAATTGCTGCAGTCCTAAAAAGGAGTTTTGGGGTTTTTAAAATTTTGTTCACAGCTAAAAGAAAAAATAGATTTTTACAGAGCCATTTTATACCTCAAAAAAAAACCTGTAGAAAAAATAAAAAATATTGTAGGAACTTAAAAGTAACTGATTCTATTACTTTCTTGCGGTAACTAGTATAGAAATAAACATGCAATTTAAAGTTCTGTGTAAAATTTTAAAATATCCAGCATACTTGGGCAAATTATTATGTTCTTCATCAGATTCTAGTTAATGCTAATAATAATAATACACTTTTTTATGTAAAATCTTGTTGACCACAGTATTAAACACTGTGCAACTAAACTTTCACTGAAATTTTTTGAGAACATGTGAATAAGCTCTGATAACTTAGCAGCATAGTATCTTCATATTTGACCAACTTCTGAGGCCCTTCCAGAGCCAAAGGTATCACTACATTTATTAGTCTGTGCCACATAAAGTCTTTATAAAAAAAATTACTTAAGGACTTCAGAAGTTAGCCAGCAGTTAATTTTTAAAGATATAACAGGATTAAAATACTTCAGTGGAACAAGGGGATCAAGTGCAGTATTGTTCAAACGTGGTTTTTGTTTTTGCAGCCTAACAGCATCTCCTCTGACTGTGTTAGGCGGACTTTCAGAAGGAAAGGTGGGGAAGCTCTCTGTTCTTGCATATGTTAAGAACCTGATAGAGCTTTGCAATTAACAGTTATTATAAACTGTTTCAGGAGTTACCTTCCTAGGCCATGGTTTCATCACAGCAGGGTTCTTCTCGGAAAGCAAATAGGAACATTCATTTCTTTACTCTGACCTGAACAGAAGTGTATGATATGCAGCAAATTCGGGTCTTGCTTATGTCTCCAACAGAACTGATGCTCTATTTGTGACCAAGTGCTACATAACTGGGCCCAACTACTGGGTGGGATTTTTAAGTTTAGCACGTACTTTATGGTAAATGTGCATTAGATATTCTGCTAATTTGCTGCTATAATTTTCTAACAGCTACATTATTTAGTTTCATATAAAATTTCATAGATGATAGACACTAATGCAAGTAATGCTTATGTGTGTGTTTGAAAGAAGTTTCTTACTCTATTTCTATTGCCAAAAATAGTTAAATACCTCAGTCAAACTCAGAATGTCATTTTGGTACTTACTGGTCACACAAGCCATGATATGCCGGTCAAAAAACGTGTCTTTCAGTCTCTATTTAACTTTCTCTATGTTAGTGTTTGTTTGTCTTTCTCAAAGTTTAATAAATGTATTGTCTTTCATTTTTCTGGACACAATGTGGTTTTTTGCAGATAATTAATTTTTTTAATGGAAAATAGATATTTTATTAGGAGAAATCAAATATTTCTTGTAGAATAAAGCATAAACCCACTTTTCTCAGAACAGAAACAATGCCTTATGGATCAGTGTTTTCACTAATGCATTTGTGTGGAGAGATAGGGCATACTGTACCCAGAGCTGGCCAAGACATGTTACCAATTTAGCTGGCCCATTTATGTGCTGCCTGAACATCCTGTGATTGACAGGCTAGTCCCCAGCCTGTACTGGTGCATGGGTTTCTTCCTCCCCAGCTGCAGGACCCTGCATTTGCCTTTGTTGAACTTCATTAGGTTCTTCTCCACTCAACTCTCCAGCCTGTCCAGGTATCACACAGGCTCCTGGTGTATCCACCACTCCTCTCAGTCCTGTGCCATCTGCCAGCTTGTTCCTTCATCCAGGTCACTGATCAATAAGCTGAACAAGACTGGACCCAGTACTGACCCCTGGGGAACACCACAGGTCTCCAACTGCACTCTGCACTGCTGATCACAGCCCTCTGAGCTCTGCCAGTCAATTCTCAACCCACCCCATTGTCCACTCATCAACCTGTGCTTCCTGAGCTTCCTGTGAGGATGTTACAGGAGACAGAGTTAAAAAGCCTTGCCAAAATCCAGGCAGACAACATCCACTGCTTTCCCCTCATCTACCCAGCTAAGCATCACATAATAAAAGGCTTTTCTATTCCCTATGCTGCATGCATTGGCCTACAAGCATTCCAGGGAGTAGGTGGGCATGGCAGTCTCCCAGGAGAGTTGGAGGAGAATTATCACAACCACACACACACACATGCACACGCACCTGCCTTGAGGTGACCGACCTTTTGGTTCTTACCTTTGAAGGCATCTAGGGAACATTCACCACTGCTGTGGTTGGCCTGGTCTATTTCCTAATGCAATGGTGTGAGCGTTGCCATGTTGAATCCCACCCCAAAGTCCTTCACTTTAAAGCCCATCTCAAACACATTGGCCAGCCTGCATGTAAACTGCCTGCATGTGTTCCCTTCCTTAGAATGACACTTTGTTCATAGATTACCTGGCAGAATCAGCAAGAAGCCACCTTGGTTTGGAAAAGTTTGAATTTGAGCCTCTTTTTATTAGTCAAAGACAATGTAAATTTCCAAGGCTTAGTGTTACAAGAAACTGAAAAAAGCATCTATACCAGTTTCCACTAAGATAAATAATTTTTTCAAACATAATGACTTACACTACTACTCTTTACTACTTAGGGTGAAATATTTTTTCTGACTTACGATACAGGAAGTGAAATCAGCAGATTATGAGAGCTGTTCAGTCTGAATGAAAATTAACATTATCAAAGGTATATTTTCTATTTTAAAATGGAGTATTAAAGAACAGTTGAGTGCTCTTTAGACCTACCATAATTTTAGAAATGCTTCAATTTAATGATGATAGTCTCTGCTGGGAACAATTTACTGTCATATACAGTTTAGTATATATAATTACATATGCATCATCTTAGTTATAAGAATGAGAAGTAATTCTCTGGTTCAAAGAGAAACTTCAAACCATATGACTTTAGCCACAGGCATCTTTCTTTCCTGCATTGAGATTTGCTAGCTGTAGGGCCCATTGCCAGACACAAAACAGGAGTGCCTGATGCACGCTACCTGATCTGAGAGGAGAAGGGAGAAAATGTTTGGAGCCTGATACTATTTTTATTAAAGAAGAAATGCAAACTTGTGTGGTGGGAAAACATGAAAGCACTACAGAATCTTAGTTTTGCAATAGCAATTTTTCAGCTTAACACAGAATATCTATTTCACCAGGATGGTGAAATTGGTAAGAATTTAACTATCTTTTATCATCAATTGACTTTGAGGAGGTACGAGTGGATATAGTTCTCTCATGGAACTGACTCTGTCTAAATGTAATTTAACAGTACAAATTCTTCTCTCTGACTAATCATTATTAATTGCATACACAGTCAGTGCTTTAACTGCCATGGAAACCATGCCCTCAGGCCACAGAAGCAAGATGTAATCCAAATCCATTTCTGTTATTAGTATACTACTTAAACACTATGGCATAACTGTATTGAGCAAGTGGTTCCTTATCGTCTCTAATTAGGGCTATTAGAGTAGGAAACATTCAGAAGCAGAAGAGAAACTACCAGTGGTGTCAGAGAAACAGGCATAGCAGAACAGCTGCCAGCAGTCACATGGTAAGCAGATGCAGTTACTAAAATCGATGCATCTAGTAAACTGGCATGCTGTTTGAAAGGTTTAATTTTTATCACTACAGTATTTGGTATTTCTCTTGCAGAATATAAGCTTCTTTATACAAATATATGAAAATTAGCTGAATAATGATACATTAGCTTCCTGAAATTAGTCTGAGTAAGCAGATCATCACATATCGTGTGGTAATTTGTAAGAGAATAGGTGAACTCCCCTCTCAACACTGGATGAAATAAAAGTCTGCAGAAGGCTAAGTGGGAGTAAGAGCAAAGTTGAAGAGCTTATGCTTTCAGCTTTCTATAGGTTCCCATCACAATGCTACAAATGATGCTTCCACTACTGTCCCTGGTCTGCTTTTAAGCTCGTACTGAAGGAAGTGAAATCTTCCCATAACAGACAGCTGAGACTTAGACATGCCAGGAAACTGATTTGTCTTTTGTAACTTTTTTATATATTTTTATATATTATTTCCCTTGAATATGAAACCTTTACAATATTATACTAGAAAGACATAAACTATAGAACAGGAATGCAGTGTCAGTTAACTTCCTCATACTAAAACTTTTCAGATCTATTGCCCAGCAGCTATCTGTGTAGCATGTACAGTGCTACAGTCTCAGGTTACAGAGGAAATACCAACTTTTCCCTTCTGAATGAAAAACTCCTTCAGGAACTAATTCTTTGAGCCAGCTGAATGTAAGTTCCTTGAATAGTAAGGCTCAGGCTTGGAAATTTACTAAAGACAACATGATTCCTAGCTAAAACTCTGCTACCAAATGAGTAGCTCCAACCCTTCTTCAACAGACATCTGAGCACACTGGGGTTGTTACCCAGAGATCATTACAAGCATCCTATCTTCCACCTGTGGTGTAGTTGTGTGGGGTTCCTTAAGCCAAATTTTTAGCTGTGTGGTAGAATTCTTTCTCTCTCACAGCATATTTTTGGTGGAGTAAGAAAGATTTTCTAGTGCCCTGAAATGCCATGTAAATTTTGAGTGACATCCTCTGAGCCAAACTGCTGCTGGAACAATGTGCCACTCTGGACAAGTTCCTGTGTTAACTGCAATTAGATTTGTAACCCTAATGTGTTTGAAGATGCAAAATTTTACTCTGTTGAGTTCATACACTTTGTGGTCACAGTCAAATACCAAGAACAGACCAGCCAAAGAATGACCTATTTTATGAAAAGTTCCAGGGACACATGGTCTCTTGCCTTTATAGTATAAATAATGGCAAAGTTGTTTCACTTTCTTTTGAGTGTGGTTAGTATTAATTAGCTGGTCTTCACCAATCACCAGTCAATCAATTACAACAACCTTTTGAATTTACTTTATTTAGGAAGGTATTAAATGACTATTTTAGAAGCAAAATGCATGCTTTCAGCTTGGCACTGAAACTGAGCTGTCAGAAATAGAAATACAATAGCCAAGTGTCTTTACAAGTTTTCCTGATTCCACAGGGAATGATGTAGTAAATTATCCACAAGGCACAAGTATTCCTTTCTCACAAGACTGCCTGCAGCTGTTTAACTTTCATAGGAGGAGGAGTAATAACCAATGGAGAAAAAAGTAAAACAAAGAAAATATCATCTAAATGGACAGCTTCCAATAGGATCAATAAGACAAGATTTGATAATCACTGGAAAATGTATTCACTAACAAAACATCCTATGGTGTACTGTTAGAGCATGGTGCTAACAACACTGAGATCGTAGGTTTTATCCCTGTATCAGGCATTCACTTTAGAGTTGGTGATCCTTCTGGGTCCCCTCCAGCTCAGAATATTCTGTGACTTCAGAGAAATGTATTTCAGATAATATGCTCCTTGTCAGACGTTTGCATGGTTTAAACATTCACTACCACCCTGGTTTTTTCAGGTGTACAAGAAAACTAGGTCAAAAGTTCAGCACTATTTTAAAACTCCAAGAGATCCAGAATTATAAATAAATTGTAAGATTATAATTGTTATATTTGTGCTTAAAATTGAAATTATAATGGTTTGACCTATCAGCATGCAACAGAAGGATAAATCCAATGTTGATGGGAAACTACAGGAATACATGTGAGATTACTTAGAAAGCCAGGAAGCAGCACAATTACTTCTCTTGAGTTCATTCTCCTTTCTCTATTATTCTTCATCTCTGATGACTAGATTCATCAGTCATCTTTGTCATATCCTATTTAAAGTTAATAGAATATCTGTTAAATTCTTCCAAGAAAAGACTGGGAGTTTTTGTAGCTTGCACCATGTCTTGCAGGACAAAGTTTTGACATGATTGGAATGCTGACATGCATGCAGTATAAATAGTAAACAGTAATTTGAAAACTGAAAATCTTCTGAAAACAAAATTGTACTAATGACTTCAAGATTTTCAGCCAAATCAAGGATCTGGTTTTGCATAATTACATTCTTTCTGGAAGTGGTTCCAAATGGATGCCATTGATACACTCTAATGAAGAATACTTGACTACTGAAGAACTCAGGGCACAAGAATAACTGAATATAGACAGACAGTCTCTTCCCTGCAGCATAGATTAAACTTTTTGTTTTAATGTAGTTAAATTATTTAGTCTAGGTATTTGATTTCTGTTCTGCCATAGATATATACATAACCAGAGAAGCTGTGGATGTCCCACCCCTGCAAGTCTTTAGGGCCAGGATGGATGGAGTTGTGAGCAACCTGACCCAGCAAAAAGCATCACTGCCATACCAGGGGGTTGGAACTACACAACCTTTAAGGCCCCTTCCAACACAGGCCATTCTATGATTCTGTGATCTATGAAAAAAACATCTGTGTCAGAAAAAGAAAAACAAGCTGTGCTAGAAATTAAAGCTTTCCCTCCTGCTCGAAACTTTTAAAACAAAAGCGTTGTTTTGACCAGCTAAATGACTGCAAAGGTCTCAGACTCTAATGATACATGAGGGGCTTTTTCTTGTTTCTTACATACCAGTCTACGCAACAAAGCAGTGGAACAGGCTACCTTAATTCCATATGGCTAAGTATTTTATTATGAGTTATGCTGCAGAAGAACGCAGGCTATTCCAGACAAAGACTTGCAGACAGCAAGATACAATGAGCTAGTTTTCCACTAGCTCCACTTAGAAAGTTATTTCTCAAGGCAAAACAAAGCCATTTTACAGTGAGCATGTAGTACAGCTCACACAGAAGATTGTGTGGGGTTTCACAGATTCACTGAATGATACACATTTTAGGAGGTATTTGCCATCCATTTACCTAGTGTTTACTGTTTTGTTTGTTTTTTTAGTTCATACTGCAACACAGAACATTCCTGTTAAAATTGCAAGGTATGGGATTCGTATGAGGAACATTAGAAATTTACTCTTTACCAGTCTCTTGTTACAAAAAAAATTAAATATTTATTTTGATACATACCATAATCACAAATGTTAAACAATTTTGTTTTTCAACTACTGAAGCTATAAACCAAAGATTAGGTCATCCTTTGACAAGCAAAAGACACAATAACAGAAGAAAAAAATACTTTGTGAACAGAAATTTCTGTTCTGTTTCTAAATAACAGCTAAAACACATGCTGAAATAAGTGATTTTTTTTTCCCCCTTAAGAATCCCACTCCAATATTTAGATAACAAACATGAACAACTTTTTTCCCTGAGGTGATTTTAATGGCTACAGATACTGTTTTAGCAGGTATATGTGCTCATACACACACACACTCTCACACACACACACACACACACACATATATATATATTTATATATTTATCTATTTAAATGTGTTGTACTATATTACCATACTTTAATAATGTGGTGGGTTGACTCTGGCTTGATGGGCAGGTACCTACCAAAGCTGCTCTACCACTCCCCTCTCCAGCTGGACAGGGGAGAAAAAAGTATAACAAAGGGTTCATGAGTTGAAATAAAAACAGAGGGAGGTCACTCATAAATAATCACAGGCAAAACAGATTTGACTTGGGACAAATAGATTGAATTTATTACAAATCAGAAACAGGGCTGGATAACAAGAAATAAAACAAATTTTAAAAATGCTTTCCACCCACACCTCCCTCCTTTCCCAGCTCTACTTCCTCCCCACCAGCAGTGCAAGGAGACAGGAATGGGGGTTATGGTCACTTCACCACATGTTCCTCCTTCTGCTCAGGAAGAAGAGTCCTTCCCCTGCTTCAGTGTGGGGTCCCTCCTGCAGGAGACAGCTCTCCATCAGCTTCTCCAGTGTCAGTCCTTCTCATGAGATGCAGTTCTTCATGAACTGCTCCAGCATGGGTCTTTTCCCATGGGGTGCAGTCCTTCAAGAACAGCTGGCTCCAGCATGGGTCCCTCACAGGGTAACTAATCCTACTAGCAAACCTGTGACAGCATGACAATAGCGTGCTCCAGCATGGATTTCCCACAGGGTCACAGTCTCCCTTTGGGCATCCATCTGCTCTGGCATTGACCTGCATGGGCTGCAGGGGCACAGCTGACGCACCAGGATCTCAGCATGGGCTGCAGGGGAATCTCTGTTCCAGTGCCCGAAGCACCTCCTGCCCCTCCTTCTCACTAACCTTGGTTTCTGCAGAGCTGTTCCTCTCACATATTCTAACTCCTCCCTTCTCTGAGCACTATTACAACTGCACAGTAACTCTTTCTCCTTTTTAAATACAGTATCGCAGACGTGGTTCTACTGTCCCTGATGGGATTTGCCTTGGCCAGCAGTGAGTCTGTCTTGGAACCAGCTGGCACTGGCTCTGCCAGACATGGGGAAAGCTTCTGGCAGTATCTCAAAGAAGCCACTCTGGTAGCTCTCCCCACTCTTCCCCTGTTACCACAACTTGGCCATGCAAACCAAATACAAATAAACATGTATTTTTATGTATTTTCTGTATATTTCTGCTTTCATTCTTTGGACAAATAAAACATTTTGGAGAGCGCAACAGAAATGGGTATTTCTACACCTGACAGCTTTCATCTCCTAAACCAGAAGAACATATCCTTTCATCAAAAGGATGGTGTTAAAAAAAAGTCAAACAGTACACTGGTGTCCAAGATGCATGAGGGTACAAATTATACTCCCATCTTATTAAGCTCTACTGTAATCTGACACTAAAGTCAATGTGATACTCTGCTAAACACTGGGATGAGTGTTCTGACAGTCCAGAGCAGGTATGCTCTTCCTTCCATGTGTTCTTCAGAAAAAGACAAAACTAATAATTTTGTAAACTGCATTGAATCTTGCAAAGCTTAACCCTGTGAAGGAATCTGACACACCCATTTGAGGTGGCTTGGGTTGTACAGAAGGCTATTGAAGACCATCAAAATGGCAGAAAGATCATTAAAACTCTGCTCAAGCCCATGCCTAACTATGAGATTTTACATGTACAGAGATGATGCTGTTTGTGAGAAATAGAATATGAAACAATGTCTTATCACAGGTCTTTGGTGCAGCAGTTTATTGTACAGGAATGCTTGCAATGGCAATAAAAGGCATCAGTGTTTTCCCTTTGTGTTATAAACTCTGTAGGTTGCAGTGTGCATCATCAGCTACCTGCTGCTTTCCTGCCTAATACAGTGGATGTCAAACATTTTTTCAGTGACCACCAGACTCTTGAACCGTCTTGCATGAGAAGTTACTACCCTATAAAAGGACAAAAATATTAGAATGAACTCTTAATGAAATACAGATAAAAATCTCATCTTTCAGAGATGTGATTTGCAATGTTAAACTGCTTAATTTAGCAGCAATATTTTAAAAGCTGAAACAAAAGAATACTTACTGACTGTTAAACCTTTTACAGGCTAAATGTTCTATCCCTGGCTTCTAGACTTCATTCCATGTCTTTCTGTGTCAAAAATCTCAAACATTTTTCCTTCAATGTTTATTTTCTGCATTTTCCCCCAGTGTGTTCATAGTAATCACTATGAGGTGATTCCCAGAGGTCAAATGACATATTTATATGTTGGAGTCTGAGATACAGAGTGTGTGCCCTTGTTTTTAATACTTAGTTATAGGATTCAAAAAACCACTGAATTTCATATAATATGAAATTCGTGGGCATGTTTTCATGATGATCCATGAGAACAAATATTAAAGTTAAACAGGAGAAGTGTAAATGTGTAGATTAGAAAGTTTTTTAAATCACTGGGTGAATGGGTTGAGGTTTAGAGTTTAAGGTAGTTTAGAGAGCAGGAGACAAGATGGAGGATTTACGGTGTTGTCTCTTGTCCTTCTTCTTTCTTCTTCATGTCCTTTCCTAGGGGTTTTTGGGTAGTAGTAAGTGATTGGGTAAAAAATGCCGCAGTGCAGCACACAGGTGTTGGGTCGTTGGGTCACTAATAAAAGTAACTTAGTTGGCATCTCTTAATTGGCTAAATGGACATATAAAAAGACCTTGAAGAAGATCTTTGTTAGCCATTTTACCCCTTTACTATCATAGTGCACATAGCTCCTTGTATCTTGTAATGTTGATAAGAAAAAAATAAACAACTGAGACCAAACGAGAGAAAACACTAGCCTCCCATCTCATCAATCTTCAGTTCAAAGGGAAAAAGAACCCAAATCCAAAAGTCCATAATGGGACATTTATATATGGGTCTTTTAGCATAGCATTATTACATATATAATATGTGGACACTGGGTAACATTTTTGTCTAATCATAAGAATTAGATGTCAGTCTTCACTTCCTGTCTTCCTATGAATGTAATCCATACAATAAAACTACAGCTAAGCAACACAAAAAACAGTCTGTGCAATATATTGTGGTTTACTGTGCAGTAAAATGCTCACTACTCAAGACTTTGGTGGGTTTTTCTCTCTACACTAACCAACAGTGACTGCACTTTTTTCTAGATCTAAAAGGAACATTAATTGCTGTGATCAACAGTTTTATTTACTTCAATTACAAATTTTTAATTATAATTTTTTGAAAGTACAAAAACTTCTGAAACTTTTGTGCAATTTACAAGGACAACTGAAACTGGGAAACAGGTTTTGTAAAAATTGGTATGTGGTGCAGGGAAAGTGAGCTAGAAAACATGAGTAGCATGTACTGAGTTCCCCGAGTACCCCTTTCTCTATTAATATCTGTCCATGACACACTTGGCACTGTGTCCTTTCCCCACTCGTATCTCAGCCGCAGACCTTCTACCCATGAAAATTATTTTCATCGATTTGTCTAGTCAGTGTCCCAGTGGACACAACAAATCCACAGCTGTTTTGATGAAAGAACAGCCTGCAAAACAGCATTTGTGACCATTACTGGTAGGCTGTTATTTCTCTGGGTGTTTGCAGGTAAAAAGGGTCCTGCATGCACCCACATCTTCTGATTTCCACAGCAGACAGTTTCTGTTCCTGGGGACAGCACCAAAAAGTATTCCAGATGTAACATCTTCCCTCACCATTACAGACAAAACCAGGTCATCTGAGAAAGCTATGGAGTATTTAGCATTTTAGACATGAAGTCCATTTACACGCTAGGATCTCAGAAGATAAGGGTGTATGTCTCAATGTGCATCTCAAATACGGATAGCTGGATGGCTGTGGAGCCAAGAAAGCTGGTAATAACAGACAGAAATGTTGGTAATAGCCAAGGATTGTTTGTTCTAACACAGTCTAAGAAAGAATAAGATAGGACAGCACCTTTTCCAGGACAAACACTGTTGTTTCACTTTCTGGAGCACAGCCCAGCACAGTGCAAGTGCAGGAGTGAAGCCAAGAAGTGAGCATGAACTGTAGGGGATATCAAGACCATCCAAGACCCTTGAAGCCCCCTTCCCTTCCCGCACCTTCCCGCACCTTCCCTTCCCGCACCTTCCCTTCCCTTCGTCAGGAACTGACCTACCACTTCACACTTTTGTAGACCCCCTGACTTTTGTCGTTTTGCTCAACCACAAGCATTTGTGAATCTTGGCTACTCCCTTCCCAGAAGGGTGAAAATGTACATACTAGAATGCAGATCGGGCTCCAGGAATGGAATTATACAGCCTGTTTCCGAAACGAAACAAAACAAAACAATAAAACCCTAGGTCCATAAAATATATTAACGGGTGTCCCTGTCTAATGAGGACACATCCAAGTCTTAGGAGGGACTCTCATCGCACCTGAGGGGAGGCTGAAAGCACCTGAGGGTCGGCCGAGCCCATCAGCGGGGGAGGGTGGAGGAGGGAGGGCGGCCCACCCCCCCGCAGGGCCGGTAGTGGTACGCTCCGCCGGCGGGGCTGGGTTTCCCGCCTTGGCGGGCGCGCGGGTTCCCCTCAAGTGCCTGAGGGGCAGCGGCGTAAGCGAGGGTCGGCAAAGGACAGGAAAGGACAGGAAGGCCTGACGTGCCTGCTACTGAATAATTCCTACATTCAGTTAATGTCTCTCTCTCGCTCTCTCTCTGTACATGTGTTTCACTGCCATATGCAGCAAAAAATTGAAAACTTAGTTTTCAAAATAGGATCATCAGCTACAATAGTTGTAAAAGTGATACTGGGAAAGCATGGATGGCAAGGGGTCAAAGAGGCATTAAAGGAAGGTGTCACTTTTACAGCAGCCAAACCCACAATTTAAATCTTTAATTTTTCTCCCAGTGACATAAATATCATCATTCAAATCAGGAGTGGGAGGTTTAACAAAAATGCCTTTGGAAGACATAACGTGTAATAGTAATATGCACAAAAATAACAGTGATGAGTTTTCCTGCTGGAAAAAATGCAACATTATTAATACAAAATTATTTTTAATTTACTGTTCCAGTTCAGCAGGAGTTTTGTACCCAGTGGTACTGTTGCCAAGCGCTGAGCACATCCTGTCTTCCGAGAAAACAAGTGATGCCATAGAATAAGGAAGCAAACAAAACAGCAAAACACGGCAGCTCTCTGAATTCTATCCTCTGTCAAAATGTGGAGAGTGCAACACAGTTTAAAAAGTATAATTAAAAAAATGGTCATTGACAAATATAAGATACTGCCCATGATAAAGATTGAAAAAGTCAAAGGATTGACATTCACAGTGTGCATTTAGATTATCAACTAACAGAATACTAAGATTTGTAATTATTTTACAAATTTGAGTGTCCTGAATACATAAACCCTAATTTAACAAATCATTGCACTGTAGTAAATTACATGTCATTAAGATTACTAATTAATTAAAAAATAACACACACACACCCCCATTAATTTAACTAAGAAGCATTAATTTTTCAAAGTTTATTATATTCTGAAAACTGTTAATTTTAAAAACTGAGCTTTGGCTTATGATTTAGTCTTAGTCTCACTGAGGAAAGAGTGGGCACAAGAGAAAAAGTATTAAACACACAGAACCAATATCTTACTGCTTTGTTCAAGAAGTTATACATAAAAGCTTGTAAATATTGAATGACTGAGAAAATTATTCATTTGTGTAATTTTGGTTTCTGCTTAGTGTTGTGCATTTACCTATTTGTGCTTAACTGTACTGCCAGTATTTCTGTCTGGAAACTCATTCAGTTTCTGGGTAGTGAACACATTTTAACTTCTGGTTCATCTCCCTGGTTGCAATTCTTTTGTTATTTGTAAAAAGGCTGTTCACACACCACATAGAAGTCATGATTTTGTTTGGATCACATGGTTTACTGGTATTGGAATTTTTGTCTCACAGAACCTGATGTTGAGAGATAGTTTGAATATTTTTAGAAGCATTCATGTCATGTATTTCAGATCTTGAAAATATATGTTGAAGATTCTGTAAGTAGAATTTATAAAATTAGGGGTTGTGTTAAAAATCTGGAACTATATGGGTGCCTATCAAAATACTGTATTTTTATTCTGCAGCAAGGTTTATGACGTGTCACAGTGCCTATTACTGATTTAACACTTTTTGTTTATAATAAAATATGTAAGTGCCTTTAAACCTCAGTAGTCAAGTATTAGAGCATTTACACAGATAAAAGATGCTGCCTTAATATGTGCCTGGTGCATTATTCTCTTTATAGAAGTAGGTCCAGGCTAACTTTTTAATTGCAGAAAATTTACAAATTCAACTACAGTATACCACTTTGGAAGATATTGTTTAGGCTTTCTGACATTCATTGTATTTCCTAGAAATGCAAGATCTTAAATAGCCTGAAGTTTAGCTTCAACACAAAAATAGTTTTAATTTTAAAAAATAGTCTTCTTTGTTCTTCTTACATTTTTGCCTAAGAATTTACATAGTGTGAATGAGAAATATATTAATTTATAGATATATTTTTTATATCTAGTGATCATTTGATTATATAGTCCAGAAATAAATGAATCATAGTGATGAACAAACTATGAAGAAAACCAGTGTAGTCAACCTTGATAAACTTTTAGATGACTTCTCAGAGATAGAAGAGGTAAGTGAAGAAGGTAAAAAATGTTGAGACTGCAATCTATAATTATTTTGTGACATTTTCAAAATCTTTTTGAGTGAAAATTTCTTTAAGTTGTCTCAGCTGTCATGCCTTGTAATACCAGTTTCATGTGAAAAACTGTTTGTACTGACCGTATCCTGGAGTCATGGGAGTGGATTCTGTGAAGTCTGAGAAGCCTTTGTTTCTGCGATAGAATTTCCATCATCCAGAGGTCAAATTGGCTTCTCAGAAAGAGTGTGGAAGATGAAGATGAACTGTATTACACGGCTTTCATAGAATCACAGAATTGTTTGGGCTGGAAGGGACCTCAATGCCCACCTAGTTCCAAACCTCCTTCTGCAGGAAGGGACACCTCTTACTAGACCAGGTGGTCTAGTGCTGGGGTATCCTCTCAGAAATTGTTCCTTGTTCTAGAAAAATGTCACTGCCCTATCAGGAGCATGAGTGCCTACATTTCATATGTATTGAGCTTCCTTTATCTTATATGTGTGTCATTTCTTAAAAGATTGACCCTCTGAGGAAAATCAGTACTGTGTTTCCTTTTAGATTGATGTTGATCAGATTTCTGCTGATTTCCTGGTCAGCAAATCCATACTAGAGGTAATATAAATGAAGTACCTGAAATAAATTTAGCATTTCTCTTGGAATAAACTTATTATACCAGCTCCTTTCCCTATATACTGTTCAAGTTGTTGCTCTGCAAGAGCACTGACAGTCTCATATGCAAAGCTGTAGAAAGAAACTCAGTCCAAGATGATTGATCCAGACTCTGGGCTACAAAACTGAGAGGAAAATAGTTTATAAGTCATGATGTAAGTCAGCATTCTTAGTTCTGTGGGGTAAACTTGGAATACAAAGAATCTCAAGTCTTCTTCATTCTTCTCTATAAAAGAATTTCCTGAATGGGAAATAGTACAGGCTTGGACTGCAGTTGCAGTATTGTGGAATTGTTAAGTTTTTTATTCACTTAAAACTCAAAACTGAAAACATGTTAATATAATATTAGTCTTTCTCCAATTTTCTAGAAAATATCAGAAATTAATGAAGTGAATAACCTACTGATTCATCAGCTGGAAAAATGTAATAGATTGCTAACATTAAGCCAATCAAAGGAAGAATCAGTAAAAGAGGGTAAGTTTTTTTGTTAGAAAGGTATGATTTTTGCATATATTCAAGAAGTTCTGAGAGATATTTTCATTATTTTCTACCATAAAAAATGACATATAAAGGATCGAAGAAACTCTGGGAAAAGCAGTAATGCCTAATTTTGAATCATGTAATGAAATCCATCTCATAGTAAATATTCATATCCATATTAATTTTATGAGGATTTAGACTGTTCAATGGGTGCTAATAAAATTTAATTTACCATTTATAGATGAAAGTTATAAGTCTATAATCATAATTAAAAAGTTATGAAACAAAGGAGGAAATAACAGAGAAAATTATAAAATTAAGACTTGTTTTGTTCTAGAACTGGTGTTAGATGAGTATTTGAAATGAGAAACAGTATCTAGTGCTTAGCATGGATTTGTGGTTGCTTATTCTTTTGTAGTTTGTAAAGTAGCTGAAAGGTGCGTCTTTTTGTAGGACTTTCATCTCTGAGAAGTCAGCCTGCTGAAAGTTAGGAAGCAGGGTAGGGCCAACGTTAGTTTCACACAGGAGGGAGATTGCCAGTGGGGTTTCATTTATATTCACTGAGACTTGGATAATTTAGCATAATCAGAAACTGAGTGTTGTAATTGAGCTATTGAGTGAGTGAAGTTTGCTTATGATGATAATCATTTGGTATATCTTCAGATATACCAAAAAACTCATGGTACAGAATGACCATGATGAAGTGATGAAGATCAGTAGCAGCATAAATGGGAGGCATTTTGTATAAACAATGGTTGATGTTAGTTGGCTGCTTTTCAGGGAAGAGATCTTGGTGTCCTCTAAACAGTTCTCTTAAAATATTTGTATTCTCTTAAAATATTAGTAGACAAAGAAACAAACACAGTGGTAGGCATAATTACGGAAGAAAAAAAGAGAAATAAGCATTGTGACTCTGTAAAGTCTGTGATTTTTGTTTGATGTTCTGGTCCACACATCTCAAAACAGACATAGAAGAGCTAGAAAAGGTAACAGAGAAGGAGGCAAGGCTTGGTATTGCTAGTAAGGAGCAAGGTATAAGGAATCAGGAACCACTCCTGTAACAAAGACTATGGACATAGGGGGCTTAACCATGCAAGGCTCACTCCCACTGTGCCCATGCAGGGCTGGCCCAGCAAGAACTGCCATGGTCAGCCAAAAGTCTACATTGCCAAACAAGTCTGTACTGATGGGAGTGACTCAGGAGGCTGAGTCAGAATGGAGTTCAGAAATGGTAACAAAGGCCAGACATGGCCCAAGGATCTCTACTTGGTTCCAAGTGATGAGGCAGGTCTGATATCAAGTCAGAAAATTGCTCCCTAGGTCATGACCAGGGTCAAGTGTATGGCTGACACACAAATGCAGCATAGGCCAAGGGCTAAAGCCTGAGTTTGCAAGCAGCTCCCTTACCATGGGAAGGAGAGACAGCTATTTCTGAATCTGCTGCCAGCTTTTCTTCAATTACATCATCTACACTCTTTCTAAGATGGCCTTGTGCCCAGCCTAACCCCCAAGAAAAGTGTGTGGGGGAAGATGCACATGGGGCTTTCACAGGTTTGCTCACAATTTTAGAACACCTGAAGAAATACTTCAGTTGACTGTGAACTTTTCAGCCAAGACAAAGAATAGAGATGATGTGACTCATAGCTGTAAAATTGTGAATGGAATAGAGAAAGTGATTACAGAATAAAATATTCATTGTCTAATGTAATAAAAAACCATATGGAAATAAAGCATGTTTATTGATTTAAAGCTAAAAAAAGGAGGAACTTTTCCACACATTACAAAATAAAGTTAAATCAATTCCACAGAAGCCTGTGGATAACAGAAGTATACATTAATCCAAAAAGACTGGGAAAAAAATCACAGAAAACAACAAATTTTTGAAACACAAAGACAGTATCTCTCACTGTCCCCCATCATTCTGTGTTTGGGAAGTTGAGAGGACGTACTAATGATAGCATTTATCTACATTTTTTTCATCTTTCCTGAATAATTTTGTAGTGTGTATTGTGAAGGTGGCATAGTGAGCTGGATGGAACTTTGGTTGGAGTCAAAAACACTTGTTTCCTTATTAAGCAGAGAAGTCAGAAAGTGCAGTACAGTCAATCAGAAACAGAAGAGGCTTCTTTATTGATGAAACCAGAAAGGAGTGGGTTTACATAAAACAGTTTGTAAAAAAGGAAGGGAAAACGTGAGCAAAACCAAGAAATAATTCTTACCGTAGAATCTATGGTATAAAAGCTAGAAGAGAAAGTAAGAGAGACAACTCAGGTGACCAGAGCATCTGGGATGATTCCAACAAGAGAGAGGAACAGACTGAAAACAGATCAAAGTCAGAAGAGAGATCTGAGCTTTGTAAACAGTATTGCCTCACTTTCATGAGATAAGAGAGAAATTATATGATGAGATAGTTATGCCGATATAACTGAAGAGAACAGCCTGTGGAGCTTCTTTTGAAACACAGGATGGAGAAAGAAGTGTGGGTGGCGGAAGTCCAAGTGAAAATACCAGAGCAATCAGCCTGAAATATGAACTAATGTTTCAGCAACTGGGATAGTCAGGAAAAAACAAATCTCAACAATATTGAAGTCATAGGGATAGTGCAGATATAAATAGGAGGCAGAATTTCTGGAAGACAAGTGTCCTGGTCAATGAGTAAGAGTTATTGCAGAGATATTAGTAACATTGACAAAAACAAGTGAAAAACAGGAACTTGGAACAAGGCAAGACATCCAAGAGGTGATTCTGAAAGCTATTTGATGATAATGAAGTAAAATATGAATAAAATGCCAAGGGGACACAATGTATTTAGAAATAAAAGACAATTATCATGGCTGCTCTGTTAGGTTAAGCTCAGAGAGACTGTGGAGTCTCCCCCACTGGAACCATTCAAGAACCATCTAGTTGCCATCCTGTGCAGAGTGCTCTGGAATGGCCCTGCCAGAGCAGGGAGGTTGGGCCAGATGACCCAGTAAGGGCCCATTCTCTGATACTGTACTTACCAGTAAGGTAAACTATTAAATTGATGCGCTTAACAATAAGGTAAACCTATCAAATACCAGAGCATGAAATGCTTCTAAGTTTATAGTTTTGAACTGTATTCATTATTGGTGCTCATAAATCGGAGCTTCAAAAAGAACATCTTGGGCAGAAAATTGGCATAACCAGTGGCAGAGACTGTCACAGGAACCTTCAGGTAAACAGTTAACATGTTACTGGAGATGAACAGAGCCTGTGAAAAGTGGTGGTGACATTAGGAGTATTTCAAAATGATGTGAAAGGCTGATGTAGTGATTATAAATTAGTAAGTCTGTATAATTTCTAAATAATTTTTCTTTTTCTTTTTGCAATTGATAGAAATAGTCTTTGCACCTTTATTAAATTGACCTTCCACACTGACCCTTCAAAAGAAGTAATAGCATATGTGGTATTCAGAATCAGAGTACTAAAACTTTCGCATCTAATAGTTCAATTTTTATAAAAACCTTTTGGAAGGTCAAAGCACTCTGGGATTAAAAGAGATGCTAGATCCTCTTTAGTATTGATGAGCTTAGAGAGGGGTCCTGTGCTGCTCTGGAGAGGCACAAGGGACCAAATACAGCATTGATTTCAATTGACTGATAGATTCAATCTTTACTCTGGCAGTCGTTATCTGAACAGACTGTAGTTGTGAGAATGGCTTTTATAGAGTGATAATGCCAGTTGTGTCTTGGAAAAAGTTTTCTCCCAGCCTTATGTCCCAAGCTGTTTCCCAGAACCCAAGTCAGCCACAGTTCCTGAAGTATCTTTTGAAGGGTTGGTCCAATTACAGAAGAGGAACGGGAAGAAAGAGTGCTGTGGAAGGAAACGCTGTTGTTCCACCTACTCTGAAGGGTTTGTGGCTACTAGTGGTAGTGGGGTGGAGGATGTAGAATTTTATCCTGACTGAAGAACATTTTGCTTTAAGGGGGAAAAAAAAAAAAGGCATTTCACACCCCAAAAAAATTTCTAGCTGAGAACCTGAGAACCTGAGAACTCCTTGATATCCTGGTCAAAAGTCTTTCCTGGAATTGTTTAAGGTAGAAAAAGATTGGAAATTCTGGAGGAAATGCAAAGAAAGGAAGAAAACATCTAAATATTGAGGTAGTGGGTAGTGAAACACTTATATCCAAGATAAGGTGGATAGCTTGGACAATGTATATACTCTCTGAGAGGTCATAAATTAACTTTATTTTCTCTTGATACATTCTTTGCTAAAAAAATTAGATTCTAAACAACAATTTTTGTTTTGTGTACATCATTGCAGATCCATTTTAGACAGATACAAGTCTATCATCTTTGTTTTCTACTCCTAAACCTTTTCTATGGCAGCTCAATAGACTCTTGTGATGCTACAGTTCTGAATTAAACTCTAATATAGTTTTCTGAAAGAAAGCAATCACATTTTTGTTTTAAGTATTTTGAAATGCTTAAGGAGGTTCTATTTAACGTCTTCAGGGTTGTGTATTTGTTTATTTAGTCTTTCTAAGGTTTAAAAGGAAGAAGTGGTTGATGTAATTGCCCTATAAAAAAATCAGTTATAAATGCAGATGAACACTTACGCTGTTCAGTCTTTCTGCATGTAGGCAGTATTCCTTATGGGAAGGAACTACACAGAATCTATAGCAGATGCTATGACAGTGGCCACAAGGCTGTAAACATTAAGCAAAATTCTGCTTCTTTTCCTTAATGTGGGCTAGTAAAACTTGTGGGTTCCCAAGAATTTTTTCCAGTCAGAACTTTAAGTACATATGAGATTTGCTGAGATATGTCCTTTAAAACTAAGAAAGATGAGCAGATATTCTTGGGACTGTACAAAAGAGTGGTTTACACTTTAAGAATTGTGATAGTTTTTAAAAACTAGCTGCTGTGCTAGTGTTGACTGAGAAGTCTTTCCAAATTTTGCATGGATTACAAGCGTCTGTGTTTATTTCCATGCATTTTCAAATGGGACGAAATCCGTAGTAGAACTAGTTGGTACAAACGGGCGTGCTGATCTCGTCATTCCGACTTTGAGCAGGATTTTTCCGCAGTTGGTTTTGATCCGGCTCAGGAACCGAGGGACAGGCGATGTATTTGCGCTGCTCGTGCTCCCTCTACTGTTTTATTTGGAAGCACGGAACGGGAGAAGGTATCTGGCTAACGTACTCGGCTGCGTGAAAAGCGGACTTGATGGACGATTAGACTGACGGTCAAAAAGACTACGCGGAAAACTGAACCTGTTAGCTGTGATCTTAGCTCATCTCCTTCACTCCATTATTTGTAATGTAGTCTTTACACGACAGACAGTTTTCAAAAGGGCTGTGGTCTGATGAGACAATTAACTGTTATTTAGCGAACTTCTGTGTTGTGGAAATTAAAAGCCATCTAAGAAACGCGGTGGTACTCAGGAAAGAGAAAGAGAAGTTTTAAAATTAAGCAACATCAGTTGTAGAGCCCCCACTATTCTCAGTCTTCGACAGTTTTGCGACTTTACTGATAAATTTACAATGAACGTAAGGGATAAAAGTCATATTTAATGAAAACCAAATCCTGTATTACAGGAAGTTCATACGGTGTTTGAATATTAAAAATACAGTTTAAGAAATAAAATTATGAAATAAAATTTTGAAAGTACACAAATTGATAAGCACTTGCATATGTAATTCTCCTGTATAAAATTAAACAGTGAAGACATAGCACATATTCTGAATATGTGCTCATATTCAAAAAGCTTCTGTTGAGCCACAAGATGAACGTTACATGCATCAAGAAAGGGGTACAAAAGGGGTGAGAGACTGCAATGAGTGGACACCCTTGGTCTTGTTGAAAAGGAAATACTGTAAGGAAAGTAAGTTTCAGTTTCATTAAATACATCAAACTGCTGGAAGGCTGATTGAGAAAACTTCTAGTACTGCCCAGAAAACAAAAAGATGCTTGTTTTCTGACTAGAAACAAACATGTAATAGTTTTATGAAATTGTTTGTATTGCTTCACAAAATTGCTTCTAATCAATCATCAAACTAAAAGCTAGTATTAAGCAGTAACCATGTAATAATAACATGACTTATTTCTACAGTCAGAAAAAAGATTTAGGGTAATATTTAACCAAAATTATTATAAAATATTTGAGAAAATTTTGTAAACAAAATGAAAAGTTGTGAAGACACTATTCAAAAAACCGGATGTTTCATTTCTTTCAGAATGCAGTACTCTACAGAATGTGATAAAGGGTTTAACACAAACCATTGAAAACCAGTGTAATGTGAAAGGTAAAGGCAAAAAATGTTATTTTATATAAATGCTGTACTGTCATTTTGAATGAGCAGGCATTTAATTTTTTCATTTATATTTACTGATTTTTTTCAGACAAACTTACTGGCAGGCAAAGAGAAACAAACAAAAAAACATCTAAAAATCAATCGTGCAGTAATAAATGTCTACTGCCATTTTCTTGCTTAGAAACCGCCTCAGGAGGGTTATTTTAATCAATAGTTGGGCTTTAAATTCGTTATAGTATAACACAGGCAATTTTACAAAAGGTGAGAAAGTATCATTCAGCTGTTGACTATTCAAGTGTTTATGCACAGTTTTTATCACTTCGTTAAACCAAAGTGTCTTAATCCTTAATATACAGTTTTATTAAATGTTACTGCTGTTATCCACATATACTTAATAACTAATCATTTTTACTTGAAAATAAAGTATATAGGTATTTGCTATATCTTTATACTACAGCTCAGCAGTACACCATCATTATGCATTCAAGGCATATTAGCATATCCAATTCTAACATTGGCAGTATATGCATGTTTTTAATACTCAAACTGATATTAATAATAAAAAAAATCCATCTATTTTCTCTAAATTCTGTGTTTGCATACTGTTTTCTAGTTTTTGGGAAACAAGTACTTAAAAACTTGCATCTTTCAATTTGAAACTATTGTTTCAAGGCCATGATAATAGCCTTTTATTTTCTGAGTCAAAGAACTTTGCATCTAGATTTTCTTGACTGCATCAGTTATCAGAAGACTAAAGAAAGTTCTAAGTAGTAATACCAGGCAAATATTGTGATTAAACTATTATTTTTCTTGCTAAAAAATGGAGAATGACAGTATGTAGTTCTGTGATGATGATTATGCCATAAAAAAATTTCTCAAAGTTCAGCCAAGTCAAAAAATGCAAGCAATTTCCGTATTGTGCTTTCATCCTAAAGAAATTGTCAAAATGTACTTTTTAGTGTACCATATAGTTTTTGTTTATGTAGATGAAAATGATAGACTGAAGGGAACCATTCACATCTTGGAAGATAAATTAAAGACTTGTGAAGAGGTATGTCACAAATTATCATTCCTTAGGTAGAGGAATAATATTGTGTCTCTATTATGCTGCATATCATTTTGTTTAGGGCTTGCTATTGATAGTCTTATTGTTGCTCTTCTCTCAATGATTTTCGTGTGTAAAAAGGAAAGGGTTGTTCTCATGACAATATTCATGTGAGGTGTTAGGAGAACTGAGAAGTTAAAACTTCTTGGTGCTGAGGATTTTGGTGCAATCTGAGGTGCACTTGGGGGTTTTTTAGCTGTATTTAACTTTAAATTGAACTTCACCTTCACCATTCTAATCCCTTGCACTAAAATAATATTTTGTGTGGAAATACAGTTTTCACATTGAAGATGCCTGGTTATGCTGACAGAGAATCAGGGGTGGTCTGAATTTTGTCCAGTTTATTCAGGAATACTCCAAAGATAATAGGGATAACTCTTATCTGTACCTCATAATAAATTCCATATATTGTCCTTTACTTTTTATCTATGGCACTCATTTTTGGAAAGAAGGTAAAACTAGCAGCGCTAGTCATAATCTCTGTTTTCAAAGTTCTCTGTGTGAAGAGTGCAGATCTGTTATCTGTTTAAGATCAGAAATCTCACTGCTGATTTTCTTTGCCTGTGTTGGTACTATGAGTTAAAATTAAATATTTATACCAGTAGAGCTTTTATCTTGATTGTTGGAGTAAAAAATAAGAATGCCTTCCAAAGGATATGATAAACTATTATTGCACCCATTAAACACATGTGAGCATGGTGGGACCTCCTGGTGTAGTTCTGAAGGTGCAGACCATGTCTCCATATACTCATCCCCAGTCAATGATCACCTTTGTGAGTGCCCTCAGGCATTGCCCTGTAGCAACCTTGTCAGAAGGCTGTAACCAGAACTTTGGAGTGAGCACCTCGACAGTGGCTGCTAGTGATAATGCTGGAGTAGTTATTGGACTAAATTTATAACTGTCATCTTCAAACTTCGAGTGTCAGTGCCACCAGCATCGCTATTGCTAGTATCACTGATGTGTCTACTGCTGCCAACATGAATACTTCTGGAATACTTCGTTTAAGCAATGCTAAAAAAACTCACACTTAAATCATGCACTCCTAGATCAAAAGTCCACAAAGGTGAAACTGTAGTCCCTTAACTAACTGCATAATTTTTCAGATCCTGTACTCAGGAAAGTAATACTACCTCTCCATTTGCCTGTCCTCCTAAGGAGTACAGTTTCTAATTTTATATTAACAGATAGCTTTAATACAATGAAATCTGCTGGTTTTCATCTGTGGACTTCAGCCAGACAGTGTAAGAAGTAATTGGGCATTTAAATTTAAAAGATTAAGAATAAAACAAGTACTGAATTATAGAGTGCTGTATATTTTCACATGATGGTTGTGCTTTGCAGAAGGCTAGGAGCATAGAAACTGCAAGATCTTAATAAAATATTTTACATTCACAGGAGTATAAAGATCAAATTGAGAAACTCATGATAGAAATTAAAAACAAAGAGGAAGACCACAAATTAGAAATAACGCAGTTGAATTGTGATATAAGGAAAAAATGTAAGTTCTCTGAAGACTGAACACTTTAATGCAATGGATAAAACATGCTGTCATCTATAGATGCTACATTTTGTCTAGGATAAATACCAGTTCCACTTCTTAGCAGAAACATGTGAACACTAGAAGTGGGCAGTGTTTAATGGAATTTTATCTTTGCTGAAGAGAGCAGAAAGTGGTAATGAAGCAATAGTACAGCAACACAGGATGAGCAGAAATTCCCAAATAGTTAGAACAAATGCCGGGAATATGGGCCTAAAAATCTGAAGGAATGAAATTTTAGGTTAAGTGGCAACTAGAACTTTGCTCTGAACTGTAAGTTAGACTGCTGTTAGAATGTCCTATCTGTGCTCAGCACAGAAGGACATTACTCACAAATAAATAATACTGCAATGAGGAAAAACTTCTGTGTTCATTTTCTCCATTAGAGACAAACTTAAAATGCAGGATTTTTTTGGTCATATAGGTGAAAGCAACAAAGAGAGTTTTTGTAAATTGTGATGCTTTTTAAAAAGACACCATCTGACTCGGATAGGACAGTGTGATTTTCATATAGTTTCAGTGTGGTTTTTGCTTGAATTCTCTTCCGGTGAAATGATGTTCAATAAAGTTCTAATATTTGGAAAACTGGTAATTTTTCATCTAAACATCTTCTATAATCATATTATTTGGTGTTACTTTGTTGCTAGTTGAAGTAAAAGAAATGGAGTATAGAGAAGAGAGAGAGAAAAAAGAACTGGAAATATTAGAGCTAACTAGACAGCTGAAAATTCAAAATGAAGAGAAGCAGAATGAAATAATTAAACTGCAGATAGAGGTATGCATTACAAAACTGACTTAAAGATGAACTGGGCATTGGGTAGGAAAAAACTATGTAGTGAAAAAATGTTGATTAGTACTTAACAAAGTAATATGATGGAATCTAGAAAACTTCATTATTTATTGTCTTTACAAGGATCAGTGGCAGATGCTTCCTTCTACAATGGTAACTCATTCCTGCTCAGGAGTCAAGATCCACCTATGGTATAGGGAGACTGAAGGTTGCTCTGTTCCAAATTAAATTATTTGAAAATTTTAAGATTTTGAGATACTAAAAAATTCAACAATGTTTTCTGCTTAACTTTCTTGTTTTTAATTTCTGAATGGTGAGAATATATATGTTTTAAAATAAAATTCCAATGAAAATTTCTAATCCTGCAGAGATTTAAGACAGAGCATTCAACATGTATTTCATTGCTCATGTTTTAAACTGCTCTCATAACAGAAAGGATTAAGGAAATACTTCAAATTGTTCACACATCAAAAAAGAAATAAGATGTGAGTGTTCAGGCTGTTATCTTTGGAACATAAGAGAAGAATGATGGTTTTGGAGGTCTTTAACACTCTCTGTATTTTCTCCTGCTGTAGATATGTTGCTGAGAATCCTTCAATTTTATTCTTTTTTCAGGAGTGTCTTTTTTTATCCACACGGTTTTAGTTTATCATATTTCTACTACTTTTCCAAAACTTTGAGGCTTTTTTTGAAGAAACATAGCTTGTAACTGCATTCTTTTTAAAATAAGCATAAGTAGCTTCATTTTCCTAGAATTAGTAGAAAGGCTTACTGCTACTAATTCTCAGGTAAAAAAAATGCAACTAATAAAAAGTGAAAATGACACTTGGCATACTTTTAGAACAGCTTTTTACTTTTTTCCCTATTCATTCTTACCATTTTGTCTTTGCCTTATCCTTTCAGTTCAACGCTAAATTGGCAAGAGCTCAGGATAAAACCACCAAGTCCTTTTCAGATGCTTCAGTCTTGCCACAAAGTATCTATCGAAGGGTAGGTGCTTTCATGTAGCACACAGATACTGTTTCAGGGTGTTTGAATCACCAATTCCCTGGGATTTCTCTGTTCTCTCCCACACATCCCTCCCACGTATACAGGACTGGATTCACAAAATTGTTAATTAAGATGGAGAAAGGTTTTAAGATCATCAGCTCCAACTGTCATGGCTCTTGACATATTGGTACTGCTGAGGGCAAGCACCAACAAAAAGCCACACGTGAGGTGGTCTTACTACAGTATTGTTAATCAGGAAACTTAAACTAGAGCTGCCATCAGTGACACTGATATAAACTCTGCATATGCTGCTTTTTTTGGTTGGCTTTTTTGTTTGTTTGTTTTGGGGGTGTTTTTTGGTTTGGTTTTTCTTTTTGTAGGCTTACAAGACTTTGGGATGGCAGAAAAAGAGGATTCTGGGAAAATAGCTTTTGTAATTTTGTAGTATAAAATACTAAGGAAAATATTTTTATTAGAATATATCTTATACGCAGTAGAAAAATGTATCAGTACGTAATTTTATGTGATGTTTAAGAATGAAGCCTTTGCCTGCACTTTTACAGAAACTGCAGCACCTCCAGGAAGAGAAAAACAAGGAAATTGAAATTCTCCGAAACACCATAAGAGACTTGGAGCAACGTCTTAATAAAGGCCAAGACCTGCCCTTAAAACGGAGGAGATTCTGAGTAAATGACGTGAAGTATTTCAGTGTTTCAAACTGTGCATCTCAAAATAAAAACAGGATGTGAAGAAAGTATGTTTTATTGAAAACACTCCTGTCAAATATTCCAAAGGCATGTATTCTGTGTACATTCAGAACTACTCTCTTGCTAATCAGCATTCACAATAAAAAGATTCAGGTTTTGTAGGAGTAGTAATTTCCCTATTAAACCATCATTAATTATGGTGTATGCTTTCATAGCAGTTTTCTTTTCATGAATATTCTTTTCTTCATCCAGGAATCCTTCAAACTGGATTTACTTCCATTCAGTTAATCAAACATTAGAAATGCTAGGCTACAAACAGAGAAGTTATACAAGTTTAAGTGGTATATTTTGTTACTAATTGATACAGATTTATCAAATTCAGCACTGTTACAAAGATCAACAGTACACCAAGATTAAACTTGTTTCATCCCACCCTCTTTTTGATTCTGCCTGTCAGTTGTTAACACTACTTCTTGCTTATTGATTCAGTAGGATTTTACAGGCAGTAGCAGTATGTGTTAATGGACCCTCTTACTGTATCTAAGAGCCACAAAAGTTAAGCATATCTATCTGTTACTTGAAAATAAAGCAGTTACTGTCTGTATATTACATTTTTGTTGTGGAATTGTTCTGTCACATTGCTTAGGAGTAAGTTTTGCTTGTACGTGATTTGTATCCCCAGGTTAGAAAAAACCAAAAAGCTCAACTTCTGAATCTATCCCTTAATAAAAAATGATTAAAATATCTTTCTTGGTTATCTTCTGTTCTTGATTGCAAAACATCAAACAGGAGCCCCTAGGTCATAGTTTATGCTCCTGTCCTCACAAATGCAAGCAGAATGTTAGAAGAGAAACAAGAAAGACAAATTAATCGAGAATGCAGACACCTTCCCAGCGGAACTGAAAAACAAACTAAGGGTCAACCAAATTCCTTTAAATCATGAAGCTTTTCTCTGATGAAATTTGATGGATATTCTATTATTCTAAGAGCCCTGCTCTAAAATTACACTTCTTTGCAATATTTTAAATCCCCATACCTGTCAGTTTAATTTTGAATTTGGGGCAATGAAAACACTTAATTTGTTCATTTTTCTGCTCTTGCAACTATAAGAACTGAGTTAGTGGGACTCTCTTGTTTCTGGAAGGTGCTTAGTTTGTTTTTCAGGATCAGTTTCTCGCTTTTTCCTGTCACTGTCAGGTGTCACTAGTTTCACTTGCTCCTGCTGGTGATGAATGTCAGGCAGCAGAGAGCAGACGTCACTGTCAAGACTCAGTGATGTCCTCTGCTGCCAGTTGCCCATGTCACCTGCAAGAATTTGGTAGTGTACCACGACACTGTCAAGTGACAGAATTCCCTAGCTCTTCAAACAAAAGGTGTCGACAATGACAGGATCAGCTACTAGAGGCTGAGCCTGATCCTGTCTCCCAATTTCAAGTTAACTGGTTTTTGCAGCTGTTTTTCCCTTTCTTTCGTAGTTTTCTATCTTGTGCAATTTCCACAATTTCTCCTGGAGGGGCAGTGTCTACGTGCTCCTGACTACCTATCTGATCATGTCTGTGACGGCCAAAAAGCCTGTGACGCCAGCCGCCGTGAGGATGATGTCTCTCAGTTTGAGAAGCAGCCTGGTGGTCCTCGTGTTTGGGATCACGACTGCCCATGTGATGGTGGTGGTGGTGGCGGCGATGGTGGTGTCCATGTCTGTGCAGGTTGGGATGGGAATGCTGACCCGTTGGCTTGGGTTCTATCTCTGACAGCTCTTCACCTGCTTTTTTAGTGATGTTTTCACATACACCATCAATATCGGGTTCCTGCAAAACAGACACCTGTATTAAATACAGGGCACTGTATTCAATTAAACTAGTTGTAAAATATTAACTAACATTTTTGCAGAGCATGAAAGGCACTTTTAAATTATTTGTTCTATTTTGTTGAAGAATGTATGAGCATATCAGAAATAGCCTTCTGTTGTCACACTACTGTCAACTAGACACGGCTTTTTAGCAATTAAAATTTCAGAAATTGCCAATAACAAGTATTCTTATCCTAGATCCTACATCTGACCTGTATGTGGTCTACATTTAGCCGGAACACTGCACATTGGGATCAAAAATTATTGTTCTCATTGAACTTCTATGATTATGTGTTCACATTTCATTATAATCCTTAAAAGCATTTCTGATCTTGAATGATGCATTAGAAAAAAGCTTCTTTTACAGCAGCAACAATAGTTTGTCTTGTACTGTATCACCTTTTTAAAAATAACTCTTGTAAACTGTGTTCAAATGCAAACTACAATGAATAGTAATGCAAACCAGCTTGAGTTTCATTCCCAGGTTTTAAAAAAATACTGTTTTTTATGTACTTACCCATCCTACAAAACTAGAGTAGTTAATTGCTCACTACCTCTACTACCTCTATATAGCTCTACAAATTGAATTACCCTCCAAGACTGAATTTACATTTCTGACAGTTAGTTGCATTTCTATCGAGGACAGGAATTCAGATAATCAGTCAGTCTATTAGAAATCAAATCTAATCCACTTAGAAAAATGTTTAAAAGCTGTCTGCCGAGATACATGAAATGTGAAAATTTGAAATCTTTTTGGATTAATCACTGAAATATTTTTTTAAATACCAATCATATCCAGTTTTCTTTTCTACCATACACAGAATGAGACAAGAAAATACCGTGTAGGAGCAGTTTCCACACTTGTTCTCGCAGTATGCAATCTTAATAGATTCTTCCACATACTGAAAATGCAGGAAGGAGTAGGGCAGACCGAGATGGTACACTAGACGGCCGCATCTAAGGAGAGAAATACAAATACCTACAATTAAACCTCACTTCTTATGATATCTCATTTTACTTGCATCAATCCACCCACACTGTACCAGTTCCATGGGGAGTGTTTCTGTTCCAGTTCACAGCCAAATCCAGTGTCTTCCTTACAAATTCTTGCCTGCTCACCTGCACTGCCCAGTATGTGAAGCATGATTTCCAGCTGATGTGGTAACTGCACTGCCTCTCCCTTAGCGGCACTTATGGATGGCAGAGGTGCACTCATTGCAGACCCATTGGGACAATGAGATGGGTTGTTTGCATAGTGATTGCTGCATCCTTACCACGTGTTTCTATGAAACCTAAGGTATTTTGACTGGGATGGGCATTGTGGTGCAGTTAATCAGTAAATCAGCATTACTGATTTATTGTGCATGAGGGGATTGTTATGGTGCCTGCTTGCCCCATGTTACACTTGAGTGTTCTGATACACACTTAACTATACAACTGATCTGCTCAAAGGAGCTGGAGTAAATGCAGAACCTGTACACAATGGCAGTTCAATGCCAACACACAGTCCCCTGGCCTTAGCTCCCCACTGGGGACTGCACGTTTAGAATCAGCAGCAGACAAAGCTTTCACAGCTAAGGCACAATAACAACACAGACTCCTAGAACCATAATGGATCATGGCCATTAAAACAGTCCAAAATGTACATATGTCCTGTGTGTCAACAGCACAGAACTGGTCAACCTTCCAAATGCTCCCAGACGGAATACAGCCTTGCTCTGTTTGCCTGTTGTATGACACCAGCCTTTCTTACTTGGGCATACTTGCTGCTGTAACATACAAGATCACTCATTCCAGTGTTAGTTTCATCCCACAAACTTCATCTAATTTAAATTCATCACATTACAGAAAAAGAATAACTTTCTAACTCTTCATTAAGCTTATTTATGGTTTAGTATGAGCTTGGAATGTTCCTAACAGTAATATAAAGTAACAAGGATAGACATGTTTGAAGTGCAGGATTTTTCAAGGAGTAGTAACTATTAGAGTCACTACCATCACATCAAAATTGAAAAACTGGGATTTTAATTACCTAGTGGTGCTTCCAAAATATACCTGGGGAAAAATCTTATATTGAAAAGCAATTTTCTTCTGAAGTTTTAAATTTGACCGGAAGACTAATTTTCCTTATGTCTATATGGCATTTTCAACAACTCTCATCAAAAAGTTTCCATGAAATAAAAGATAAAACTTTGACATGCATGAATGTAATAAAGTTATCTGAAAATAAAAACACTATAAAACCATGAACATGTTACCAAATTTTACGCGCATTTAATGATCATCTAAATCCATGTTAATTATAAAAAAAAAAAAAATAATCCAAAATTACTCATGCAAAAGCAAACTTAGCTTTTGTAACTTTGTTTTTCCAATAAATACTAGCACTTTACTTAGTTCAACTTAAACGCTGAGCATGATGTCTTTGTTATTTGCACATCAATGAAATAATACAGAGATTTACGGATCATTACTCAAAATACATGTGAATGTTTTCCCATGTTTGTCTGTAAGCGCACACCTGTCATAGATGAGAAAGTCATCCTTGTTTCCATTTAAAGTAGTCCAGACATCCTCTTGCTGCTCATCTTGCTGGTAGACGGTAATGTAGTCTGAAACACGTTCTTTTAGTAGGTGAAATTCCCTCTGGGATTGAGGTCCCTGATGGTTGACAACCACATACGAGATGTTGACCAATCCTTCATTCTCTAACTTTACGCGCAGGTCCTCCAAACTAATGGGAATGCAAAGAAGCAAGACCATAAACCATTAGAGAATCATGAGACAAATTTGACATAAGAGTTAATATGCTCCATCTTGCTTTTATTATAGATGTATGACATGGAGTTTCTTCCTTTTCATTTGTATCTTTCCTGTGGAATTGCTCTAGAAAACTATTTTTCAGTTACAGGAAATAGTTTAGAATGTGGAAGATTCTTTTAATTTTTTTCTAAAATGTAAGAACCAAAACCAACGACCTTGAAAGCCAAACAGAAAGCCCACTTTTAACTCTGACAGAGACACAGATTTACCACTATGTTTTTAAATCCAATTCTTAATAAACTTGCAAAGCTTATTATGATATGTAAGTCATGCAGCCTAGAGAGGAAAACTAAGGTGCGCTCACTGTGACTAAAATCCAAATCTAAAACTGGTACTATGAACTTTTAAACCAAAATAATTTTGCAATCCCTAAATGAATCAAAAATAAAACCTTTATTCAATTCCTATTTGGGTCAGCTGAAAATTATTTTGTAACTACTGTTACTGTCATGCTAGCTATTTATTTGCAAGGATTAAGTTCTAGAAAATAGAGCATCACTGTCCCAGTTCGTGGATGAAAACCTAAAACTAATGACTTCCTTGAATGCTTCATCAATTTTTTGAAAGGACAGTATTTAACTTAACTTCTGGATTTTTTAAATATATGTAGGATCTCTGAACACAGGCTGAAAGGCCACATTAAAAGCACAAGTTTTGATTAATTTTTTCCCCCCACAGATCTTACATAAGAAATCAGTGATAACATCTCTATTTAAGATGATCTAACCATGTTAAAGAATCGTGACGTTTCTTGGCTTCACTATTTTTGCTACATTAATCATCTATTGCTGTTTCTGTTGGTTCTGTTGCTGTTCTTGTGGTTTGGGTTTCATTAATGTCATTAAAGTTGATCATACAATTATGTTGTAAACATAATTTGGAGAAGATGATCTATTCCTGAAAGTCAGGAATAGGTCAAGAGATAATCTTACCCACTGGCACAGAACCCTTCTGCTGATAGTGAGCCTGGTCACTGGGTCACACATGCCAGCAGTGATGGTGGCATTTGGGGTAGCTAGAGTTGATGGAGTGCATCTGTGGCAGGGCACACGTAGTATTCTCAGCTGGAGAGCAAAATCTGGGATGAGACACACTTACCTGGAAGCCTGCCGCAGGCACAATGATCAGCTAGCCTGGAGGAGAGCCACCACTGTCACCGAGCCTCTGGAGTTCCACATTGGGTCCTCCTCCCCAATACGCCATTCTGGGGGCTCCTGGCAGTTCTGGATCTCTGTCCCTCCTCCTGGGAGGACACAGAGGGCCAGAACTAGCCCCAGACCTGCCCACATGGCTGGGCTTTACCTGAGAAGAGAGAAAATAAACAAAGTAAGGCCAATGCCTAGACAAAGTTCAGACTGAAATTCCCGTATGAAAACAGCAGCATATTGACTCCATTCAGTTTAAAAAGAAATAAAAGAAAACAAAACAAAACAAAAAACATGCCAAAAAACCACAAATCTGTGTAAGAATAAATTTGAGCACTTTGTTTACTGCTCAGTTTCTTTAGTTATCCAGTGGAGTTCCTCTGTAATCGAGGTAGGTGTTTTTTTTTCTTTGTACTGCTTGAAGGTTTTTGGGGTTTTTTTGTTATTGTGTTTGAACAGCTACAAAGTAAACATTCAGAATAGCTGAAAATTTTTTTAGCATTACTAATCAGACTAAGTTTTTTTTTACTCTTTGTAATTTCTTTTTGACCATTTTTAACACTTCAGTGATTTTAAAGTGGCTTTTTTCTTGTGTTTTGAAATCAACTGTGTTAAGCCTATTTATGTCAGGAAGAATCTAGATCAGTTCACTCCAGATTCCAAAGTAATTCCACTATCTTAAAAGTACATGTGCCAATAGTGGATTTCAATACCCAGCAAGTGTTACAGAACATAGCAGAAAATAATGAAAAATACTTAAAAAAATTTTGCATGTCAGTCTGGGGTATCTGGATCTCAATGAAAAAAAAAATCTATGAAGAAGTCAGGCACTAGAAACAATTTTACAAAAACCATAAATGAAAACTGAATTTCATTCAGGATTCCTCAGATCTTACAAAATCTCATATCCATTCTTAGTCCAGTTACTGTTATGAAAATCAAAGCATATAAGAAATTCCATTGTTACCTTTTCATTTTATTCCATTAACATCTCAATTTTGGCTTAAACACCCATTATCAAGAAATATTTAAAATTATAAGTGTGAAAAATTATAAAGCTGCTCCCCAACATGTCCTAGGTTATGGGATTATATAACTTCACCATTTACATCAAAGTCTGACAGTGACCACATAATAGTTTGGAAATAATAAATTCTGATTTATGACAGTTAATATATGTTTCAGCCACCTTGTCATAGCCTAAAAGATTAATAATAATTGATCTTTTAAAACAAAAGTCATTTGTTGCTGCATTTGTGAAAGCCAGCTGTCCCTGACATTTCTTTCCTACATTCTAGGTAAAGTACTATGAAGACTAAACTGTGGTCCAGTATATACCAACACAGCCTTTTTCCACTCTTTCCTGCCTTTATATCCATTATAAACACATGATACTCTCATGATATTTTGATCTCCTTCCCTGCCTTTACAGCAGCCTTCTGCAGCACTGGCATGCAGCACCCAGCAACAGCTGTCCACCCTGCGAGTTGCAGGAGAGCCTGCCTTATACTTCTCTTCATATTTCAACTTTCCGCTTAGTTTCCAATGGAAATTTCCACAGTCAGACTTTTCAGCCAAAGAAACAAGCAAACACTCTGCCAAATCTTAAGTCATGAAGCTCTTTCACAGCAAACCCAGCACACTTACCCTGTCCTCCTCCTCCCCCTTCTTGGCAGCTGTGCCTGGCTCTGCCGCAGAAGGAAACAGTGTGGGGAAAAGGGCTGTGGTATTTATATGGCTCTTGTTTATCTCACTTTGCAGATACGGTTCAAAGTTCAGGGAACTTTTTCTGAACGTCCCTGCAAGCAAACGAAACCTCTTGAGCAAAACTACCCAAAATATTTCTCCATTAACTAATCCCAAGTGGAAACCATTTATTGTGCATAATAGCAAAGTATTTTTACTGTCATGACTTCAAATATCTTTCTATGCAGTTTATCAGTCACCCCAGTCAGCTGGTGGTAGTGGTACAGTCAGAGGAGGGGGATGGGCCAAGGAGTCATTATTTTCTGAACACAGTGGTAACCACAGTGAGGGGGGAAGGTACTTCCCTATTTAAAAAAACGCTGAGCTAGCAGGTTTTGTCTCATATGTTTTATCTGATATTTGCCTTAGAGAATGTTGTGCTCTGTCTGAGGGCATGTGCATACTGAGCTCCTTTGGCCCAGCTGCTCTTGATTATATCACTCTGCATTCAAACTTTTCTCAGTAGAACCTTCCAGTTCTTCAACTTTTTTGAAAGTTAAAGCCCAGAACTTCAGCCATTTAAATCAATGTAGCTACATGAAAGTCATGAAGCTCTATCTGCCGGCAGTAGGTACCTGAGCCTCTGTATTTCACTGTTATGTTTTCTTAAGCCCTGATCACCGATGTATCTGTGGACATCCATGTTAAACTGTTTCCCTACTCGGTTTCCTTGGTGAGAGAATTGTTTATCCATGCATTTTACTTCAACAGCAGCTTGCTTTGCTTTGATTTCCTTCAATGTACATGTTACATGTGTATGGGGAAATAAATGTTTAAAAAGTTTTAAAATATGAGGGTGTGCCCTCATATTTCAAGGTGGTGAGATGGATACTGCTTAGATCTATGGCCTGAGGCCATCTTCTGCACAGATAAGCATTTTGCTTTAGGCTGGATTCAAGAAAGGGAACTGCTGACCTTGGGGATTTATGCTGTAGAAGTCCTATGCACTTCTTTCCACTAGTCAGTGGTCTTGGAAGATACAACGTGGAAAACAGACAGAGTTCATACTAGACCTGAAGTTTTTTTAAGAACAGGAGTGTGTTCGTATTCCTTATAATGTTAGCGGAAACACATCTTGTATTCTTTGCTGGCTTGGTACCAAACTCTCCTATCTGCAATAGCGGCCTTTACTGTTCCAATTGATCGACAATTTGCTCACCGCCTGTTTCAGTTGTTGGGGTTGATTCTCAATACTGATAAAATCCTGTAAGTTTGGCTGGAAGTATTTGGTGTGCACCACATCCACCAATTCTTGAATGAGCACAGAGGCAGCCAACAAAAATTAAGCACATACAGCTCTATTAATAGGGCTAATAAGAGTAATGCAGCTCACTGGTGACTGCTGCTCTCTGAAATTGTTCTTTTGCCAATTATAGCAACAATAAGTGGAGACACTCTCAAAGGAAGAGCAACACTCCATTTCCTTTTCCTTTTCTTCATAGAGAGGATGTGGACAAGGTTTGATTAACAAGTGCTGAACCTATAAACTATATGTAATACCACAGAGTGCTGCTGAGACATGCAGCGCACAAGTACTGAAGAACTCAGCTCAGACAGAGTAAATTGAGCTGAAGCAGCTATCATATAAAACAAGTTCCTTGCTGTGGAAAGCACACACTGAGGATGGAAATGGATAGAGGTGACTATGGAAAAGTTAGTATTTCCTCCCATACAGTAAGCAGAGACACCTGCAGACCCTCAGTTGCCTTACTGAGAGATGAGAAGCACTGTGACAATAAATACTATAGGAAGTATTGTTAATAATTATATTTATTGTAACCCTTAGTATCTTAAGATGATTTCAACTATGTTCACAGTGATAAGCCATGAGCATCTTACTTTTTAATATTCACCCTACCTAAGATCATTGTTATGCCTTAATATTTATGGAGGAAAAAAGTTCCTCTGTCTTAAAGCAAGGAAGGCAGGAAATATTATAATCTTGGTTGTGGATTAAGATAGATCTAATTAATTTGGTTTAGAAATGTATTAACTAATAATGCTTCAATCTGAAGCATTACTGTTTCAGAGTGGAAAGAAAGAATCCACTTCCACAGGATTTTTTTATGAACATGGATAAAGCTGTTAATAATTGTCAAATTAACAGGCTAGGAGTCTGACTGTTCCATTTCTGTACATAAATCCCATTTCTGTTTATAGGCTTCTGTAGCCCTTTGTTTATAGCTTGTAAAGAAACAATCACCTTAAATACTAATTTTTGCTTTCCACTGCAAATATTTTCTTAGTTATTGAGTTTGGTCCAATCTCACGGCAGGAGGCAAGTTATGAACTCTAATTTGGACAAGCCCTCAGTTTCAAACAATAATTTTTTTAATGATCATCTTGTTTCTGTTCACTTTCTTTCTTCTTTGGGGGAGGATAATAGCTCTGGTGGAAATAACAGCCCCCTTTCTTACTGAACATAAGCTTTTTTGACATGTTCCAAACTTTTCAAAGCATGACAGCATAGAAATATCATTTGTTGTTGCTGTTATCTAGATTAGTAACATAATTTTTCTTGGAGAAAGAAAAAAAAATCAAAAATATACTCAAAACCCCAACACAATGCCACAATCCCAAAAGACAAGAAGCGATGGCTGTCAGAAATTAATTCTGGTAACACCTGCTGAGGAGATTTGTAATGTGCAAATAGCATGAGGATGGGGGCAGAACACAGATTCAGCATGAACCCTATTGTGAGGCCTTAGGACTTCAGTGCCTGTTTTGCCCTTGTGACTGAAGGATGTCATAAACACAGAATTCAAAGTCCACTTGCAAATCTTAATTCTTTACTGGCTCTTCTCTGTCTTCTCTGACACTGTGTCAACTCAGGGTAGTTACTCATACTTTATAGTGGAAAATATTGCAACAGCAGTAGGCTGTTAGAGTTACTTAATGCTTATATAAAGAAATTTCCATTAGTTTATGAGGCCTTAAACTTGAATAAATGCTGTGGGGGAAAAAAAAAAAAAAAAAGGTCACTTAAGTGAAGAGCAAAAAGATACACTGAAGTAAAGTAAATTACAGCATGAGGTTAATAAATGCTTACTTCTCAGAATTCAAAGGAAGGAGCTAAAACTGACATCCTCTGATGCAGGCCTAAAGATTTTTTCAGTGAACAAAGAAATAGCTGATACATGCAATTGTCTACTTATAAACAAAATGAGACTTAAAGGAGCCCTGATCTAATTGCAAAATGATTGGGTTTTTTGCTTGGAAATTCCATTTACAATAATGAAGTACCTTTCTCTGCTTGAACCTATGTGTAGCACACTGTAATTAGGAAGGGAAATATTTTCAGATGTGTCCTCAGACCCAATCACTACACAGATTACAAATGCAATCAGACCCTAGTTGCTGAACACCTACATCTATTCTGAGTTCCTTACAGGCTTTGTTTACTTTCTGCATTTATCCTGCAATAATTCTATCAGTCCACAAATTCTCCAAGTCACTGCAGTGAGCTTAAAAACAGTTCTCTTATCATTTGAAGGAAGAAAAAATTTGCTGATGATACCCAAGAGGTGGTTCAGAAGATCACAGCTGCAGGAAATCTTCCACATTTTTGTATTTTTACAGGTGTATTAAGTAATACTTGTGTGTGTCCATAGAGGAAAATATAATAATTCTGTGATCCATAGAGGAAAACTGAAAATTCCTTCAGTTTGGTGTGACTCTGCTGAGGCTCCTAGTGCTTGGCATAGTAAACACAGGAGCAAATGTAGTCATGCAGTGCCCAAAGCAGGGTATCTGTACAGATCTCATGTCCCACACAATGAGCCTCCTTCTACGGGAATGATGCAGTTGCACCAGGAATTCAGCAGGCAGCTTTAGGCTCTCCAATGCAGTTCACTGTTTTTATAAATGTAAAATGGTAATGGATCTAGACCAATGAACACACAGAAAGGTAAAAAAGCCTCTCTATTACACTGCATTCAGACATTTCTCTTTACATTAAAAGATCAGGCCTCCAAGAGAGTGTAAATAATCAAAACCTCCGAAGTATCATCAGCAATACACAAAATTCCTATTAAACTCTCCATACACAATAAACCTCCTTAGGAGATGTGGAGGAAAATGATTCATCAGCTAAATTCACAGTTGTTCATTCTAGGTGACTATATTTAAACGCTTCTCACCAGAAATACCTGTACAAGCAAGCTGTTGTTAATGATTTACAACAGGTTATGCAGGCACAGTTCACTGCACTGAACCCTATCTGCAGAATGGAAGTGAAGACAGCCCAGTACATGGGATTCAGTGACCATATACAGTGAACCTGACGAGAAGCTCAAGTCTGTCCTTTGCTTATCTGTTGTGAAATACATTAAAACTGAAGTGAAGACTGGTCCCAGCTAATGAATAAGAGATGTTCGTGTATAAAAAAACTCTCTTTCAAGAAATTTTTAACTGTGTTAAAAATTGGATTATGTGTTTTTGGTTAAATTTCTTTTTGCGACTCTGTGTTGCTCTCTTTTCCTGATAATACAGAAGTGGCTGTGAACATTATGGTCTGCAAGAGACGTTAGGAGTGTTTATGGGCAGATTCAGATAATCAAAGTGTAAGATAGAGGTTGTCTTACATGGAATGGAGTCTGACAAACTGAAATACTGATGGCTTCAAATACATGATATTGACAGTAGATTGCTGATGATACTTCTTTTCGAATAGCAGGGTCAGAGGAGGCCACAAAGATACTGAGAAGGCTGGAGCACCTCAGCAGCAAAGACAGGCTGAAAGAGTTGGGGAGGAGAAGAGAAGGCTCAGGGACACCTTACTGAGGTCTTTCAGTACCTAAAGGGGGCTGAAAAAAGAGAGAAGGGGACTTTTTACATAGGCAGGTAGTGACAGGGCAAGGGGCAATGGCAATAAACTGAAAGAGCGAAGGTTTAAATTAGCCTGACTTAATGAAAGTGAACTAGATGATCTTTATGGTCCCTTCCAACTCAAACCCTTCCATGATTCTGTGACTCTATTATATACTCTTTTAGTGCATTTAGCACTTTCAGAAGATTTCCAAGCTTTTTCTTTGTCATGAAAAGTTTGCATTTTTGCTGAAAATTACAATTATTAACTAATGTAAAGTTATTTTTTTGTATTTTGGATGAAATATGTATAACAGAAGTCCTCAATCTTCTGATATTACAGTCCTATATTTCACTTTCCACAGATGCAGTTGTTGAAAGTAACAATGAAGGAGAAGTAAAATTTTGAATACAAAATATAGTTTTTGTATAACATAGATAATGGGCCAGCAAAGACCAGAGACATTATATCTGACAAACATATTAGCTGTACTTTGACAGTGGAAGTCTTCCTGTTCTCCTTACAGCTTTGGATTCCATTTTTGGAAAAGGCAAAATTAGAGTAGCAGAACTGCAGCTGTATTCCAGAAAAAAGGATGCAGAATGCAATGCAGAGGAAATAACTATGTATTTGAAAGAAAGAGAAGTGAGAGAAGATTTGATGACATTTTGTCTGAGGACACATTTGGAAGTCACCTGCACAAGCCATCACACTACTACATATCACTACAAATACCAAAGACATGGGAAAATCTGCCCTGCAAAATTCAAGCAGCATTGGTTTTTTTTTCAAAATTACCATTATTTCTTAAGTTCACATGAATTTGGAGGGGCTTCTTGGCTCATCTGAGAATTCACACTGGATAGGCTTCTTATCATGATGTCTAATTAAAGGCAGCAGCAACAACCCCCACTTTTGTGTCTCCTCATCCCATTTCAAAAGCATTGGCTAAACCTGTGGAACTTGAAAGGTGACTAAGTCCTGGTCCCATCAAGAAACAATCATCATAATGCCTCAATAGCTCTCCAGCCAGTGGGGATTTGCATGGATGCTCATTTGTAAGGACTGACGTAGAACTACAGCAGAGATGAGTCCCATGTTGGCATTTTACTTTGGTAAGTCTTCATCTTTACGTGTTTTATTTTTTAATGACTGCCTCTTAGCAGGAGTACGTTCATAATATTATCCATGTATGCCTTGTATTATTTACTTATTATTATTTACATATCAGGCATATGACAGTCGTAAGGATTGTATTTAAGGAGGTGTAGTATCCCCCAATGAGCCCAGAGTCTGCATCCCACACCAATTTTTGACCATCAGCATTTTATCCAGCCTGTTAAACTGCAAGCTGGTATTTTCAGACCCTTTTCTTGTCAGAAAAGGGGGAAAAAAACAGTAAAGTAGGGTTTCTTTCTGCTGATCCTGCATCATAATCCTTGCCAGATTTCCTGTAGAAGCTCAAAAAAAGGAAACCAAATATGATTGCAAAGTGAAAAAAATTTGTAATGATTTAAGAATCATGGCAGTAAAGTGGCTGAACATTCTCTTCAGCTAACAGGCATTCAGGACAGACAGACCAGAAAACCAAATGCAAAAGTGATCCCATGACTGCACTAATAATTAACGATAAATCCTCTTTAATTGTATTCCCCTTTTTGCAGAAGCTTCTTGCTTGTAAATGTTGTTATTAACTTCTGTTAATCCTTTAACACAGGTGCTTGCCTACGTTAGTTACAAAATACAAAACTAAAGGACAGTGAGGAATTTCAGTTGTCCTGAAGCCAACACAGGACTTCGGTCTCTGCTGTTCAGGCAAATCATTATGCAATCAGCAGCTCAGGCACTGTTGGAGGCTTACAGCACGGATCGTGTGTGAGGCTGGCCTTAAGAACTGAAGTGACACCATAGACAGAAGCTGGGTGGTCTTCCAGTAGCATGTGTGCTTTGGTAGCTGCTCCACCTGTGAGTCTGCAGAGTGCTCACATCATAATCAGCACAGTCCCAGGCAATGTGACACACAGCACACATCATCTTGCACAGATAGAAGATGCATTTGATGGAAGGAAAGAAGCATTTGATGCCAGAAAGAAAAAAAATTCTTGAAGGGAAAGCAATATGCCTCTAGACCACAGTAAGAATTCTAGGTTGCCCAGCTTTCCAACTTTTTATTGCTCTTAATCTTATCTTAATTGCATGTGGAATGACTCCTTAATTGTCTCCAGGTTCTGGAGTAAAGTTTATAGTGAACATTTTAAGCTCCTATCAGCCATACATAATTTCAGACAGCAATAGGATGATTCATAGAACTACTTTTGTAGGAAGATTATCTGACCTGAAAGAGGAGTGATCTAAAATTATCTGTTAATGTTTCTACATGTATAATACATGGAAGTACAGTTGTGGGCTGGGTCAAAACTTTTTCTTACAATTTAGCTTTAACCCCTTCCAGACTCTAGATTTTCATAGATTGTGAAAGATAATGAGAAAAAGATATCGTATTTCAAGTCCTTATGCACTGTGTCCACTGTTGCTTATCAAAAAACCTCACAAAACAAAAATACTTTTCCAAATGAGGTTAAAGATTTGGCTGTGAAACATTTGGTTTCACATGTCCAGAAGAGATACCAACTAAATATATGAACTCTGTAATAATAATGTCTCTGTGTGTTATTTCTACTCATGATGCACAACGCATACTCATCCAAAAATTGCACAGTGTATATGTATTTTAACAATAAACACAGATAAATATTTAACAGAGGTTTTCTGTAAGAGGTTTTCCAGACAAAGCCTGCTGAATTTGTACTAGGAAATGATCTTCCAACACAACCCATTTTATATTTATATATATGATTCTCTATTATGGAATTAAAAGAAAAAAATAACTAAGTAGTTAACATCTAATTTCTTTAGGCATGCTACTTGTAATCCTGAAGAATCCAAATCACTATGGTTTATGAAACTGAGAAGCAGTAAGTTGCTGGACTTGCTTCTTCCTCCAGATATTTAAAATTATATAAAAGAAAATATTTAGATAAGAACTAGAATTCAACTACCATGGCTTGCAGTGTTCAGCAGACACTGATCTCCCTGATTTCACTAGTCAGCTGATCTTTCTGGGGTCACAAAAATATGGAACTTGTAAACAGTAGATAAGACCTGGCATGGAGCTCGTACGTCAGCAGATAATACTGAATAGATATAAATGCACATCCTGTCCTAGCGGGACATTTCCTCTGAAAATAGAAAGATAACAAAGAAACAGGCTGATACATTTGTGTCACAGGAGTAACATTTAAATACTTTTTTACATCAATCCACAATTCTACACATTACAGCTTTCAAGCATTGCATTTCATAGTTCCGCTACCATTTTGATTACCTTTAACTCCTTATATCTTCCCTTTGCTCTGGAAATAATAAGGAAATAAGGAGGATTAACAGAACAGCTCTCCATCAGAAGCACAATCCATGTTTATTTTCCTTTAAAACCTTTTAAACAGACACTAATATTATTGCCCTCGGCATACCTATCAAAGGGGCTCCACAGAAATGTTTTCCTCTTGCATAACAGCACACATCTGGCTTGCTCTAGGCATGATGGTAAAGTCTTCTCATGCACAGAACAAGTCACTGTGCAAGGGAGACGTACTGACTCATCTGATACAGAGAAGATTTCTTGCAAATGATTGATAACACTACAGGAATGACCAGTTAATTTCGTAAGAATTTTTCTAATAGAAGAGACCAGTAAAGGCCACATTGCAGCTGCCTATGTTCTGTACCTGCCTGGTGAATAATTTGGTTTTGATGTGGGAGATCTGGGTGTGCTATGAGTGAACTAAGCAGCTATCAAAACCATTTTGGGAGCCAGTCAGAAGTTTCCAGCAAGCTGGATATAGGTCAGAGGCTGCCAAATGGATGGCCACACACTAGATGAGCTAATGGTCCCTTTTGGCCTTCGTTCATTATCTGAATCACCTGCTTTTGGACAACAGTTACTCAATGATGCACATAATTCTGAATTCTTGATTTCACATTTCCAGTTTGCTAATTCCTGCATTTCCTCAGACAAAGAGGGGTTTCCTTTATTAAAGAAGGGAAATATATGATTCAAAATTTTCTACTATTAGTGTAGTACTCATATTTGTTTGTTTGCTGCTTCACAGCTCCCCCTGTGAGGGGCTCACAATGCTCAGCCTGGAGGGATGCTCTCAGCCCTATTCAATGTTGCTGTGAGAGGCTGGAGCTAGACAAGAACATCTACATTCAGTGACTTTCCCAAACTCAGACAAATGTTATGTCCAGAAGAATGTTATATTAATTAGTACAGGATTCTCCAGTGTCATTGAGGTGATTCTCTAAAAGGAGAAAAGCATAGGTAAATTTTAGACATATAAATGGCTAATACAGGTTGAACTAGACCTATTGATAAAGATCCTTTAGATGTTTGTTTAACATATTCTTCCTTATGTAAATAAAATGCACTGTAAACCAGGTAGTTTTTAGACTTACTAAAACTAAATTGCATTGTTTTGTAACATAACCCTTGGAAATCTTAGAGGTAGTACTGGGAAACAACACAGCCATCTCTGAGAGAGGAATGGAGAACATGAGTTACAGCTTAGTCAATGTAATTTTTTATTTGAAAAGCTATTAGGACCAAGTACAAACTGCTCATTTGAAACCTTCAGCCTAACCTCACAGTAAAACTAGATGGAGTAAGCCATAGGAAAAAAGAAATACAGTGGAAAGTGCTATTGAAAAAAAAAAAAAAAAAAGGTAAATGGTCAGAACAAACCATACATTAATCAAAAACAAGCAAACCACCAACACGGATAGGCAGAAGGTGCTGGAATGTAAAATTTTAATTCTTGTGTTGTACTCTGCTACAGTGATAGCTTTAGCCATATTTCTTTTGGATTATAAACTATTGGAGATACAGTTCTTCCACTTAAAAATAGATCTCTGCTACTTTAAAACAAACCTTCATCTATTTTTAAATGCAGGAGGCATCAACATTACTTATGTATTGCTGTGAACCAGAAAACAAGAATGGGTGTGGCAGGCAACTCCTAGCTTGCAAATAACTGAGCAGACCTACTGACAAGAACAATAGTACTGTTATGTTAACAAGGCCATTGAGCAATAAGCACCATGGAGAATGAACAGTTCATAAACAAATCGATTTTCAGGACCTAACATGGGCAAACTCATTAAAGCCACTGCATGATGCTGCTCTTCTCTTGTCACAGAGGCTGTCAAAGGGATGATCATGCTGTCTGTTCTGACAAGTTAAATTATTATACTGGTTTATTTGTATGAATACATTTTCATTTGGTGGCAGGACATGAAACTTACTGACTAAAGGACCCCTGAAGACTCCAGTGGAGAGAAGAAACCCAAGTTTCATGTTGTCAGCACTCAGACAGGATGGCAGAGGGGCTGGTTGCAGCCAGTGCCATGATTTTGTCGTCTCATCCTAAGGTGCCTCAGCCAAACAGTCCAGGAGCTCTGTTAGAGCTGCAAGGTGATGCCTCTGCCTGTCCTTTTGCAGCTGTAGGGACCTGGAGCTGGAGGGGCACAGGTGGGCACCTCAGAGTGACCCTTGCCGGGCAGTGTTTCACTTTTGACTTTTCAGCTATTCACACCACTTCATGACACCCATTTCCGGGCACAGCTCAGTCTGAATTATAAAGTAACACAGTGTTATGGAACTGCTTGGAAGAATGGCTGTGTTACAGAGTCGAGGGGCACGGGATGAAGGGAGTCCTGTGGGTATAAGTCCTGCCTATGGAGGTGTATATGGCCCTAACCTCACCTGCCTTCCAAAAGGTTCTGTCATGCCAGACTAAGGAATGCACTGCAATGCAACTGCAGAATGCATCTAGAAGGGGAGACACAGGCATTCCTTGTATGCAAGAGGAACAGAGTTGAACAAAGATGATCAGGGACTGGAGTATCTCTGTTTTGAGAAAAGGCTGTGGAAGCTGTGCCTGTTCAGCCTGGAGAGGAGACAGCTGAGAGGGGACCTCAGCAGTGTCTGTCAGTGCCTGCAGGGAGAGGCCACAGGAGGGACCAGGCTCTGCTCAGTGGTGCTGAGCAATAGGACAAGAGGCGAGGGGCAGAAACTGATGCACAGGAAATTCCACTGAACATGGGGAAGAACTTTACAAGCATGGGTGACCAAGTACTGGAACAGATGACCCAGAGGGGCTGTGGAGTCTAACTTCACAGATACTGAAGAACTGTTTGGAGACAGTCCTGTGCCATGTGGTCTGGATGATCCTGTCTGAGCAGGGGGACTAGACCAGATGACACGCTGTGGTCACCTCCAGCGTGACCCACTCTGTCACACTGAACTCGTCACACTGCAAAAATGGACTACAACTCCCAGCATGCCCCGGGCCGCCAGGCCCCGCCCCCGCCGCGCGCGCGCCCTGTCGTGTGGAAGGTGAGCGCGGGGCAGGCCGGGAATGCGAGTCGGGATTGGCCCGCGTGCGCCCCGCTTTCCAGCGTGCCGGGCAGCAGGAAGCGGCGGCGGTGGAGAAGCAAGCGGCGCGGCGAGGAGCTGCTCCCGGTGAGTCCCCGGCGGAACCGCCTCCCCACCCCTTGGAGCGCCGCGTCGTCGGGCCGCGACCCGGCCGGGAATTGAAAAGGGATCGATTTAATGCGCGCTTTGATGACGTAATAAGGACTAACGAGGCGGCGGCGCTGCCGAGCGCCAGGCTCGGGCCGGCAGCGGTCAGGTCCCCTCTCGGAGCGCCTCGCGGGACCCCTGCGCCTGCCGGCGCCTCCCGCACTGCGCTCCGATCCCCCGTGTGCGGCCAGCCCTGGGCGCAGGCCAGGCCTTCCGCCTTCGCCCGCTCCGGGCACTCGGCGGCCTCTCATTGGCTTCTGCGCCCGGGGCGAGCGCTGCCCGTGCCTCGCGATTGGCGGGGGTCGCGCTGACTGACACGGGCGGCCGCCAATGAGGCCGCGGGTGGCCGCGGGGCGCGCGGGCCGCAGCCCGAGGGAAGCGCGCGCGGGTGGCGGGAGCCCCGGGTGGGGCGGAGGCGGCGGGGGCGCCGCCTGGCGGCCGCTGTTCCCGCAGTACCGGGGGGAGCGGCACCGACCCCGCGTCCGCGCTGCGGGCCAAGGGGCGGGGCGGGATCGAGGCCTGCGGCGTGCCTGAGCGTTGGTTTTGAGGAAAACATGCGGCAGTGTGCATCAGGAATTCCTGCTTCTGCACTGCACAGCCCGCGGCTCCCCCTTTCCCAAGATGGCGGTGTTGTGGGCACTCCGCATCAGCTCCTCCGGGTCAGCCGACCTGCCCCAGCACTGCCCCAGCGCTGCCCCGTCTGCGACTGGGCCATCCTTGTGCGGGAAACAAACATCTGGTGCCTGAAGTCCGAGGAGTTCCAGATGTAGCCCAGGAGAAGAGCAATAATAACATGGTTTCATTGAGGTGGATTTATAAAAAAAGCTCGGCTAGAATCATACAAACATCACATGAAATGCGTCTAGGGTTACAAACTTAAAAGGCTAAGACAGTATTTCAATGAGTCTTTCAAGGAAATTGCACAGGCAGCTGAAGCAGTCTGTCCCTCATCTGTGGGAATTTGGATCACTTCTGTCTTTCTTGCTCAGCTGCTTTGTTTTCCCAACTGTACTTTTCACTCCTTCCGCCAAAGCAGTCACGCTCTTATTAAACATGTGCTGTTTTTCTGCGGTATGACTGGGGTTTTTAAATGAGAATAATAAGTGAAGCTGCAACTGCATTTAGATAAACAGTAAATTCACATTTTTACTAGTTCTGTGTAAATTATTGACCTGCCTAACATGAGTTGTATGTTTCTTACTATGTTTTTTAAGAGTTGTAAGGAAAAAGCTTTTTAAAGTATCTTGTGTTTGCTGAGCTAAGGTTGCTCTATTATTTTGAGTTTTGCGGTATTTCTTTTAAAATACACCTACAGTCAGTTTTGGAAGTAAACCAGAAGTCATGGGAGGTGAAAATCACAAGAGTTGGAGGTCAATTTTTTTATTTTTTTTTTTTTTTAGGAATTATGCTTTTAATTGCAAGTCATCTGCCATTTTATAAGATGGCTTTGTAAGATTACTATGATTTTATAAGATTACTTTTATAATTGTGTCAAAAATGTGCAAGAATTAAACTGTGAAGTAGGTAGCTGACACCTTCCCATGTGAGACTTTATGTGAAATACCAGATGATGAAAGAAAGGTGGGAACTTCTGGTTGTCTGTTTTAGACCCACCATTACAGATGAGGTGAAGAGAATACAGCAGCAGCATTCACTCCCTTCCACCTCATCTTCCCCTGCAGGCTGGGCTCCTCTCCCCACTTGAAAACCCTGACAGTTGTTTCTGGTGCAGAATATGGACTATGTAGAATTTTCTTAAGGAATAATTTGCTTTGATGCTTGGTCTTTGTGTACTGTCAAGCCTCTTCCAACAAGGAGGATTTAATCCATGAAACAGAGAGTAGCCAGCAAGCTCTAAGTAATGTCCAGGTGTTAGAAAAACAAATTACTTGTTGGTAGAATTGCCTTCTTAAACTTATGAAGGCATACTTAAGTGATCTCAGAACTATAAGGGCAGGCTAACAAAGCCTGGGAAAAGGGGTGTACCACTGACAGTGGACACAGAGAATGCTGAATTCAGAGGCCACAGGGACATGTAGCAGAAACTCCACATAAGGAGGAAGAAACAAATAAAGCAAACTCAGCAATTGTGCTGGAATCAGCTCTAGCTGGGTAACAGGTAATTCTGGCTGAGGAGGATTGCAACGACCAACCCAAGAATCCCACTGATTCAAAATAGGAGAGACTGAATGTGGACTAATCAGCACGGGAAGCAAGAAAATAATGAACCAGTAGAAGAGAGAATAATAATTGGTTACTTATAACCAATGAATACTAATCCTTTTGCTTGCTAAAAATGTATAATTAGTAAAAACATTTTACAGTTGGGTACTTGATTTGTGTAATTCCACTGGGCACCCAGGCTTACACAACTCTGAAATAAATAATCAGTGTCACCTGGAGTGTGTAGTTACTGGCTCGTTGCACACTAGGTAACGAATCAAACTTTTGTGGACAACATTTCTGTGGTTGGCAACGTAGCAATAGCAGGCAGGGCTGGATTTCCCTAAGTAGTTGCTTCTTCTCTACGTATTTCATTCTCTTGGCAAAATGACTTCTTCATGGGTGACTTTTTTTCTGAGAGATAAGAAGGGAGTGTGTTTTGTGGTGTAAACAGGAACTCCGTAATTCTTTTTTTCTGCAGCATTCTAAGTGTAAGCCATGTTAGTGTGGGAGTTGAAGATGAGTGTTGCTGCATGGATATAAAGTAACTTTTCTGGGAGGTAATTTGTGAAGTGCTTTAATTGAAGCACTTGGATGCTCTCCTGAGGTTCTTCTGCATAAGCAGCAGACTACTGTCTGCATCTCATCCCTAGGTACCAAGTTGTGCTAAACCTCTCCAGGTCCGAGATCCTCTGCATATTCCACCCTGAGCCAGCTATGTTTATTGTGTTAGTAAGGGAGGAAGAGATATCAAATTACAAGCACTATATGTCTTTCTCAGAAGGCTGGCAGAGAATATTTCACTTTACAGAGGAAGAACTGTAAGTAGGATGGATGAATAAGCTTGACAGTAAATGAAATCCCTGGCAATTGTGATGCACTCAGAAGCTGAAAACTGCTGCTCTACTAGATCCATATTTAAAGTAAACATCCTGTGTTTGTGAGCTCCAAAATGTCACTTAAATATAAATGTTTTAAGAACTGTCTGTTAACCAAGTGGTATGATGGGATTGCAAGAAGTATCTATATGAATATTCTGAGATTACGCTGCTGCAGTGTTGAATAAGTAGCTGTGGAGATGTTGCTTTGCTGCAGTATTTACTTCAAGGGTGGTGGGTCCTTCCTGAATCTGTAGGATAAGGAAACCCACTTTGGTGTTTCTTCATGTGTCCAAATAAGACAATATTCCATATCATTAATGGTGCCATTTCTTACCTGTCAGCTAACATTGGGTAAAAAATCTGTTAGCAAGACAGTTTTTCCATTGGTTTTATAGTCTGACAAAGTGCTAGTTAGTTCACTTTTGTATAATTTCCTGACTGAGCACAGTATTTACTGAGTGGCACAGTATTCTTACTGTCATATCCCATTTGTTTTGCAGACCAGTGCTTCTGCCATGGAAGCTGAGGAAACGATGGAATGTATCCAGGAATTTCCTGAACACTATAAAGTTATTTTGGATAGACTGAATGAACAACGTGAGCAGGACCAGTTTACAGATATCACTCTGATCGTCGATGGTATGTACAGGCGTGCAACCAGTTGATATTCAGAGGATTCTGAAAGCTGTGCTGGGATGCTGTTGGATTTTTCATGGTCAGGTGTCAAATTGGGCTGTGAACAAATTCCTGGTTCTGTACCTGTGTGCAAGTTACTTGCAAAGTTTCATTGTAGTGAGTAATAATTTTGCTTCTGCTTCCCAAACGTGGTATATTTAATGTGCTAAGGATTCCCAAAACATTGTTAAAATATTTTTCTCTGACTTGATCTGTTTGACTGCATGCAGAGAACTTTCACAAATACTTTGTATTTAAATACAAAAACCCACACCTTAAAATAATATTTACTTCTCACAGCAGCTTCTCTGGTATCTGTCTACTATTTTAATGTATACTTTAAAGAGGGTAGCAGCACACACTTTTTATACGTGTTCTAAGGGCATAAGAACTGTTTAAAAAGGATAATGAGCATACAAGTGCTTATTATCTCCTTAGAAAAGGTGGTATGTGATAGATCAGTTAAGCCTCCTTCATATTCCAAACACTTCTTAGAATGGATCAACACTACAAGTGGACAGAATATAGGCGGTGTCCACTAGGACAGACTTAGCTAAATTAGTACCTCCTGATCTTTAAACAGATAGCAGCAACTCACTTAAAGAAGAAGGATACTAGAGAGTCTAGATTAGAAGGAGGTAAGCAAATGAAGAAAAAAAATATTCTTCAGGCACAGCCACAGTTTCGCTGACGGTTTTTGAAATATTTTCTCCTACTCTGTCATTATCAAATCCATGTGTTGCGCTCAGAGCTGGTTTTGTGTGCAGCTGAGTAGTTCTAATCCATGTTGCTTCCTTTATCCCTATACCATTAAGCCTTATGAATGTTCATGCCTCCAATGGGGAGAAGAAATACAGATTCTACATATTGGTTTGAAAGACAGGTGTATGCTAAGGAAGGCAGGAGCCTCGCTTGAAATGGAAAATGTAAACCCACTGCCTCCGTATTATTATAATTTTGAAATTAAGGGGCTCTCAGGCCCCTTGATATATGGGAATAGGAATAACAGTTCCTTACTATGAAAATTAATATAAAAATGCATTAGCACAAGAAAACCACTGACAGAGTCAGAATACAACCTGACACCCTGTTGGTCAGGGTGTTGGTAGCACCATGGTGGCTGCAGTCCTCCTGGCGTGACAGACCTGGTTCTGTTGAAGCAGTGATCCTGTAGAAATGCTGTAGTTTTCCTCTGAAGATCCAGTGGTGGTGTAGATGGATCTGGTGTTCCCTCTGGGAAGCCAGTGGAGAAGGACTGCCTGTGTTGTTCCAGGTTTCAGATTACATCCAGGTAGGAATGCTTGGCTCCTCCCCCTGGGTGGAGCATCTGACATTGGGGTGATGTAATTTTATCAGTCATGCAGTGAGACTCAATGGCCCATCAACAGAAGAAATCCTTCTGGAGGGAGGATGAAAGAGATAAAGAACACTGCCCCACCTGGCTTTAACAGATGGTACTTTGGGTAACATCTTGAATTGCAACCTAAAACACTCTGGAAAAAAATAGAATATAGATATGTAGCAGTGAGGGTGGCTGCGACAAACCTTTAGGTCCCCTGATTTCAGAGCAGAGGGTGGAGAGAAAATAAATAGGAGCAGGAGCAATGGTTGGCACCAGGAACACTTTAATGAGGAATAAAAGAAAATAGGGTTTGCCCAAAAGGCCGAACAAAAATAACCAGGGAGAGAGAGCTCCGTGGGAGGGACCAACCAAAGACAAGAACAGAGGAAGGCACGACAATATATAACCTTAGGGAACGAACATTCTAGTAGCCTAGCCACATAGGGAGCAACATTACCCAGTCTGTAACTGACACATAACTTACTTAACATAACAACAGAGGGGTATATTGGGAAAGACTTTTAGATTGCTGTTAACTTGAATGAAAAATTCCCATGACTTCAGATAGATAGGTGGCTCTTAAGAGGCAATAGTCGGCTAGCTCAGGTCCCTGGCCAGGCTTAATTCCACATAGATATTCTATAACAATAGAAGAAAGAATAGAGCAGAAATACTTGTTCTGTGGTGTTTATGCTGGCAGTGGTGATAACATACATCAGTCTGTAGGAGCAACAAAAACTTGAAACATACAGAGCTGAGCCCAAGACATACAGAAAAATGTTAGGATAGAAATTTCCCATAATTCATTGCTTAAGCATCTGAAAAGAGAAAAATGTGAGTGAGGCTTTAGCAAGGTCAGCAATGTCAGCAAGGTTCTGTGTGAGAAGGGACGAGCCAGCTGCAGTAGAGTCGTGTTACAAGAAGCAGCAGTCAGTATATGCTGCTGGAATAATGTTTGTGTTTGCGCTGGGTGGTCTTTCTTTTTGCATTTATTCTGCACTATGGAGGGGGGAAGGTACCACCCTAAACCAACCTTTTTGTCTTCCTTTGCAGGTCACCATTTCAAAGCTCATAAGGCAGTTCTTGCTGCCTGTAGCCAGTTCTTCCACAAATTCTTCCAAGATTTCACTCAGGAGCCTTTGGTGGAGATTGAAGGTAATTGAGAAACCGCCAGCTATTCACTTATTCACCAGTCTTCACAGAAGTAATCATGAACGCTGTTTATTTCTATCTTTAGCACACCTTTTATAGGGTTCTACAGGGTCTGCGGGCAGAGCAAGCTACTATTGGCTAACACACACAGTTTACATTTTTTCTCCTACACACAAGCCTATTGTTTTGCTTTACTCTCTCTTCAGCAGGCAAGTTTTAAGGATTTTAGCCCTTAATATCACGACTTATTTCAAAGGCTGGTTTGTGCATACAGGCCTTTACTAATATATAAAATATATCAACATCTGACTTGTGCAAATAAAAGCATTCAGAGTTGTGTTGTCAAGCTGGATATTATTGTAGCATCCTTAGTACAGGCCAGTGCATAGAATCACAGACTGTTTAGGGTCAGAGTAATAGAATGTTAAGATCATCTAAGCCCAATCTCACCTGCCATGGGAAATGATGCCTCCCAGGAGACCAGGTTTATCAAGGCCGTGTCTGGCCTGGCCTTGAACACTTGAATATGCTTGGTCATTGCAGTTAACTTTCTAGATCTTCGTTCATGAGTTGTTCTGTGACAGCTACCATCACTGGAAAGAAAACCTCCCTGAAAAAAAATCAAAATTAGAACAGTATTAAATATATTGGGAGGGAAAATGTGAGATTATGTTGTGCTTTTTCATTTTTTTTTTTCCTTTCGCCTAATATATGGCTAGTGAAGGTCAGGCAGACCCTGTATATGTTTTTAGGACTAGCAGTACTGGACAAAAGCTTTCCCAGAGAAAACCCATTCTGGTCAGCTAAAAAGGCTGTCAGTGATGGCCAATGGCAGAAGCCTTGGCTGGGATGTAAAAGCAAGGCAGACATGGAGCAATACTTATGTGATAGGCAGGGAGGAAATTAAATTCTTGGAGCAGCATTTCAGCCTCCAGGAATAGCATTTTTTTGTTCAAATGTATATATTTTTGGAACAGCGTTTTGTCCATCTTATAATTCCTTTTATCTTTGTCATGGCAAAACTCCACAGTTGTTCCAGACTCACATGATTCTCTAGCAGATTTTTTTTATTCCAACATGAGTGAGGTTGGAGCTAGGTGGTTATAAATGTCTCTTCCAACCCAAACCATTCAGTGGAGCCATTTCAGGGTGTGATTGTATGAAACTGGTGGCTACAGTACTGTGATCAAAATGATGTGTGTGCAAGATTCACTGGGAAGATGAGGCTGTGGAACTGTTGGAGGTAACTTGTTTCTCTTGCCTGTATGCAGGTGTAAGTAACATGGCATTTCGTCACCTAATTGAGTTCACCTATACAGCAAAACTAATGGTACAAGGTGAGGAAGAAGCAAATGATGTTTGGAAAGCTGCAGAGTATCTACAGATGCTAGAAGCAATCAAAGCCCTTGAAATCAGGTAAGCACATAAGCCTCTTTTTCTTCCCAAGACTGAAGGTGAGAGTCTGAATAAGGCTTTTGCAAGAGGTGGCTGCCAGTATTCTTCAGTGCTGTTCCTTATGCTGGAACCTCCTTAACTTGTATAGAACCATATATTCTTCTACTATAACATACATGTTAGAATTACACAGGGTAAAACAAGAATGTCACATTCAACTCAATGACAAGTGACATGGCTTGTGAATGTTGCTGATGTTTTAGGACTGTGTGTTAACTGATAAGTTACTCTCTGTGCTGTCTGATGGCCCACACTTGTCAGACAGCTGGCTGTACAGTGACAGTGTCTCTGGTAATCACACAACATTAGCAAGTTTGTGCTGGTGTTTTGATTTCATGCAGCTTTTTGCTGTTTCTGAGAGAATAATCAGTGATCTTAAAGTCTCTTACTGCAAAATTAACCTCTCTAAGTTCTTGAATGAATGTAACTATTAAAGTCAGTTTTATGTGGGTTCAATACTCAATCAAATGTTGCTGCAGCACCTGTCATCCAGTACCAAGATCTGTAATCCATTGCCAAAGTCTAACTTGAAAAAAATGGGTGTCAGTCCCATCATGCTGGTTTTTATCCCCTTTCTTCCATTTCACTTCCATAAAGTGCTCTCATGTTTTCATTCCTTCTTTATGCTACACTGGTTGCATTTGGATCATGATCCAGGAGCTCCTTGCAATGTACCTCTCATCTTGTAGACATCAGAAATCCCAGCTATATGAAACTGGGTTTAGCTACGCTGTTTTCCTGTGTGTGAGCAGACCAAGGTGCCATTTATAAGCTGTGGCCTGCATTACATCATTAGTAACACATCTGGCAATATGACTTAGAGACACTGGAGGTCTTGTCTCTTGTTACTAGAAGGCGTGGAAGTGATAGGGAGTGCATTACATGAAAGGATGCATCATGGTGCAGAGGAGGGTTAAAAGCACAGTTTACTCCAGTCTGTTTGACGGGAAGATAGCCACTTATTTTTGAAACTGGTGATCAGTAGTAAAACCTGCAGCACAGTAGTGATGTGGATGACTTGAAAGCATTGAACCACTCAGCTGTACCTGTGTTTGAGATGATGTGCGAGCCCTGGCATTTTGGAGGAGGCGGGGTTGTGTGTGTGTTATTCGAGGAGAACAGCACAGAGCTGAGGCTAGTGTTTAAGCCTAGAAAATTAAACTAGGATACTCCTTTCATATCCTGGTGGCTTTTTTATGGCAGCTGTTAGCAATGTGCCTGCCTGAATTATGGGATATGGTAACCCTTGTGTGTATAACCATCATGTGAATTCACAGCTAAAGTGTTTTCTGACAAGCTCAAAGTCCTGCTTGCAGTTGCACACACTCCAGAGCTTAAGAGGTAAATGGCATAGGAGGGACTTGAACCTTATTTCTGAGTAGGCAGGCCAAAGAATTAATTATTTTAGAAGAGTTTTTCTTCCAAGTAAAGAATTTTGCAAATTTTTAGATAAGTCATTAAGTTAACTTGCTTTTCTTCTTGATAGATGCTTTGTATTATTCAAGCAGAGCTCTTTATTTTAAATACTTAAAAATATTTTATCAGCTTTAACAATGTTATTTTACTGCACTAAGGTGTGTAGATTCAGGACAAATTAGCTTCTGATGTGCACACAGATAATGTGGTCGTCATTCAGCTTTGAGAAACAGCTAGAGGAGTGTTGGATACAGAACCTGATTACTAGGCAGGAGCTGTTATGTCATTGTTAATTGATCTTAACCATATTTATGCAAATGCTTTTCAGGAACAAAGAAAATTCATCACCCTTAGAATCAAATGAAGCACAAGGTAAAAATAAACCAAAAAAGAGGAAGATTGCTGAAACCTCTAATGTTATCACAGAAACACTGCCATCTGTAGAATCAGAGCCTGTTGAGATTGAGGTCGAGATTGCAGAAGGGACAATGAAAGTGGAAGATGACAGCATTGAAACTCTTGAAGAAGTAGCTTCTGCAGAGCAATCCATAAAGTACATACAGACAACAGGTACATCAGATGAATCTGCTTTGGCTCTTTTGGCAGATATCACCAGCAAGTATCGTCAGGGAGAGAGAAAATGCCAGATCCAAGAAGAAGGTGATAGTGCAACTGACTCCTCGTGCAAACAGGTAGAAGGTATTGAAATTGTGGAACTTCAGCTGTCACACATGAACAATTTATTCCACTGTGAGAAATGTAACCGTTCATTTAAATTGTTTTACCATTTTAAGGAACACATGAAAACACACTCTACTGAGAATTACAAATGTGACATATGCAATAAAAGATACCTACGAGAGAGTGCTTTGAAACAGCACCTCACCTGTTACCACCTTGATGAAGGTGGTGCCAGCAAGAAGCAAAGACCTGGCAAGAAAATACATGTATGCCAGTACTGTGACAAGCAGTTTGATCACTTTGGGCATTTTAAAGAGCACCTTCGGAAGCACACAGGTAAGAACATGCTACAGTCCTGTGCTTGTGGCCTTCATTCTAGTATTTTGGGCTTTTGCATGTTTTGGGGAAATAGATCATATGCTGAAGAAAATAAATGAGTCCTGAGTGTTAGAAGTTCTAGTTATAACTAAAATGGTGGTATATCTTTTTGTTCGTGTTTTTGTTTGTTCATGTTTTTTTCTTTTCCATTGATGTAAACTTTTGGGGGATTGAGTCAATCAAAAATAGTTACCTAAAACCAGAAAGCAGTAAGGAAACTTCTCTGTCAAGTCTATTAATTCTTAAAAGATTTTTTTTTCAAACTATTTCCTTAAGGCATGTCCCCTTCTTCAGAAATAACTGAGGAACTACTTCTATTTTCAAAATTTTCTAGTAAATATTTTTGTTGAAATATTATTTGGATCACAGTCTTCTTCATGGAATACAGTCTAGAGAGTTTCTTTATGTAAAAGAACTTCTGAGCAAGTGCCTATTAGACATAAAATACCCTCAAAGATTTATGTCTTGTACCATCTTGTTTGGAAGGTTTTAACCTTGCTCTTGTCTCATCTCATCTATGATTTGAATTTTCTTGGTTAATTAAGCAAAACTACTAAAACTGGCAAAACATCTCTAGTCATTATAATACACTTTTTTTACTGTGAAATCTGCTTCTTTGAAATGTGGGTATCTTTTGAGTACAAAGTGATTTGTGCTTCTCCTTCTTTTTAGTATGGGAGATTACTTCTTCATCTTGCTGAAAAGTCTGCTGACTGAACAGACACTGAGAATGACACAGATACCTGAATGTAAAATATATGTGGTCTTGATCTTCCAGATGTTTTTGTTTAATATGCCAGTCATGAGTCACAAGTAGAAGTTTAATGGAGGGTAGCAGCTCTATTTCTTTTGCAGCTTATCATTGTTAAAAAATTTAATTAAAATTTCTTAATTTAATTAGAATGTATCTGTGTATGGGACTGCTGAGTATTGATATATGGCAGTGTCCAGTCTATTCCCAATAGCCTCTTAAAAGCTCCTTTTATAAACAAGCTTTGGGAAGTCCTTATCCCTTGTAAAGCAAGGAGTGTTTCTCCATTATAAGCAAGTCAAATAAATGCTAGTCTATTCAGAAAAAAATTGTGGCAGATAACCAGAGTAATCCAAAATACGTGATATGTCGGTCACTCTTGCAAAACAGGGTTTTCAATTAAAAGAAGACTAGCATGCCACAAGAGGTACAAAATACTAAATATATATTGATCTAGTGAGTATAAAATGGAATCTAATTACTTTCAGTTTAGCATTTTCAATGTTAAAATTACAATTATGATTTAAGCTTAAAATCAGAACAGATATCATCATTTAACTGTGGTCTCCTAAAAGAATGAAAAAGCTCCCGTTCTATTAGAGGCTTTCTAAATTCTGAGCACTGTACACCACTGATTGAATGCTAAACTGAACTTGAAAGTCATGTGAGACAATGTGCTAAAAATATTTGATCCTGTTGTTGTTCAATCTCTACACCAGCAAGTACATTCAAATAGCAGTAGTGCAGTAATAGGATGATAAAATGGCTTGGGTTGGAAGAGACTTTAAACATAATTTAGTTTGACCCTCTGGGACCATGGACAGGGTACCTTCCACTAGACCAGGTTGCTGCAAGCCACATCCAGCCTGGCTGTGTACACTTGTCAAGGATGGGACAACCACAACTTCTCTGAGAAACTTGTTCCAGTGCATCACTACCCTTTGAGAAAATACTTTCTTCCTAATATCTAACCTAAACATACTCTGTTTCAACTTAAGGCCGTTCATTGTCATTATCACTACATTCCCTTGTAAAAAGTCCCTCTCTGGCCTTCCTGTAGACCACCTTTAGGCACTGGAAGGTGCTGTTAGACCTCCCCAAGCCTTTTCTTCTCCAGGCTGAAAAACCCCAATGGTCTCAGCCTGTCTTCACAGCATAGCTACCAGGAGGATCTGCTCCGTGATTTTTAGGGCATGGAGATGAGACTGACTTGCCTGTAGTTCCCGAGGTCTTCCTTATGTCCTTGTTTTGAAAGGGTTATGCTTCTGCTTTTCCAGTCATCTTGAACTTCACCAGACTGCCTCACCTCAAATTTTATGTACAGTTGTTTAACAATTTCCTTCACCAGCTCTCTCAGGACCAGCAGATGCATCTCATCAGATCCCATGGACTTCCTTTTTGTGTTTGAGTTTGTCCAGGAGGTCTTTCATCATCCATGCACACTCTGTAGAATCACAGAATGATTTGCATTGGTAGGGACATTGAAGATCATCTAGTTCCAAACCCATTGGTTGCTTGGGCGAAGTCCATGTTTTTTGACCTGCAAAACTGAAGGCAGTTTAGCATCCTCTGCCTTTCCTGGACAACACTCTCTGAAAATGTAGTATTTTATAAGCATTGGGGGAAAGTTCCCACCATTTAACATCTTTCTATAGCTTTTGAGTGTGTGACACTTAAGCTACTTGTGAATTTCTTTTGAAAAGCTAATTAAGTGTGAAAAAAGTGTGAAATAGCTTCTATTTCTTTAAAATATTTTCCCAGAATAGTACTATAATTTCCACAAATGCCTTAAAAGCTCCTGGTAATTGTTACATTGGTTTTCTTCTGAATGAGAGTTACGACTGCATCAGTTTTCTGCCCTTTTATGCTGAATTTTCATCTCTTTTTCTGCAGAGTAATCCAGTTGGCCACATCTTTGCAGCCTATTTATCAACCTAGATAAGAGAAAGAGGGGAAGAAGAGAGACCTGAAAGAAGACTGGGTGGTTTTGTACACTTACAAATCCTTGTGTCTATTTTAACAGGTGAAAAACCCTTTGAATGTCCCAACTGCCATGAACGTTTTGCTCGGAATAGCACTCTCAAATGTCACCTGACAGCCTGTCAGTCAGGAGCTGGCGCTAAAAAGGGAAGAAAGAAGCTTTATGAATGTCAGGTGGGTAATGGAAGTATGTGAGTCTGAGTTTAGGTACCTCCCTCCTTCAAGGAGCATGGGAGTACTGAATAGGAGAGGCAGTGAGAGTGGGCTTATGTCTCTAAGAGCTATTTCAGTAAAATAATTCTGAATCACAGAATATACAGAGTTGGAAGGGACCCACAAGGATTGAGTCCAACTCCAGGACACCCCAAGAGTTATGCCATGTCCCTGAGAGCCTTGTCCAAACACTTCTTGAGCTCTCTCAGGCTGCTGCTGTGACCACAGCCCTGGGGAGCTTTTCCAGTGCCCAAACACCCTCTGGGTGAAAAATACCTTTTTTGATATCCAGCCTAAACCTCCCCTGACACAACTTCAGGCCATTCCCTTGCATCCCATCACTGGTCCTGTCATCTTCACCAAAAAGAGGAGATCAATGCCTGCTCTTCCTCTTCTAATAAGGAAGTTGTAGATGGTAGTGAGGTCTTTGGATCACATTCAACCACTATGTGCAGATAAATTTTCACATTTAAGTATCTCAGTTTAAAATATGGAATTACTGATGTGGAGCCTTATGCTACTTACAGTCATTGAGATTCTTCTGGGTAGGCTGCATTTTACTGGTCTTTCTGCTTCCTTTTCAAGGTTCTTGATACACTCACCTAGGCCTTTCGCACTTCTAAGCACGCTTCATTAAAAGTGAAGCCCAAATTAAAGTCCAAAATAAAAATTACTATTTTATTTCTTGTTTTATTATTTTCTGTTTGATACCAAGCATATGGATTTTGTCAGGAAAGAATTCAAATTTATGGTGGCAATCTGTAGTATTTTTTTAAGCCAAATAAATGCTGTAGAGATTGCTAAGGTACTTGGTCAATATATGTAACTCACATTTGAAAAGCTATTGAGATAAATCTCACTTCAATTTTAAAGAGCTGATTCAAGTCATAACTCATTTTCTAAACTTCCTTATCCTGTCAGAGATGTTGTGAATGTGGATTTGTGTCCCTTCAGCCTGCAGAAAATGCAGCAATTATTGGATAAATTTTTAGGTTTTCTCTTTAGAATTGAATTTGAACAAATAAATCTCTGTTCACTGAACAAAGAAGAGAAAAAAGTGTCCTTTTTTGATTAGTCCTTTTGGTGCTCTTCAGTGTATGCCTTGAATACTGAATTACATTCTGTGTGGCAAGAAGTTAATATGTGCCTGGCCATTGCTGATAATCATTATCTTTATGTATGACTAAGTAATTTTGAGTACTTAAAATATTAGTATTTTTAAAACTGTGTGTGCAGTCTCTTTCTGAAGTGTGAGCCTGAGGGGGGGGAGGAGTGTGGCAATAGTATTATAACCCATTTTAGCAGACTTCAGCAGCAAAATGGATATGTTTGTCTCAATTAGACAGACCTGCTCTTGAGTTAATTCTGTCAGATACTCCCTCCATCATCTTTCTGTGCTGTTGCTTAAAATTATGAAGAAACAGAACGTCCTGTTTCAAAACTGTTGGCCAACAATGAAGGGGGGTTGAAATGTGTGTTCTTGTTGCTTTCTACAGCCAAACACATTTGCATGGACAAAAGACTCCTGAGCCCTGTGTGTTTTTTTACTCCAAGCCTGATTCTACCCCACTCTTCTGTCTCTTCTACCCTGCACCTCATTTATTTCCGCAGTCTCTGTGTGTTGTTTCCCAGCTATTTACCTACACTGCCAACTGAAGGGAGCTCTGCTTTGTGAAAACAGCTTGTCTGCAGTTGAGGCAGTACTTCTGGCTGGAAAAGAATGAGAGGGATGGAGTTTTAAAAGTTCTATGTCCTGAAATCACTCAAGGGGGTATTTTTAAAATCACAAAACGGAAGTGTTCAACCTAGCCTGTTAAGCCTCACAATGTCATGAGCAAGTGAAAGCTGATAAGAAAAAGTTGTCCTTTTAGTGGTACTGCATCTAGAATGTCAGTTAAACAACAGTTTGTATTACAGTTTCATTGCACCTTATTAATGCCTAAGTATCTTTCCACCCAAAACACTAGTGCCAGACATATATTGATTGGGGTATGATACTGTACATGAATTTCAGATAAGAAAACTTTCAATGCTCTACTGACTTACGGTTTTTGCAGGTATCTCTTGTACGAACAACTCAAAATAGCTCACCATTCTTTAATAAAGAATAATTAAATATCAAGTCTGCTGTTCATTTGAAGCTTTCATCTCAGCTTTTATCTTTAACATGTATGTTTTTTGAATCCAAGTAGCAAGAAGCTTTGCAATGTGAAGCCATAATCTCAGATAGGCAGTGTATTTTGTCACATTTCTGTTGGCACTGTTTAACATGCTGTATCTTTTGTTTCAGGTTTGTAACAGCGTGTTTAACAGCTGGGATCAGTTCAAAGACCACTTGGTAATACACACTGGTGACAAACCCAACCACTGTACCTTATGTGATTTGTGGTTTATGCAAGGCAGTGAGCTGAGAAGGCATCTCAAAGAAATGCACAATATTTCAGAACTGTTAGTGACAGAAGAGGTTCTTCCAGTGGAAGCTATGGAAGCTGAACCAGTAACATCAATGACAATAATAGAACAAGTTGAGCAAGTGCATGTCCTACCAGTAATTCAGGTACAAGTGGATCCTGCACAGGTAACTGTGGAACAGATGCACCAGGATCTCATACAGGACAATCAAGTGAAAGGCACACAGATGGAGGAACTACAGGAACAGGTGCAGATTAGTTACTTGGAAGTTGAACACATTCAGACTGAACAAGGTGCAGAAGTTCATGTGGAGCAGTTACATGTTGAGCATGTAAATCAAATACAGATGGAAGAAGTACAGGCAGAACTTATAGATGGCACAGACCTTGAACAAGTAGAATACCAAAGTGTTGATCAAGGAGAAACAGAAGAAAAGGATCCTAATCAAGCAGATGATGCAGATAAGGAACATCATGAGCAAGCTGAAGACTTAAAAACACAACAATTAGTGGACACACAAAATGCAAAAGTGGATGACTAGGACAAATAATGACACTGCAGTTTTAAGAATGAAATACCAAATTATTTTTGTTAACTTTTACATTGGTTTTTGAACTGTCACTGGTCACGTTTCCAATATGCTGTTCATAGGAAGCTGGACAAGTGGACCAAAATTAGCTTTCTTCATGTACAATTAAACTTCTCTCATATGTGAAAAATACTTCCCCATTCATGTAGTGCCATGGAACAGAAACTACCACAGACATGGACAACTTTGTGAGATTTTTAGCAATGAATAGCTTGTATCATTGTTAAAGCATTCCTGGGCATATGTAAAATTAATTTCACCTCTTTTCCTCTTGCAGTAGAAGCAAAGTCTTGTATAAATTTGCAGGATGTCTGTGGCAGGAGAATCAGTAAAATCTGAGGGGTTCTGCTGTAAGTGGCAATTACATACCTGTCAATTTTCAGATCTTAACTTTCAGGCTGGGCTAAAAGCACTGTTGCTGGAGGTCTCTGAGCACAAAAGTCCTGTGCCTTTTCAACACTGAGTGGTTAAATTTCCACAAAGTTTATAGTTTTTGAGAGCTTAGTTCTGTAAAAGGCAATGTAGGTAATGTTATAGTGCTTTATATTTTCGCTTGAAATTGCCGGTTACTGATTTTCTTTTTGCATTAAAGTTAGAGGTGGGGGGCTGAGGGAGGGAAAAGACTTCACTTGGAGGCAGCAGGACACCCTAAAAGGGACACTTAAAAATAGGAAAAGCTTGGTAGAGTCTGTGATAAACATGATTTGGAAGAAAGCTACAAGCAGACTTTTCTTTTATAAATAATCATTTTTGAAAATGAATATGTTTTAACATAAACATAGAGACTTGTCTGTATGATATCAGGTTCTTGGGGGTTTTTTTAATGAAATTCTGACACTTGGCAAAAAGCTGTGCTAAACATAAAAGTAAAAGCCATAGGTATGAGTGCTAAACTGTGGATTGAAAAGTAGAAGTGTAAATACTTTAATCAATATTAGAAAATAAAACAATACCAACCATTAAATGTTGCATTATTTGTTTCATCCAATATATTGGGAACAACTGAGTGACTGGCAATTAAGTGCCAAGTTTCAGTGTTAAGGATCAATCTCACTCTTAGTATGAGTCATAGCTTTTTACTGTAAAGTTAGATTAGTTTAGAAAATGCTTGTCTACAGTCAAGGATGTTAAGGATGTCTTAATTACTGTTGGAGGTTAGAGGTGCTCCAAACTCCTGAAGAAACTATTTTCCAAGCCTTAAATGAAGGGAAGAATTTTTACAAGGACAGTCCCTACTGCTCTTGGTAATACCATAGGTCTTTGTTAAAATCAGACTTTTCTATTCAATATTCAAATGCAGAACTGTTTCTTAGGATTTGTGCTTCTATTTAGTTACATTCAAAATTATTTCACCATAGCTGTGAGATACTGTTGCAAAAGAAACATGGATCACAATTAAAATTAAACAATTTGATTAATGTAACTTGCATTCTTTTTTAATCATGTTTTGTGTTTTCTCAGATGCAAGTAATCTGACGAGATTCTGTGCCAGGGAAAGGATGTGGCCCAATGTTAATCATGAAAGTAAATTTTAGCTATTTATGTCTGGTTTTTGATAAGCAGCTTGTCTTCCGACTACTTGTAGAGGATAGGCCTGTTTTTTTGGCAGCCAAGCTCTAAAATTTTTTATGTATAAACGCATATGGACCACGTTTGTCTCGGTAGAATTAAAGGAACAATCTAACTGTGCATCTGACCCACAAAACTAGCTTTTGTGTAGATTTTAAGTAGAATGTAAATTGAGCAGTTCCATGGTATCGGCAGCAAGGCTGTGGTTGGTAAGCAGAGTTGGGCTATTTCTTGGTTCTGTGTTTGCTCTCCCCTTTTCAACAGTAGTTCATATGGATTTGTAGGAAAGGAACGATGCTCTGCAGTTGTGCCCAGCGGAGTCTGTCCTAATTCCCAGTGAGTCTGGGAGGGAGCATGGTGTCCCCTCCTCACCCTGAGGGACATGGAGGAAGGCTCGCCTCAAGAAATAACTCTGCTACAGTGGGCCGTTCCCCGTCCCATTCCGTTCCAAATGTCTGCAGTCCGAACTCTTGCCAGTTGCGTCCTTGGTGCCCGTTCCCTCAGCAGCGGACCCTGCAGGCGGAGGGAAGGTCGCGGAGCACCGGCAGCTCCCGGCCGGCAGGCGGGGAAATGGCGCGGCCGCCGCCAGCAGCAAATGGCGGCGCTGGGCAGGAGCCGCTGGATCCCGGGGAGGGCCGGCCCGCCGGCCTCGGCCAGGGAGCTCACACAAGGGCCGGGGGCTGCGGGCCGACGGGTGAGCCTGCCCACCGACCTCTGCCGAAATGCCGCCGGATGTGTTTTGGTAGTTTCAGTAATAGCCCGTCGCTGCTGTTCTGCCCTTTGTGTTAGTTTACTTAGAGACCTAAAGAAGAGGAATGGCGGAGGCACTCCAAACCCACCTGGACGCCTTGCTCTGTCACCTGCTCCAGGTGATCTTGCCTTGGCAGGGGCTTGGGCTGGATGATCTCCAGAGGTCCCCTCCAACCCTGGAGAAGCTGCGGTTTTTCCCCAAGAGATGACTGATGCAGCATCCCGCATCTTCATAATGCCCAGATGTCTTCAAACCCCTCGGAGCAACATGAGGCAGTACCTCGGTGTGAGCACCCCGGGTTCCAGCTGTTACTTAAATGCCGATTGCTTCAGGCATACACGTGTTTTATCTGAGACCCTCTCATACCTGGGGCTAACTGGAGCCTAACGCAAAAAACGTTTAGATACAAAGAAATCTCATCCCGTGTTTGACCTACAAAATGCACGGCAAACTCCGTGGGAAGAGCAGGGACATTGCTGCAGTGTTTTCTGGGCTGGGTTGTTAATTCCTTGGACAGTGCAGTCGGTGTTTGAAGTTCATAGCGAGAGGAACAGTCCCCGTCAGAGCAAACCTGTCTTTTCGGGGTCTGCTCATTTAAGGATGTAGTCTGGCTGCTCAGTTCATGTACACCAAGATTTGTTGACATCATGGGTGCACAGGTGTTCCAACCTGTTTAGGTGGTCCCAGTTCAGGAAAATTAAAAACTGGTGCTTGTTATCAAGAGACAGAAAAGTATTTGCTCATGTGTATATAAAAAAACCCCACCTGAATTTAAGAAATAGAATTCTATCAAAAAGGGTCCTAAAATTACATATTTTTTTTTTGCACTAAGTAATTTCTTTTAAAATATTTTGTCAGAGCTACAGCAGTCACAGGGCCTGAGGAATCTCATGAATGGAAATGAGCAAATAATTTTGTTGAGTTTATTTATTTTTCCTGAACATTTTAATTTTATAATCTAGTGTCTTTCATTCAGTGATGGTTGTTTTCTAAATAGTACCTTATCCAACAAATAGAAGTGAGAACTTCAGGATTTCAGTTGGTCCTAGATAGTCAGTCTGTTTGGGAATTAGGAAGTAAAATACCTGAACGTGCCAGTTCACCTATTCTTACAGTTGCCTGTTAGGCATCTTTTCAGAGTGTTGTTTTAAAAATCGCAGCTCTGGGGTGTTAAAAAAAATGTCCAGTTGTGGAGTCCTTAGCTTTGCCAGATGGAAAAACAGCTATTTTGTGAACTAACACAGGATCTGCATTATTGCAAATATAAATAATTTATTATAACACATTCAAATGTACTGATTCTGTTTTGAAGGCATTTTGTTTTGAATTCACTGGAAGATAATTGGGTTTTTCATACTGCAGCCACATTGCAATAAACTGATCTGTTGGCCCTTTGCTAAAAAGGATTTTTCTTTGGTTCCTGGAGGGAACTTCATGGCAAGATTTTCTGGACTTCACGGAGAAAATGCTCTGGAGTGGGGCCACTGCAAGTTCTCATTCCACAAGGTACTGACCCAAGGAAATGCAGCATTGTGGCAGCTGTAGTACTTTATCTGTACATGTGGCAGAGGTGCTTGTAAGACATATGTTCAGAAGTTGCTCCTTTTGGGAGAATTTGGAGTTGTTGTTCTTTTTTAGAGGCCAAGTTACGCTGGGGTGGAAGAACACAACAAAAGACGGGACATGATTTTGAACCAAGTAATGGGATTAGCTCCTTAAAGCTGGAACATCACACAATTTGTTCATGGCCACTTTTAGCTTCCACTGTTGTTCCAAAGCCTTAGAAACTGGGCATGTTTGCTTCTCTTCCTGAGGTTTACATTGAGTTGGGAAATAAACTTCAACCTTTGAAATTCTTGGCTAACACTGAAAAAATCTCCAGGATGGCTCTTCTGTGTGCTTGGAAAAAAGTAGTCCTTCATGCATAGACAGCTCTCTCTTAGGACACTTGGCAAATCTTATTTAGCTCAGCCTCTAACTCTTCCTGTGAAGTACCTAAATGGCTTATATTTTCCTGCTTTTTAATTTTTCTTTTTCCAGTGTTTTCTGTGGTTACACAGACTAAATAATTCTGCAAGCAAGCAGAAATTGAACTGAAAATACAGTCCAATTTTCTGACTTTCTCTCCAGAAGCATGAAACCAAAGACTCTTCTCATTGCAAGGAAAAGAAGTTACCAGGACGGTATCTCCGAATTAGAAATCAGTGTATCGCTTGCTTGAAATATGATGATGCCTAGTGTGGAAAGTATAGGCTAATACTCACTTTCTTGTGTTAGTAAAATAAACACAAACTTACTTAGTGGAAAATTATTTAGAAACCACTAATATTTTCTAAGAAATTACATATTTCAGATAGTGTCCAAGGATTTTCCATTGCTTTCAGCAATAGTGCATCATATGAGCATCTCTTCTGGTTGTGAATTGGTATTTTAAGATGTAGAGCGAGCTAGAGATTATATCCATCTAGATATCTGCAATGAAATCATTGAAAGTATGACTGTTCTAGTGATGAATCTTGTTAATGCTGCATGGAGACAGGTCTGCTTCGTGCAGGGAGGATTACTGGGATACATTTTCTGCTGGTTGTCATGGCAATCATAAATCCATGCAGCTGTACAGCAGTGCGTTAATCTCTGTGTGCAGTGTAATCCAGTTTTCAAATTAGGTCGTCAATTCTGAGCAGCTTGATAACAACTGGATTAAATGCTCTCCACTTCACTGGAAATAATGCCCAGAGTCCAGCCAATACACCTCTGATCTTCTCAAAAAACCATAGTGTTATACCATGGAACAATTTCATGTTGTAAGGGCAGTGTATGACTTGCCTCAGTGTCCCAGCCCCATGTTTTTCAGGTGCTTATAATAAATAATCGTTCTCAGTCTGAATTATTATGTCATTTATGTTTTAGAGATTGTATCAGAAGTATAAGGACTCTTTAGTTCTTCATTAAGATAATCTGGTTATTACACTGTACAGAAATGCATGCTGATTACTATCATGACTTTTAAAGCTCTAATTGCAAAATAACAGTGTGTTTCATCTGGAAGGAACTTAGAAAACATATTATTTGCAAGGCAATTAGAGTGTGCTTGAAAACTCATCTGTCTTTGAACAATTTGGACAACTACTGCTGATGTGACTTGATCCCTCTTTTGTTATTTTGCAATTACTACATTTTATTATTTTGCTATTATTCTATTATTACTTAACACTGCATTTCCTGTAGCGTGCTGAAATGTGCTTATGAACTTCAGTGTTTGACAAAGTTCTCACAAAGTCAAGGTGAGATGTCTCAGTTCATTATGTGCAAGGTGGTCTCTTTGAGAGGCTGTGTTTGTGTAAAATGAAAGGACTGTCCTCTAAACCAGGCCTGCAGATAGGGCATTTTTTTTTGGATAGCCCATTTGAAAAAATCCATTTTTCTTTGTCCCACAGGGGTTGGTTGTACTGCCAGTTGTCTTTGTCCTGCCAGGCCATTGAGCTAATTGTGGGCTGAAAGGAACAGCATGAAACTAGGCTCATCATTACAGAAGGGGACTGTAACAGTGCTTCTCATATTCAGTTTAATTTTTACACACAACAGAGTAATGTAAGTTTGGGGTTTTCTCATTGGTTAGTTTCCACAGAATCCTCATTTAGGAGCTTTTTTTTCCAGAATTCAGGTTGAAGAGTTGTTTCAGCTTGTGCCCAAGTCCAAAATTAATAGTGTAGGACTGAGCTTGAGGCTCTGCACCTAAAAGTTCCACTTCTTTGCCCAAGAATGGCATAACGACACCAAAGGAGAGCTGATCACTGAGTAGTCAGTGTTTAATTCCCAGTGGTACATTCCCATTAGCATGTAATAGGAAAGTCTTGCTTTCCTTACTCTCAGCAGTGTGCAGGGTTGTTTAAGATGCCAAAAAGCATACAAGGAGTGCAGGGATTTCAGTTTTCCAGGGATGTTCAGCATTGCACAGCTGCAGCACCATGCTGAGCGCAGACACTGCAGACCTCTGTGGCTGTACGTGTTGTATCCCTCTGCTTGGAAGGGAGCACCTTCAGCCTGGGCTTCCTTTACCTGTGCTGCTGCAGCAAGGGCAGAGGGCAGCTGAACTCTCATCATTAAGGGCTTGTGTTTGTAACTGGAACTGCGTTTCTGCAGGTGTTACCCAGAGGCTGGGGCTGCACCTGGAGACTGGGAACATCCATGACAGCTTGAAAATGCTCACATTCTGCAAGGATCAGATTTTGAAAAAACATCTGAGGAAAGTAGTTCAGAAGTAGTGCCAGTGCAAAGTGTCAGCTCTTCTGTAGAATATGAATGGCTAATTTTTATCTTAATTTGAAGTGTAATCAGCTCCGTTTGGCGATTTCTCTTGATAGCAGTTCATCTGTAATTAAGATTGACAACTTTTTGCAGAAGTAATGATTTTCAGAAATATTTTATTTCAGTGTCTTTGTTCTTGTTCTTTTGGCCTTTTTTTTTTTTTTTTTAAATCCCTCATGCTTTTATATCACAACCCCCTTTTGGCTGCTTGATATCACTTGAAACATCTGATAACTAAGTATCTAAGATAACTGATTGCTAAGTAGAAAAAAATAAAATGCAGGTTTCCCTTAAGAATCAAAAAGCAGGAGCATGAGTAAGAGCTGTGTTTGGCCTTTTTTCCAGATGTGGATTATATCATCCTCTTTGCTGATCTTTGGTGACCCAGGATCCAATGACCATCTGAGAACATGTTTGGTAGAAAAATAAAAGACTGACATTAAGAAATACCTGTATCCCTAAGCGTAACAAAAATATAGACATTAAGCAATGTATATTTATGTATATTTATGGGAATATATTGGAGTTGCTGAAACTTGTTTACTTAACAAACACATTGAAACTGAGGCTTAATTCTTGCTAAATATCACATTACTTTATTCAAGTGTCTTACATAGAATTGTGCCTATAAGCCAGATGTTGAGAAATTACTTCTTAACTTTCCTTCACATGAGGGTGTGGTACTTTTATATGTAAATTGCTACATGGATCTGCATCACAGAATTGCCCTCTCCTCAGTGTTCTATAAATCTGCTTCAATGGTTTTCAATGCTTATAGGATAGTTGAGCAGTGACATTACATTGAAAGACTGCATCTGAATTCCTTCTTCTGGATTTAGGACAGGGATTCAGTTACACTGTTAAGGTCTGCATAAGTGCTCCAGTCATGAGTCTGTTTTTCAGAAGCTCTTTTGACCTGGGTTCTGTTGTTTTTGTTTTGCTTAAAAGCATACAGAATCTGTTTTCATCCAGATGTACCTGCTTCAGACACTGAAATGACAATTAGTTGCAATACAGTTCCCCAGAAATTTTATCGTTCAGAAGTGCTTTGTAAAGTTTGGCGGCTTTAGCATGAAGGGTTCACTTTTAGTTTTGGTCTCCACTAATCCTCCCAACAGAAAATATAGCATTTTTAATAAAGGATTTCAGGGCTTTGAACAGGACATGTCTGCCAAGGCCTCTGGAGTTTTAAAGATTATTTGCACTCATGTTCTATTTCTACAATTTGTACAGTCAAGGTCTGCATCTGCTGTTACAGTTTTCATCTTTGTAAGACATTCTGCTGATAGAAGGATTGACAAATGCATTTCAGTATAGAAGTGATACAGACATGCTCAAAAGATGTCTGTGTTTTGGCTGATTCTTGGAGAGCAAACACTAGGTCACCTAGTAAAACCACTGATGAAGGATGAGAAATGCTTCTATTAGCAGTATTTTTTTTTTATTACTAAGTTAGAAATCAGAATTAAAAGACAGTCTAAATTACTTTGAAATAATAATTGCATGAAAACTCTGTTAAGCATTGGAATTCCCATCTGGGCTGAAGGAAGGCAACTCAGCTTCATCAAGACATATGAGAAGTCCCTGTATAAATTCTTTTTCATCTGATTCAGTAGTATTGCAAAACTTTTTAAAGCTCATAACTCTGTCTTACATTTAGTGCTGTAATAAGAACTTCCAAAATTAGTAAATATATTGTTAAGACTCCTTTGCATGATGAGAAATTCCATTGTTGATACTCAAATAGAAAAGGTGAACAGATCCCTTCCTCATCAGAAATGAGACTCCGTTGTTTCCATTGCATCCATCAGGATAGCAGTTGTGTTCTAGCAGTCTTTAAGTCTCAGTTTCAACTTTGTGTGTGATTGTCTTGGGTATACAGTAAGAATTCACTAAAGCTCTTGGCTTAAGTCCTTTACTTCTGTACAATGAATTGTACATAAAGGCAATGTACAAGAAAAGTTATTTTTCTGCTTTTTTTTTTTTTATTACAAAGGAAAAATACATGAAATATCTTAAAGGAATATTAGGAGTTTCATTATCAGGAGTTAAAAGCAGGAACTGTCACACTGTCTACAGTGAACAATAAATCTATAGTCACATCTAATTTACTCTTCATGAAGAAGAACAGAGCATGGCAAAGAGTGGTTGTCTTTTTGCTTGGCTTTGAATCCAGCAATGTACACAAATGCTGTCTATGTTCAGTTCTGTATCACGTATAAAAAATTGTGGAATTCTGTATCGAGAGTGCAAGAGGTGCAGGACAGCTTGATGCTGGCTCTGACTTGGGAGTGGGCTTTCAAATTAATGGTTTTCTGGTTTTTTATGTTGAATAAATAACTCTACAGTGTTAAATAGTAGAATGGTAAATAACTGTATCTTTGCCTTTAGAGTGGTTAGGGGTGTCCCTAGGTTTAAAAATGAGAGAACTGTATGAAGTACAGTACTTTAGCCCTGTTAACCAAATTATGCCAGCCCTGTGCTTTAGAGGCTATGAGAATAATCTCTTTCCAGTCCTGTTGAGCTCTGCATGGAGTCATCAGATTAAATGGTGTGATTAACTGGGTTAAGTACTAATTATATGAAGAGGATGCAAGAGATGTGCATTTTCTTTATTTTTCTCACACAGCTAGTGCTGTGGCACTGAGAAATGCTGCTCCTGTGGAGAGACATCAGAGTAAATATTGTCAATGAAGGTTCACTCAGAGACTTTGGAGGAACCAGAAAAATCAGTTAATCTTTAAGCTGCAGGCTTAAAATCTTCGTGCCAGCTAAACAATTCTAGCTCTGGTCCGTCACCAGGTAATATTATACTAGGAGAGTGTTGTGTCTACTCTGTTTGCTGAAGAACTTCTTCAAATACACCTCTTCAGAGTTATCATGAGTCTGCTTCCTGAGCAGACTCTTAATGGAATCGATTTACTAGATTGAGGATATAGGAGATCAAACAAATCAATCACCTTTTACCTGAAAATACAGCCATTACAACATGCAACTCTGCATGTCATTTCCTGACCTGTTTCCTGTTATTACACTGTAGTGCTAAAATGATATAATGTCATTTGTAAAGTACTGTGAAGAGTAAAAAGATTCTGGTCTTGATGTTGCAGTTCCTTGTGATGTGTTTTTTTATTTTTCAGGAAGATGGAAGAGTGCACTTTCTCAAGAAGTATTGCTATCATGCCTTTGAGCTTGGGGTGATGCACCCAGCACATGAGAGCTTGGCCTTTTACTGCCAGAGGCTTTGACTGTCTGCCTGACAGCAGGTGACATCCTGTCCAGGCTGTTAACCTGGCCAGCACCTGACAAGTCAGAGTTGTTCCTGAGAGAATGTGACTGTCTGGATTGCTTTGTTCAGATTTCAGAGCTACATAAGCATTTCTTGTTTTATCTTGCTGGCCTCCTGGTGTTAACCCGCTGGGTTTGGGAAAACTGAACAGACTGTTCCTCTCTGTCTCTTGTTCCCATTTTCCTCTATTCACAAAACTGTCCTAGAAACCTTAGCAAGTCTTATAACTTTAAGTTTTTAAATGCACAATCACATGAACCACTAGTGACACTGTGTGCTGTCGTTTGTAGTAAACAAAAGCATTATGGTTTTAAAATCTTTTTCTTTTCTCAGTAGGTTTTCCTGTTGGCAAATAATTTCATGTACATACTACTTAAACAGCAGTTTCATTCTTAAATGTCTAAACAATCTCCCACTCAAGAGGTTTTATAGTTTAATTACAGTGATAAATGGAAAAAAAAAAGTTATGCTCAAGCAACTCGCACCGTTAAGGTAGTATAGACTCTTCTAATATTTTGAATTTTGAATATTTCTATCCATTTTATTTCTCTTTTCTTTCTCTTTTGTCTTAAACACAAGTTATGAATTGTTTTCCTATTGTCTCCCCTCCTCCCCATCCCTCATTTACAAAGTAAAATGAAGCTAGAGGTTTTCCCTTTTCATTGGGTTCTGCTGCACTCAGGCAGCTGCTTTCCCTGGAGCCAAAAGAAGGCTGCTGGAAAGGGGTGCAGCATTAAGCAAATCCAGGATAAATTAGTAAGTGAATGAAATTCTAGCAGCATTAAATTGTTGTCTTTTTAAAAATAGACTGCTATTTCAGAACTTCAGTCTAATAGGAAGAGCTTATAAAGTTGTCTGCATACCTCCAGTCTCAGATGTATTTCTGGATTCTGAAATTCTCCTGCAGATTTCTTTAAGGAAAAGATAGAGGTGAGGTGAGGAACTGGAGTCTCTCATCTACAGACTTTATTTAAATAAACTTGGGATTTTGGATTGTGTTGCATGTGTGGTGGCTGTCCACAGAACTGCATCATGGGAGTGGATGCTTGCAGGAAAGATTACAGCTTCAAGATGTTCTAAAGTTTGTATATGCTGTACTTCTGCATATATTTGCTTTCTGCTTCCTTAGTTAGCCTGTGCTCCCTGAAATCATGGAATGTAATTAGCATCTGTGTAATACCATAGAGTTACATGTAATATTAGAGTTACATGTAATACCGTGGACTTAGTCTTCATTTCCGTTTCTGCAGATTTGTCAAAATCTCTTCCGTAAGCTTGAACATTGAATCTGTTACTTGCTACCATTTTAACAAAGTATCAGCAGTATCAAAAGATGAGTATGATCTTTTTTATTCACATTTGCTCTGTTCTTTCTAAAGAAACATAGTTCACATAACCCTTCATTTTCACAGTAATAATAGTACTGAGAGCAGTAATTGTAATAATAATAGTAGTAGTAATAATAATAATAATAATAATAACAACAATAGTCTGAGTCCTGGGACAGATACTCAACAAATAGCTGTAAGATTAGTTAATGAAATTAAATGCTAGCAAAATTTATCAACATTAATGTTAATTCAATTGCAAAAAGGTTTTACTGTTTAAATGTGATATGAAAAGTAGCATGGGTTTTAGGGATTTGAGATGTAGCAGCTTTTTTCACATGACTCTGTCTTTCAGTGGATCAGTAGCAAGGTCTGTATTGCTTGGAGCTCTGCAGTGTTCTTTTGCAGTTTCCCAGGGTATTGATCTGTGCTTGCCCTCAAATACTGTCTGCTCTGCTGATCCTTGCAGCAGGAGAGGTCAGTTGCCTAAGAGTGCTGGCACCTTCCTCAGCACACTGCTGCATTTGGAAATTCAGTTTCAGCATTATGAATTTTTCAGTGCTCCAAAACGAGGTCAGTTTAAAAGGAAAAAAAAAAACTAAAAAAATTAAAAAGGCTTGTAAAAGAAGCCTAGGATGCATGTGAAGCATTAAGCTGTAATACTGAAGCCAAAGTTACAAAAGAAGAGTAAAATCTAGTTGTGATTCATCTTGTTTAGGTTAATTTCCCTCACTTGGGATGATGAAGCTGATAGAAAATTTCAGTTTGCAGTAGGCTGTATTGAGTGTTTCTTGCTGCCTGTGTTTCTCTAGATCCCAATTTAAAAAATACCTATCCTAATCTCACTTCTGTTCTCAATCCAGTGGAAGAGGAATCCCTAGTGGGCAAGATGTCTTTGATACACACTTTGAGATTAGTGATTTATGACCTGTAAGTTGCCAAATAAGATCAGATTTTTTCCTGCTAAGCTCCTTGTCGCATCTTGAAGATTTGCTCTGCATTAACCAGTTTCCAGAGGTTAATCAAAGCTTCAGCAACACTGGGGAGCTTGTGCTGATTCCCCTGTGGCTCTGTGGCTCTGTGCCTGCAGAGCCTGGGGAGGTCATACGGGTGGCAAACCTGGTAGCAGTGCACTGCAGAGGTTTTTCAGCATGTGGTATCCAAATAGAGTTCCAGAGGTAAGAGCTGGTGTGAAGGTCATGTGGTCTGCATGGCAAGGGGACCCATTTCATTTGAGAAGGTGGCACACTCTTACATTACTAGAAAACTATGTCTAGGATTGTTTTCTGTTTCTGTGTTGTTTTCTGCTGTTTTCTAGACATTTCCAGTCTAATAATCAGTGAGACAAGAAATACAAATACCTGTCTTTCCATCTAGATTTTTTTTTTTTTATCTCTAGAAGCTATAGAGGTCCTCAAAGCAGGACTTTGTCATTTTGGGGCATTTAAAACTGGCTGGGCCAGAGAAGTTGCAGCACTTTCAGGGAATAATTCTTCAGCATTTTAAAAACCATGCAGACAGCCTTCATGATGGTGCTCTCCTGCCACTTTCATGTGGGTATTATATTTCTATATCTCTGTCTTCTATTAGTGAGGAATATAATTACTGTAATGCAGTGTTTTCTTAATACTCATTCAGGGCAAATCTCAAGGGTCTTAGAGATTGCTCTGAAAAATTGGAAGCTCCAGTCAGTATAAAGTATATTTGGAAATGCAGGGCAGGATTTATATGCCTTCAAGTAGGTCCCTGGAGAATAATACCAACTGCTTCTGCCCAGTTACACTGAAAAATTACCTTAAAATGCTTTTAGTGCTCAGTACATTTGAGTAGTGCATATAGAGTGATGCAACTAAATTCACTAAGGCCCAAGTCTAGTAAATAAGTAGGAAGTAGTGAAAGAAAACCGTAATAGGCAATATAAACCAGAACATTTTCTGGTTTTCTTGTATGAGAACACATTTTAGGTGCCTGTTCCTTGAAAATGACGGGGTGATTTCATTGTAGGCCATCTTCTTAGCAAGGCATATCTGCCTAAATATGCAATCATTTTTTTGATGTAAGTGAAGATTGATTTCTTCAGTGATTTCAGCAGGACTCTAAGTATTGCCTGTTTCTTACTTCTTGGATTATAGCTTGCTTTATCTGGAGAATATATTTTATTCTCACTAAAAAAGGAGTCAAACTAATTTTTAGTGAATTAGGCGTATTTTTTCTGTTATTTAAAAGGCTAATAAAGACTTTGTTTAATCTCTGTTTACTCAGAATACATACTTAATGGAAACAGATTTTATCTTGGAAGACCAATTCTAAGGCAAATTTACCTCATCTGCATTATACCTCAAAGAAGGAAATAAAATAGACTGGTCAGGCTAAAGTTTTGAAAGGGTAAATTTAGTTTCAAAATACAGTCAGATTTCAAATTAATTCCTCCCATGTATTTCAAAGACTTGGGAAATCAATGGGTTCTACTAATAAATTCTTTTTTTGTCTTTGTTTTTAATGCTAATTTCTGCACAATTCAAAGACTCAATGATTTTAATTCTCTTTCTAGCAGTTTTATCAGCAGTGCTGTGAAAGGATGAAAGGAATTACCCTCCTGCACCCCCTCCTCCCATTTTAGTTTCCGTTTCACAAGTCTTAATGTACTTGCTCAGTATCGTTTGTGTTATGTTGATTTTCTTTTCCGTATACCCTGTACATTGTGGAGGGTGGATTTGATGTGACACTCCACCAGCTGGGCTGCACCCAACCTGTGTTGGCGGGGTTATGTAAGCTCTGACTGCTGAGGGCTCTGTGCAGCTTTCCTTCATCTCGCCAAGAGCTTATTGCAGCCTGTCGGCAGATAACCCCTGGAGAGGTGGGAAGGTGAGTGTGTGCTGTGCCCTGACAGCCGTGTCACATGAAGTGCCTGTCAGTGTCCCTGCAGGACTCCCCGAGCTGCCGCACAGGCAGCCCGAGCGGGTGAGTGTGCGCTTGTGCTGGGGCAGCCTGCGCGTCCCTCCGGGTGGGTGTCTGTGGGTCAGGCTGTACCAGCCCTGGAGGCAGCAGGGTTAGCTGGTGAAGATCATGGGGAGATCTTTTAGGGGTGGAACACAAAACAGGGCACACCAGTGTGTTTTTCCTCTATCTCTCATCTCTGGTTTTGGCAAGAAGTCTGACTAAATAAGTGAGGGAAGTTGCTTAGATCTGTAGTTTTGTCCTACAGTGACCTGTGCTGAATAGTGCTCAGCCAGCAGATCTGGCAATGGGCTGCTCAGGTAAAAGTCTTGAGAGATTATGTTCCATCAGGATCTAAGTAACTGTCTTTAACTGTGGGGTCATTCCAAAAGATGAAGGTTTGAGTCTTTCCGCTGAGGTTAGGGGACACTTGGGTAAGCATCCACTTGTATTCTGCTTTGGTGTGAAGGGCTCAGGCTTCTTAAATTTCTAAATAGGTTGCAGAATTCCCTGTCTTTTGTTCCGAGTTACAATTGTAGAATTAAGTTTCAGGCTAGAGTTAGTATGTTCCAGTATAGAAGGGTATTTTTTGGCTGTTTTTTTCCTTTTTATACTAGATTTTCTTGGGTTTTTGTTGGGTTTTTTTTTGTTTGTTTGTTTTGGTTTGGTTTTTTTTGTACAGCATGTACACCAGGCTTTTCATTGTACATGAGTACATTACAACTTTGTTGTCTCTTCCTGCTTCCACTCTTGGTGCTGTGGCCAGTAAGTGAGGTTTTGCACAGAAGCCTTGAAAGTGTTTATTTTCCGTTTCAGCCAGGGTTGCTGCATATGTTAATGTTCCCTGTGTGGAAAAACAATGCCATGTCTTAGGCTAAGAACAATAGAATTATTTATATTGGTAAAGACCCTTAAGACGATCGAGTCCAATGTGTCATGGTTTGATAGTGCAATGAAGTGCTCCCTGTGCCCCTGCTCAAGGCTGGATTTAATATAGTGCATAGTCTGCAGTGCCTTAGGGCTGTACCCGCTTCAAGTGGAGCCATGTCTGTGAGCCACAGTCTCCTCAGGGCTACACCTGCTGCAGTATAGATTCACTCAAGTGAATTCACTCAGTCCTTGGAAGTGCATCTGCTGCAGTGTGGCCTGCAAGGGCCATAATCCCTCCAGAGGTGTACCTGCTATGCACAGTCACAGCCACTGACGCTTTCAGGGGCACATGCTCCCACCATCCACAGGTCCCTTCAGCTCAAGCTCACACTGGAGCTCCAGCTGGTCCAGTGCAGCAGCACAGAACTGGCAGGGGTGCTCTGCCCACCTGCCAGCCCAGGATCATTCCTGTGTCCATTATCAAAGCATTCCCAGGCACAGCAGGAAGGTGATAAGAATGATGTTCTTCATGTCTAGTTTTCATCAACAATAACTGACAAACTGAATGGTGTGCCAGCTAACTGTAGTAATTCTGGGATGTATGGAAATGAGTGGTATGTGGGCCTGGACAGAGACAGCAAGTAGTTCCTGGAGGTTCTCCATGGTCAGCGCCCTGTTAGTATTTCCTCCTACCTGAGCTGGGAACATACAGGTCTGTGTTCAGCCTGTAACCGTGCTGTATTTTGTGTTTTGAATAGTTGGGTTTTGGGGACTTTTAAAACAATTCATATGAAGCCCTGGGGTGTATTTTATATAGCCATTCTGTTTTCTGGCATTCACAGAAATAAGACTGAGAGCACATCTCATGTAAATAAAAAAAAATGTGCTCGGGACAAACCTTGAGCAAATGTTGACTTCCTTTGGCCACCGCAGTCATGCACTCAATATTACTTGAACATAAGCACAGAAGTTGAGCTATTCCTTTCCCTGTGGTGCCTGTCTGCACAGCAGAGATTTTGTGTCACCTGTGATCTGTGCTACAGGTCTTGCAGGACTGTTTTGCTGGGCTTTACTTTATTGTAAAAGATAGGTCTTCTATACACAGGAGTATACTAGGTTGTTGGTATTTTCTTGCAACAACTGAATATTCAAAACTGTGATTAAAAAGACTGGGGTCGATACTTTTCTAGCAGATGAGTTAAAAAAAAAATCCCTTCTACTTCAAATTCGGTTTTGTTCCAGAGCTGGTGCATGGTGCATATAATCTACTAAGCAGGAGACATGCTGTTCTTCAAGGGAATTTAAAAAAATTGAACTAATCCCCTACCCTAGGGAAATGCCTTAAAAATCCTCATCTTCTCAGACTAGACAGCAGAGGGGCTGAAAAGGGAACTCTTGTGAATGAGTTACAATATCCAGTGACATCCTCATTAAAACCACTTGGTATTCTGACAGTTTGAGTGGTAGGAGACCCTTCACATTCACTCTAATAGGAGCTGCAGCAGTTTAAGCACTCAAAGCTGAGTGGATTTTTGCCTCTCTGAAAGACAGGTTTAATGAAAGAGACCAATCTGCAAAACACAGTGCTTGGAGCACTGGTCTAGCTGCCTCTGTGCTTTCATGTGCTCCATTCAAAGCTTCTTAAAACCAGGTCACTTTTTATCTATCTGTCAAGATGGGATTTTAGGAACCAAAGTCGGTATACCTGGTGAACTCTTTCTTGGTTTAGTTCTTTTTACATCATTGTGGACTTCCTTAGAGTTGTGATGCAAGGTTTAAACTGAGCCTGCAGCTGAAGCCTGAGGGTACTTAGCACTTTTTAGAATAGGAGGAGAATGTCAGTTTGAAAAACAAGGTTAAACAGCAGTGTTAGACTGGCACAAGTTTTAAAGGATTGATACATTCATTCACTCTGTCTTGTGTTGCTTTTTACAGTGGTTTGGTTCTGGTTTTCTTTTGCTTGCTTATTTTGGTTTTTTAAGTGAATATTTGCTGAGATAAATTCTTGTGAAGTTCTTTTGGTCACTGGTCAGCCAGACTGGAGGAAAAAAAATTGTTGGTCTTTCATTGTGTTTGGATCGTTCCTGATCTCCTTGTTTTTCCCTTCTCTCTTAGAATTGTTTTCTTTTACAGTCAGTGCCCTTTTGTATATCAGGATAGATTTTGCTGGGTTTGATTACAGGAAAGAATGTAGGCCATAAATAGCTGGTATATATACTGCTAACACCAGGAATACTGAAATAGCTCATCTCAAAAGACAGGGAAAACTTAGCCAGCTGGCCATGTGCCAGGAGTTTGCAGGGTTGACAGTTACATGTCAAGCCTGAAAGGGAGATTAACGATAGGCTGTGCTCTAGAAAAGAGCATGTTGAGCCCCAGGAGAAATTCTGCAGGAACAAATTCAAGAAGAGCCATGTGCTGATGCCTCAATGCAGTTTTGCCTTTCTCTGGACTCCTTTGTCCCCACAAGGTTCTGGCATTTCCATATGGTTTGTCTCTGTGATCCACATGGACTGGGCTAGCTGCCTTCTGTGCCTTGATGGAATGTGTTCAGGAGGGCCTTGTCTACACAAGTCTGTTTGAAGGAAACCCTTCTTACACAGTCAGCCTTTTCTCTACAGCCAATTAACTGCAAGGGCACTGATAATTTTTGGAGAAGATGGTGGTAGTTCTGTGTTTCTTCTCTTGCAGGAGCAGAATTGGCACTCTGGAGGCTATAGCCATAAGTTACAGATATTCTTTGGTGGTGAGGATGTCACTGCTCAGCTAAAGACATTTACTAAAGTAATAGTTTGCAGTTTGTACATAGCACGCCTGACACTGCTCATGGAGGTTTCCATCCTTTTCATATGGTCAACCTGTGCTGCTGTTCTCAAGATCAAAGAGCAGAATGGGGCCAGAATTCTGCCACTGCTGTGGCACTGTACAGCTTCTGCCACTAGAATGCCTGCAAGTGTCATCCACCATTAAAATTATGAAATGCAGCTGAGTTTCATATAAAGAGTTTTTATTACCTAGAATACTTCTATGATTGTGATGTGAAACAGATTAAAACAGAAAACTTGTGGGCCAGAATTCAGGCAATCCTGAAAGAAATCATCCTTTTCCCAAATGGAGGAAAAACAGAATGTAGGGTGTGGGGTTTAGGTTTTTCAGTTTGTGCAGAGATGGTGTGTCCTTCCACATAGATTATTTTCTTCCAAGTAATAAAGTAATAAAATTGTGGGGAACATTTGGTGCTAAGAAAGAGTGGTTTGGTGGGAGAATACTGAAGAATTTTCTCATTTGTCACTTGGTTTCTTTCCTGATAAGAATATCAGGATTTGGCCATTAGCTATATGTACACATATATTTATTTGTCAGGGGTTTCACTCTATTTAGATCCAGAGAATAATACGATTATGTATTATTTTAAGTTTCTGTCAACCATTAAAATGGCCCTTTTCTTCAAACATGAGTGAGCCAAAATGAGTAACAAAGGCATTATAGAAGTAATAAATTCTCCCTCCATTCCAGTTACAAACTGCCAGTAAGAAGCATACCTGTCTCAGAGAGACACAGACTCTGAGGGAAACCCAGGTTTTCTGCCTCACCCTGGGGCAGTTTTGTCTGTCAGCAAAGTGGCTGCAGCACAGAGAGGTAAAGTCACTTGCAAAATTTCATCAACGTGTCTCAAGGCAGGGAGCAGTGTCCTAGAGCATGGGTCAGTCACCTTGGCCTCTCTGAAGGAGGAGACAAGTGCTTCTGTGCCAATCCAGTTCCCATTTAATGAAACCATCACCAGCTGCCTTTTCTTTGCCCTTAGGTCATGCCTCTGACCTCTCTTTCTGTTGCTCATGAAGGAGACTGAGAGGTTTAGAGGGCAGCTCCACCTGCCAAATGTCACATGGGCTCTGCTAGTGTGGCACCTTAGGGGACTGTCTACCTAAGCTTCAGGCAGTGAGTTACTGGTCTGATTCACTCCCCCTCAATGCATCTGGTGCATCTGTCCTGGCAGTCAGGTGTCTCCCGTGTCCATCAGTCGGGAGTGTGCTGCAGACTGAGAGCAGAGGAGGTGAACGCTGCCACTGCCTGCGCTGTCTCAGCTCTCCCTTGTGCCCAGCTCACCACCCTCAGGCGTGCAGCTGCATGATCAGCACTTGCTGATCAACTCCTGGCTTTCAAGGGTAAAAGAGAAAGGCGAAGAAGAAAAAAAATGGTGTGCTGCTTTAAAGGTAAGTGCTTGCTTGTGTATTTAGGATAAGTACTTCTATGTCTGTGCTGCCAGAGTTAAACTGGTGAAATGGTATGGGTCATGCTGTCATTCAGTGAAGCGTATGGCTGTTATATAAAGGTTTTAATTACTTTCATCTGTCTGCTCAGGAACATCACGCGTCTGGCAAAATTTTGAGAAGGCTCAAGGAGTTAAAGAAAGCTCATCTAAATAAAGGAGGGTTAACGTGACATTGCAGTTACTTAATCCTGTATTGTCCTGCCATGTGACTGCAGGGATACTGAGGCGCAGCATTTCTTTTGCCTGGTGCACAGACTATGCTTTTCCTGTCATCTTCCAGAATCAGTTGCTTTGTTGAACACACCATGGGAAAGAAACAGAGGGGCAGCGTACCTTTTACAGCAAGGCTTCCACACACAGTGACATTTCCACAGCACAGTGACAAGCTCACAGGCTGAAGAATGAATTTAAGGCAATCCCTACAGTCAGCTTTTGGACTTTTACCAGAATCAAGGAGAACTACGTTCTTAAGGTCAGCTATTCAAAATTAGCTAGAAGTATCTGGATTTATTCAGAGGAGTTAATCAGCTTTCTGTTTGACCTTTATCTATCAAGTTCTCAAAGGATCAAGCTAAAATCTGAATATTTGTGTCAAATATTTTGCATGTGTCAAATGTACTGCATAGACACTGAGCACTTTTCCACTTTCTTGCACAAAGTTTGCAGTTTTAATTGCAAAGCCTCTTTTACCTTGCAGCTGAAGATCCTGACACACTAACTCTATTAGTGAGGAATGGATGTATACAGCTTCCAGATTTATCTCTGATTTTGAACAAGACATGCAATATGTAGATGTGCCAGATTTGGTTTTGAACCAATTTTCAAACTAGTCTTTGGACTTTCTGTAAACTGCTACTATTATATTTTTTCTTTTGCTGCATTTGTCACAATGTCCATAATATGCAGGATTGCATATTCATACAGAATTACTTAATTTAAACTTATCAGGACATCTTGTTAAATGGGAAAGTGATTACCCTATAGACTATGACAACAGGATATGTGAATGAAGGAAGTCTTGGAAAATACCGCTGTTCCAGGTGGCATCATGAGGACAGCAAAGAAGATGATGGGCACCAGGAGTGCCATGAAGGAGAAGAGGGAAAACAGCATAGACTGACCCCATTTGAGAAGCTAATGCAGGATATGTCTCATAATGAAAAAGTGGTGAAGGAATTAACCCTGGGAAAGAGAATTGCCTTCTATCGAGTCAGAGGAGAAATAGGAAGTGGGAATTTCTCACAAGTGAAGCTTGGAATTCATTCCCTAACCAAAGGTAGGCACCATTGCATGCTGAGTGACCTATATAAATGGCTTCCTATGGGAAGAAAGATGCTGTATGAGACTTAGGTACATCTATAGAGTGTGTGTGTTTCTGTATCTGTGTGTCTGTGTATTTTTAATGCTTTTGAGTTAATAGGCAGGATCATACATAAAAGCTTAGGGTTGGATTAGGTGTTAAGGAAACTAGAAACATTTTCTCTGTATGGCAACTGTTACAGGAGGAGTTCATCACTGCACTTCATGGAGTTAACACATCTTATCCCCTGGCTCAAACACTCCACAGTTTGAAAAGTGGTATTGGGCTTCCCCTCCTATAACCTGCCCTGTCCATCTGCCTTCTTCCCTGCCCCAGCTCCTGGCCTGCAGGGATACAGGTGATGAATGCTCAGGACAGTGGGCTAGGCATCCTCCTGCCTGCAGCCAGAGGTAGCAAGACTTCCTTTGTTTCATCACAAATTTTACTAGTATGGACAAAAGTTTTATTTGGTCATGGTGATTCTGGTGAGAAATGCTATGCCAAATTAACTGAATCATTTGATGATGGTTTTTTACTGTAAAAATCTGGGATGGGGCTAGAGGTATGGGAGGAACAGGTGCAGGGAAACAAGCTCTGGTATTGCCAAACTGGTGTTTGGTTTGAATTGTCAGTTATTTTTCTTGTTTTAATTACAAAGCACCCTATCTGCTGCTTCTAGGAAGGACTACAAGGGCTAGGTAACTAGGGGACACTTCAGCCATAGATATAACTAAGAACTTGTCATCAGCTGTCCTGTTTCTTCTTCTGCCTTTGTCTGGCAATAATAGAAATTTTTGTTGTTTTCCATCAGGGTGACTAAGTTTTTCTGTTTCTTTGTACACTACTATCTTGCTTTTCTTCTAATAGTCTTTACTTTTCTGTTTGATTGACTCCCCTTCCCTTCATCATCTTAGAGGTGAGAGAACAAAATATGCCCCAAAACTGTATTATCTATTGTTATTTTCTCTAATCACTTCTTTCAGCCCAAATTTAAGAGGGGTGAATGCTCACAATTGTCCCTTGGGTGCAGCAGTTGTTGCACTGGGAATCTAAGTGGAGAACTGATGGTACTGAATTTTTCACATTTAAGCCTGCCAACACCCAAGGGTTGCTTTAACTGGGTGTTGAGTTTTTGGTTATGTTTGTTTCAGAAAAGCATCTTTGTTCTACTTGGCCCACAAGTTGTTTTCTCTTCTGTGATATTTCTTCTTCTTCCCAAGGTAACTGTTTTGTGCTTACTGTTGGAGGAAATGCTGCTTCTGTACTGGGAACACAAGGAATACTAATGAAAGGCAGTTAAAATTTTGATTTGGATGAACCCTTTGCTGAACTTACTCAGGAAACAGGTTGCTTTAGTATATGAATAGAGCTGATTAAAAAATTATGAACTTCAGTGAGCTTGGAAAAAATAAATACTAAAACCAAAACTGTACTTTTTCTTTTTCTGGAAAAGGTTCTTTTTCAACAGATATCTCTCAAATTATTTTTCTTTTGTTTGTTTGTAACTTTTTTGGTTAAAGTGTTCCCTGGAAAATGAGTTGATTTATCAATGCTAAGTTTGTAACTGTAATTAGGAAGAATGAAAGATAAATATTTTCCAACTCATCTCTGCCTGTGAGCTTATCTGTGTTAATACAATACAGTACATGGACAGAAGAACAGAATGCACATTGGCATTCATGTATACACACTCACCATCATCAAAGAGGATTCTGTTTTTTGCAGTAGATATACATTGTTGTGTTGGCAATGAAATGATGTCCCTGCACAGTGTTAATGAGTGCAAGTCTTTTTTAAAATCTGATTGTATAAATGAAAGGCTTCATCATTAATGCTGTACTGATCTCTGTGGTAGAGGGTGGTGTATGTGTCAGAGGGCTGTTCAGCTCTTCAGTTACTGAAGTTTTAATATGGTCTCTCTCCTGTATCATCCCGTATCAAAAGAGGAAACAATTTTATTTTTTTGTTTTTCACTAAGATAAGCATTTGTAACAATTATATATATGTGCTTTTCTGTTGCCCTTGCTATCTGTTGCAGCAAGACTAATGAGAGAGAGAGAGAGAGAGAGAGAGAGAGAGGGAGGGAGAGAGAGAGAGAAACGACTACTTCAGGATCATACTGGATAATGAACCATGTTTCTGTCATAAGGGCTGTCTTGGTTGTTTAGAAAACACAGAAAATGGTGCTATGATGTGGATGCCCTGTCCTATGCCTTGGACAGGTGCACACTTCACCAGATAAAAAGCTGTCTGGCTGGACTTTGGGAGTGATGCTGAATGGAGTTATATCCATAGGGGCTAGTCACTAGTGGAGCTCCACAGGACTCAGAATTCAGGCCAGGCCTAATCAATGTCAGCTAGTTTGCAGGTGACAACACACTGGGTGTGAGTGTTGGTCTGCAGAGGGATCAGGACAGGCTGGATCAATGGGCTGAGGCCAATGGTGTGAGGTTCAACAACCCCAGTGCTGGCTCCTGCCCTTGGGTCACAACAACCCCAGGCAGTGCCACAGGCTGGGGCAGAGTGGCTGGAAAGGACCTGGGGGTGCTGGTGGCAGCAGCTGAACATGAGCCAGGCTGTGCCCAGGTGGCCAAGAAGGCCAATGGCATCCTGGCCTGGCTCAGCAATAGTGTGGCCAGCAGGAGCAGGGCAGGGATTGTCCCCCTGTCCTGGGCACTGGTGAGGCCACACCTCGAGTGCTGGGTTTCATTTGTTTTGGACTCTTCACTACAAGAGAGACTTTGAAGTGCTTGAGAGTCCTGAGAAGGTCAACAGAACTGAGGCACAAGTGCTGTGAGGAGCAGCTGAGGCAGCTGGGGGGTGTTTAGCTTGCAGAAAAGGAGGCTCAGGGGAGGCATTTTCAGTCTGTAACTGCCTGACAGGATGGTGTAGCCAGGTGGGGGTTGTCATCTTCTCCTAGGTAGCAAGGGACAGAATAAGAGGAAATGGCCTCTAATTCTTCCAGGAAAGGTTGAGGTTTAGGTTGGATATTAGGAAAAATTTCTATACCACAGGGGTGGTCAGGCCTTGGAATGGGCTCCACAGTGAACTGATGAAGTCACCATTCCTGGAGATACTTCAAAGATGTGTAGATGTGCCATTTAGGGACAATGTTTAGTGATGGGCTTGACAGGTAGGACTGCATGATCTTAGAGGTTCTTTTCTGATATATGTTTCTATGTGTGTTGTGTTATTCAGGGGGTTTGCCCACTATATTAACCTGAATTTTGGCAGAGATTTTCTCCAGAAATTCATGGAGTTTTCTTGCTAAGGACTATTACGTTCTTAAGCCCTGTGTAACTTCTATTTTACATGCCTTCCACCTGACAAAGGAAGTGTGAGAGCACAGCTGTATAGAAGCAATTAAGAGCATCCAAAATTTATAGCTAGTAAGAAATCTGGCTAATGTGATATAAATTGCAAAAGCAGGAATGTCCAGGCACCCAGTTTCTGCTTTATTTTTAAAGCAATTTTAACTTGGTTTTGGTTGTATTTTTTTTTCCTTCTGCCATCACAGCATACACCATTTCTTCCTGAGATTATTTCCCAACCCTTTCCTAGTTTCTCTTACCAAGATTCCACCTAGAACTTCTCAAACCTCATACACTGCATATAGTCAATCAAAGTATCTTTCAACTCTTTTTGTAATTATTTTGGTAAATAAGCTGCCTGCTAAAAATGTACTTCTGTTCAGCACAGCTGCTAAGCAAGAGTAATAGAGGATTTGTAAACCAAGCATTGTTTGGAAGCAGAAAGGAAGAATTTAGAAAATAAAAGAAAGATGTCAGATTTTTTCACTCAAGGTGGGCTGGGTTTCTTTGCATGTCATGCATTTGCAACTGCAATGATGTCAATTTAAAGGTGTTTGGTCCTGATTTATGGTGGTGTTTGAGTAGGATCAGGCTCTTCAGTTTTAAACCTTTTTTCCCCCTCCTCTTTCCTTTTAAAACCTTGCAGGGAAACTGACCAGGATGAAAAGTAGAGCAAAATGAAAGGGAAAAAGTAAAGTTTAAATATTTTATTTTAAAGCCCAAATGTCCCCAGATTCTATAGATGTAATGATGAAATTACATGGTTAATATTTGAAGAGTTGTAAGGATTTAGTTGTGCAAATATAACCTACTGCAAGCTGCTGCACTTTCCTCTTGGTTTAGGAGATCAATGTGCTATGAACATAACAAGGGTCTTTCATCAGGTCAGCAGTCAGAACACTGCCAGCATCACTGTCAGTAGCTGCATTTCCTCCTGGTTCACCCACCTCTACACCACACAGGAGGTACCTGCTTCCCTCAGGGGCTCTCCCTCAGCTCAGAGAGAAGCAGCGTGGCCAGGACAGCTGCCCTGTGCTCAGCACAGATTCCCAAAAACAGGCACATCAAGGGATAATTCAGCACCTTCGACCACAAGAATCACATGTGCTTCAAGTATCTGCTGCACTTCACTAGGGAGATCAACTGATATATGCATTATACTAAAAAAATTTAAATATAACAAACACGGAGTTTTCTTGATCTGTACAGACACATGCATCCTTAACATTCCCTTATATATGTTGAAATACTAAACTTGAGTTAAAATTTGATAACATTCAGTAAAAACTTGAATGATTTTATATCTGAACATGTGTAAAAATGTAATAGCCTTCTCACTATTCTCACTCTCTACAGCAAAGGAACAATACATTTTTTTCTAATTCATTCCCATTTACTAGAAACCAAGTGAAGTATTTTTTTCTGAAAGAGTTATTAAAAGTGATCAATTATTAAGAAATGTGTGATTGTTTGATTAAGATAGTCTTGAAGGGAAAAAAGCCCCAAACAACCAAGGCTCCCTTCTTCCCAGGAAAAAAATAGTTGCTTCTATTGCTGTGATCCATTTAAATTTTGCTGTCCTGACAAGTTGTACAAAGCCACCATAAACCTGTTTTAACCAGACTAATCCTTCAAATACCAGCTGTATTCAGAAGAGTAAAGACAAAAGCCGTAACCTACAGACCAATACAGGAACATAAGGGCAACTGTGATTGACCTATTCATACTGCTCTGAGCTACCCTGATGATGTAGTGTGGCTGCAGATCTGTATGTTTTGTGGCCTTAGCTTCACTGTGTAGGCTTCCAGAAACATGTAGGACTTAACAGCAGCTTTGCATTACCAGAAGAGCATATGCCAGGTAGATTTGCTGTCTTAAGGATCCCTGCGACTTACTCTACTTCACTGCTCAGAATAAAATAGCCAAAGCCCCTAAATTCCCCACAAGCTTGTCTGCCTGGCAGGGAAAAAAGCACACAAATTTCACAACTCCATTAGTGTCCAAGTACCTGGCTCATCTGAGGAGCTCTGAGCTAAGAACGAAAGCACTGACTTTCTCTACCAGCAGTGGACACCGAAAGCAGCTGCTCTGCCTTCAGATACGTATTAGCCTGTCACAGCAAAGCACACCAAGGCAGCAGATGATTTGATCAGCCCTTGGAATACTCTACCAGCCTTCAGTTACCCCAGCACTGAGTAGGATGTCACAGACAGAAAGGAGCAGGGGTTGTATGAAAGATTGCAGGGCTCAGTAGGTCCCTGCAGCTTAGTCTATACTGATGAGGTGAAATTTTGTTGCACTTCTACAACCAAGCATTATTATATGTAAATAGTATTACCATTTGTACTTTGTTGCACTAACAACATGGAAAAAATGTTTTTCTCCTCAGAGAAAGTTGCAATTAAGATTTTGGACAAGACAAAGCTAGACCAGAAGACTCAACGTTTGCTGTCTCGTGAGATATCCAGCATGGAAAAGCTGCACCACCCAAATATCATCAGGCTGTATGAAGTGGTGGAGACACTCTCAAAACTGCACCTGGTGATGGAATATGCAGGAGGTGGGGAGCTCTTCACTAAAATCAGTACAGAAGGAAAGCTGCTAGAAACAGAGTGTAAAATAATCTTCTCCCAGATTGTGTCTGCTGTGAAGCACATGGTACGTTGCTCTTACACAGGCATGCTGCCTTTCACTACTCTAAGCACATTTTGTGGCTATTTCTTTTGACTTTTGTTTCAGTTGTTTGAAACAACTGACTGTTGTTTCAGCAACAGATTTACTGTTACCCAAAATTTCAGACCCACATTTCTGAAAAGCAAAACAGCTATAGAAGTGCTGTGTTAAAGGTATCTAAGGGTTTTCATGTCCACCTCAAGTTACTGCCTCTCTTTTGACAGCTTTTGGGAGGAGACTGAACTGGAAACACCTGGTGGGTGGAATCACCCTTTTAGCACCAGTGTTGTATTTGCTTTAATGTGCTGTGGGCACCAGTGAACAAAGCTTCATTTATTCCCTCCCTGTTTCAAAACACAGGCTCAGTGATTCTTCTGCTTCCAGAGAGGCTGGTTAGGTGTTGCAAACATCTGGTTTGCTTATTAATGAACGTGGGAGTCTGTCACTTAAAGACAGTCAACTCCTGGTTCCACTTTGATGCAAATCTGTGAGGTTAACACCCAACAAGTCACTTCTTGCCTTGTCTTCAGTATATACACTTAAGGTGATGCTATTTGTGTAGAGCCCAAAGTATCTTGTCACAGCAAAAAAAGAGTAATTAACTACTTTGGTACATCTTCTCTAAACCTTGAAGAGTAATTACAGCGACTTAAAAAAAATAAAAACGCGGAGAACTGTTCTACAGTTCTGAGAAGCAACATTCGTTAAAACTGGCTCAGGCTGCCCTCCGGTGGCTCCTGTCCTTGCCACCTAATAGCTTCTGCCGAAGTCAGAGGCAAGGGTGTTCTCAGGTCAGACATCTAGAGATGGCATCTCGCACTACATGTGGCTTACATAAACAGCATGCATTTCTCATGTATTTTGATGAAATGATCCTATGCTTTAAGTGGTGGATTCAACATTTTATCCACAGGACAGGCACCCTGCCGCTACAAGAACTGAATTTACATTTCAGAATTACACTACATCTATTTCTTAGAATTAAACATAGACTATCAAGCTGGCCCAACCTCTTCATTTGTACACAGAGACTTCTGCATATTTCACTTTTGCTAAGCCATCACATCCAGGTTACATAAATCCCATCTCCCTGATGCCAGTGCACAAGGACAGAGGATCCCTGGCTATCACTGATGAAAGTTGAAATAGGATGCCAAAGGGTTTCTTTATAGCCTCCAGATACTGTACAATGTTACTCCAAAGGATAAGGCAGAGAGTGCTGATCCATTCCTCCTAGGTATTCCAAAGAAGCTAAACTCTTACTTAATCAAGACAAATATGTTATGACTAGGCAGAGCAAATTCAGTTTGAGTCCTTAGCTACTACTGGCATTTCCAAAGAAAAAAAGTAGAAGTTATGGTGTATGTATTATAGATTTCTAAAACTAGAACACCACTAAACTTGGCTTCCTGCATCATGTAGCACTATGAGGTCCAACTCTCTGGTCCTTTTCTCCTGGCACCACCAGTTCCTCATAGGACATTAGATCACAGAATGTAGTGGTAGCAAATTTCTTACTTTATCTGTGAAAATGTTCAACTGGTGAACTAAATGTTTAAATCTGTAAGTTACATGCAGTAATGGCAAAACCCTAAACGGCTGTTAACCCTAAAAAAATACAGATTTTTCACATGGTATCAGTCCTGTAGGATTAGCCACACTGCCCTCACACATTTGCTTCATGAAAATAGTTGCTATTAGTTAACAAGTTGAGAGTGCTGTGCTTAAAAAATCCCAGCATCCTTCTTCTCCCCCTACTCAATTGTTTTGGTATCCTTGGAGAATTAAGTTAAATTTGTTTAATATTTTTCCAATTGCAATACTATTTTCTGAGTTTGCCCAAGATAACTCCCTTTCTCCTTCAGGGTAATTAACCAATTAGAGGTAGCCATTGAGAACTTTCCTGGGAACAAACCAATACCAACTTTTCCTCTTCTTCCACAGCATGACAATAATATCATCCACCGGGACCTGAAAGCAGAAAACGTCTTCTATGCCAGCAACACCTGTGTTAAGGTGGGAGACTTTGGATTCAGCACAATAAGTAAAAGAGATGAAACTTTAAAAACTTTCTGTGGTTCTCCTCCTTACGCTGCTCCTGAACTCTTCCGAGATGAAAACTATATCGGCATCTATGTAGACATCTGGGCACTGGGAATCCTCCTGTACTTCATGATGACAGGTAGCATGCCATTCCGGGCAGATACCGTAGGCAAACTGAAAAAGTGCATTCTTGAAGGGACATACACTTTACCTCCCTGCCTCTCAGAAAATTGCCAGAAACTGATAAAAGGAGTCCTTCAGCCAGTACCAACCAAGCGATACTCTGTCAAACTGATTATGAACAGTGAATGGATGCAAGGAATACAGTTCCCTAAACCTTTACAGACATTTAAATTGGATCCAAAGTATTTATCAGAAATCAGTACACTCAGAGAAGAAGAAATTGAAGTGAAAAATATTCTGGAAGATCTGGGAATCACAGAAGAGCACATTCAAAACAACCGGGGAAGAGATGCACGCAGCTCCATAACAGGAGTCTACAGAATTGTGTTGCACAGAGTACAGAAGAAAAGGGCACTTGAATCTGTTCCTATCATGTCCCAGCCAGATCCAAAAGAAGATGACTCAAGGAACGGCATCACTTCTTACAGTGGCATTAAGCACACATCCAAGCTGTGTTCTATTTTATAAAATTGCACTGCAGGCTTTATGCTCAGCACATTTGACAAAGGGGATTACTCACTTATCCTTAAGTTGTAGCATTACATTTTTTTTGTAATTTTTGAATAAACCAGAAAGGCCTCATTTTCTTTGCATTTCTCAATTGACAGTGAAGCACTCAAAAACAGAGCTCTTGTGCATTTGTTTGACCCTTTCTCCAGACACTTGGTATAGCCAGTGCAAGAACCCAGTAACTGAAAAGATCTTGAGTGGAGGGATCTTTCAATAAACACCATGCTACTGCACTTAATTTGGGAGATACTCTGCACAGGCATGTAACAGCTAACTTCTGAAAAGCTGTATCTCAGCTCAACACAACTAAGCTCAGCACTGCAAATTGGGACAGTTTTTGCAGAGAACTAAATTTAAGTAGACACCGACCATAATCTAAACCATTATAAATTCTGCTTTTGAACTTCATCAAATTAAACAAGTTAATTTTGAAAAAGCTTCTTTTAAGAAGCATCAAAGCTGTTGTTGCCTGCAGTTCCCAACTTGTCATGATTCCAGAAGACCAGTCAGGATTCAGTATTTTAACCCTGTATGTGTGGGTGCCTGACTGGTTGGGCTACCATCAATTACCCTACTGACACCTTCCACTGTTTGCACAATTCTGCCAGTCTGGAACTGCTTGGACTCCAGCTGCACTCCAATAAAGATAGATTTAAGCAGACTCCAAAACCTCTGTAGTTTTAAGTTCTTGCCTTAGCCCTTGTTACCAGTAGCTGAATGCAAGCAGCAGCAAAATCTGCTTATATTCACTGAGCATTACAGGCTTGTCCTCACTCCTGCCATCCTGCTTTGGCAACCAAAGCTGGCACAAAGCAGATCTTGACACTTGAAAATTAAAAGCTGACAACTCCAGCTGTTCTGAGCATCACCAAAATGCAGATGCTCTGATTTTCAGCTTTAATTGCTTATTCTATGCTTAGATCTTCAACAGCATCAACTCCAGTGCAAAGGACAAGTGTGGCAGCTGTTCTCTGAGCAGCAACAGCTGATGTGCCTAAGCTAAGAGGTAGAACCTATGAGTTTAGTTAAGGTAAGATACCCAACACAAGGTGTACACAGGCACAGCTGGTGCTTTCACATTTAAAGGCAGGGTGCCTTATGTGTTATGACATCGATGAGTCTATCATTTCACTTCAGAGGGAATAATTCATATAAATGAGGAACGGAATAACTATGAAAAGGCATGTATAGGAAACTGGACTCAGGGGGTTCAGGTGTACAAAGCAAGAACCATGCCTCCTTCACAGGCTTTCTGAGGGTAATAAAACAATACCAATTTTTTAAAAACAGTAATTAAAATTAATTCCATTTCATAAAGTGGGTATTAATTCCTCTGCTATAAACACTTTCCTTATAAAAGCATTTTAAGTTAAACATGGCCCTGATAAAATTGTTTTACACCAGCCTAAGAAACACTTTTCCCCCCTTTTGTAATGGGACAACACTAAGAAGAAAGATACAGAATGTCCACACAGCTTGTGAACCCACAACTTTGAGTTTTTACCAGAACCAGCTTCTGCTTTCCTGTTAAAGAAAAAGAAATCCATTCTAAAAAATGAACAAGTCAGCATTACTCCAACAGGTTTCAAATATCTCAAACTTTATTTTAATAAAGGATCAGCCTCACAGACCCGTGAGACCTGTGCCAGTAGCTCGCTTCTTGGCTTGTCCACTGCCAGCAATGGACTTTGTTCCATGACAGTTTGTTTTACAGTGCCAAGGTTAAGTTTCATGAGGGCAGCCTAAACCAAAATACTTGCAAACACTATCATCATGCATTGCTCCATCATTTTCAGCAGAACAAACAGATTAGTATTCATCAATTTATAATAAACAACTATTTATCAAGGCTTGACTGTACAAATACAGCAAGTTATCAAATCCTAGTGAGTGACAGGTAATACAAACACTTCATTACACACACACAAAAAATGTAATTAACAGAAATAATTTTTTGCTACTTTATATTAGATGATGTAGCTTTGTAGAATTAGCAAAGAAATAAATTCAATGAAACTTCATTCTGTACATTAGCTCAACTTAAATATATATATATATATATATATGTATGTATATATATATATATTACAAGCTTAAAAGGCTCATATCATAGTTCACTTCCAATCTGGGCTTTAAAATTCTACCAGAATGGACTCCCCATAACCACTGTATATGTATCTACTGCTTGCAAAATGGATAACTTTAGCTTGCACATTGGGGAAGGGGGAAAGAAATGAAAGACTCCACTCCTACAGTATTAACAATAGTGAGAACGACTGCAAAGTACAAAGCCAAATTCAAAGCGAGAAAGAGTCATTTGGAAATGTATTATATAAAGACAACTAATAGGCTGGAGTTCCAGACAAAGTGATGAACATCAGTCTCTTCCTTCGCTGGCCAATTAAAACAGCTCCACAATAGCTCTAAATCGTAGTTGAAAAGTCTGCTGCCTTGGATATTCTACTAAGCAATCCATTATGGTGCCTAATCAATGATCCCCTTTCTTTAGAATAAAAAATTTACTACCTCCCTTCTTCTAAATCTTTCCTCCCAGTCTCCTGTGACTTAGAATGCAGGTATAAAACGTGTAAGGTGTTAGGAGGGATTACACAGTAACTAAGAAATTGGATCACAGAGTTTCTTCTAAGAAAAGCGCTTGTCAGCCTAGCTGTTCTTGATCCAGTCATTTTGACAGGGAAGAGAGATTCTATTCCAGAAATGGATGTTCTTGGCTCTATGCCTATCCCAAAGCAATGGGGTGATGGGAGGCAGACTGGGAGATGAAAGGGAAGGTGATAAAGTGAAAGAGAATTGCAGTATTCAGAAGGTTGACTGCTTATTGTCAAGGCACTGAGAACCCTAACATTAAAAGCTTGGACTATTTCGCACACACTTGAGTACTAGTAGAAGTTAACAGTGTAGGTTTCAAGTCATTTTACATGGAAGAGCAGGCAGAAGATTCCTTTTTTTTTCCTTTCTGTGTATGAAGACTTTGTAATAAACTACAGCTATTTTTCAGCAATTAAAAAAGTTCAGACATGTTAAGGAATCCCCACAGCACCTGGCAAGTCCTTCTATCTCCAATATACTCCTGATTTTAGTGTTCTGAAAATACTATAAAATCAGCACACCATATAATGATGATTTTTTTCAAGGAGCCTTAACAGTTTTTTCGTGCTCCAATTAAGTACTACTGTACACTGAAACTTCAGTGCTACTGCAATCCTTTTTCTCTCTCTCTCTCTCACCCTGCCCTCACACCTCGTTTCTTTCCCCACCTCACAGAGGTATCTTAGTGCTCCCCATTGGAAATGGCGACAGTAACGCCTTCAGATTCTGTTGTTGCAGGGATTCTTGGCACTTTCTTAGCAGGGCTTGGGATGTGCTAAGAAGAAGGGAAAAAAAACATTAAATACAGTTTTCTAGTTCACAGACATTCATACTTCATGGCTAGTCCAACTCTCAAACAACATTCATGCAACAATGGACGGCTTTGTCTTAAGTCAATAAAATTGGTCATGCTTCATGCAAACAGATTGTGTGAGAAGAGCCAGTTTGTTCTTCTTTCATTCTTGAGCAGTTTTGTTCTTTTTATGATGAAATGTACTTTTTAAAATCGTAGTTTCAACTTTTTACTTCTGGCTTGTATGTTACACGTTAACAAAGTATTCAATGTAACTCGTAAAACCACTTCCTTTTAACATACATGCACATGCTAAGAGAAACATGTAAATGGTTCCACCATTTACATCAAACTTTAAAAGAGTGCCGAGTGTTCACCTCATGAACAACGCCTGGGTGGACAACTCCAACTCTTGCTTCCAGAGGTCCATCACTCATAAGTGGGCGCCGGGCGTAAGTTCTCCTGTGTTTTTCATCCACGCGCACAAGGTACCACGTTCCTTCAAAGAGATCCTCCACTGAACACTGCGGAATATAATTTGCTGTAAGAAAGGAAGGAACACGCTGTTAATTGTTTCCCGGCAAGTTTTTTACCCAACACACGCCTTTGCAGATTGGATGCACTGAGACAGAAAAAAGCAAGCCAGCATTTTTACTTTAGACATGTTGGGCCAAATGAACACAAGCTACAAAGACGAAGAAAGGGTCAGAAACTTCCTTCATTCCACACCCTAATCATTTAAAGCCAGGTGGATAAAGTGATAAGCATTTTGCTCTAGAACTAGGAATGATTGACATTTATTATGTTCTTACCTAAGTGATGTGTTTCCTGTCTGAGCTTCATGTTTTCAGCAAAGACATCAGGTGCAATACATTTTCTTGAGTCAAGTCTTGTTTTGAGATCAGAAAGGCTGGCAGTTATTTTGTCCAGTGCAGAACCTGCCATATAGAATCATCATGTAAGGCAGAATCAGTACTGAGAACTGCACACTGGTATGTGAACATTTCATTCACATGAAATGAAAAGTACACCCCATTCAAAGTACTTTGCATTACAGAATCTGAAGTACTAGTCATTTAAAAATATTCCCAATTACCAACTCAGAACATTTAACAGTTTGAAGGCTATTATTTATTTGTTCAAGGAGACACTGAAACACTCCCTGAAGCTGGATATTCTCAGTGTGGCACTGCTGTCATTAAGACACTGCCCTGCAGGTTTTCTTATGCTGGTAGGTTGTGTAACAAGGCATCAAGAGCAAGCTGAACAAGGGAGGCAGTTGATGTAACCTCGAGTCACTCACCAGGAGTGGCATCCTGTGTCACCCTGATGGAATACAGGGTAGCAGCAAAACCAGAGCCATATGAGAACACACTGATTCTCTGTCCCGCAAGCTGCTCTGGGGTGTACCTGAAAATCATACAACAGCTTTTAAAAGTCACAGTTAAGCCTAAGTGACAGTTTTAAATAACTAGAAACTGCATCTAGCTTTGGAAAAGCAACCAGGAAAGTATAATGTCTATAATACACATTTAACATACTATATGCATAAATACTGACTGCTGTTATGTGATGAGTTAGAAAGCTGCCTAGAGCAAAACATGCCTGAGAAATGCCCAGAATATGATGAAGGTAAACAGATTTCATTCTTAAGCAAACTAAAGATAAAAGAAAAAAAAACAAAACCACATCCTGGAAGTCAATGACAGAATAAAGAAAAATAAAGAAAAAAGGAAAAAAAAAAGAAAACCCAGGAGAGGTTTAATGTAAACTTAATATGATTTTGCAAAACTCTGTATTTGAAAAAAAAAACACTTTAATTAAATGCTAATTTAATTTGGTTTTGCTTATTATAGTAAGATAGAGAAGATTTATATTTTTTTTCCACTTCAGGAATGTTTCTAGGGGAAGAAAGAGCAGGGGGAAATTTGGGGCTGAGAACAGATGCTGCCTTACAAATAACATCCTACTCTGCAAGGCTGTAAGCAGCTGTTCTGGATCAGCTTCTGACACAGACATTTTCAATCTGTTTATCACTTGAACTGAATGTATATGCAGAATTGTGTTTTAGCTTTAATTTTTCTGCTTAAGGAAGTCTCATAGAAAAAGGTTTGCTAGATGATGCTCTTACGAAAGACTTTCTGAAAAAAAAACTTTTATGACCTTATTCATAAACAGCTTTTCCCAATTTTATTCTTACTGGGCTAGAAGAGAGGCAAGGCAACCATAGACTGAAGGGGTATACATATTTCCATTCTGATTGGATACAAGTAATGAAGCTTTGGTTTTCTGATTGAAGAGCTCTGCACTAGCTTTCATAAAAGCTTTTTCCACATCTCTGTCAAAGTATGTATCTTCAAGTTTTATATCCCTATTCAATAGAAAAGAAAAAAAAAAAAAAGTTCAGAAACAGTTACTAAAATCGCAGAAAGTAAAAACACACCTTAGATGTGTAACAGATTATGTGAATTAGGAAGAGAGCAGCCATTCTCACCTGAAGGCTTCCAGACCACTGAAAATACCAGTTGCTGTTTCTGGGTTCTGGTCACTGAGGAAGTCATTCAGCAAGAGTCTAGCCACAGATTTCTGTACCAGTTTACAGTACGGAGAATGGAAGATCATGAACCCAAAGTCATTCAAGGTAAAATGTCTGTCCATCCCCTCTGGAAGTGGCAAAAGCATTGTGTTACAACCTATGTTTAGTACTTACTTCAATTATGGAAATAAAGCAGGGAGCTGGCAAAACTCCAGTCATCTTAACATGTTGGCATAGGAAAGACACAAACACACAATTAATACTAACTACTGCCATCAAGTGCACTCAACACACTGAACTGCTTCTACTAAAGAATTTTTTACCATCTTTTGTACCAGGTAACAATGTTAGCACTTTCTCTAGAACAAAAAGCTATGTTTAACAGAATCTCTGTATTTCTACCCAGCATTTTCACATAATAATCTATTTAATTTGCCTCTCTTCATATCTATGTCTCTTAATATAACTGAAGCAATCATTAAACATGTTGGGTTAAAAAAAATATACAGATATAATTACATAACATTTAAATATTAACATAAGTTTCTTAGAAGCCTGGATGCAGGTGGGTAACAGTATGCTTTTAACCAAGGCACTATATGTTACACCAACAAATGCCTGTAAAGACTACTGCTTACACACTGTCAGGAATTTAGCATGCCAGAACAGACATAAATGATTTCGTACAGGATAGAGCAATCATTTCAATTACTTCAGAACATACAAACATGAAGAGATTCACAGACTAGTTTTTAGATCAGATACTAAAACTGTCTGTGTAGTACACACTCCAGCATCTGCCAATCTTGCAGTATCATCAAGAGAAGGCTACACACCCTTTTGCCACTGGGCGTGGATTTTGTTGCGATAGACGGTGTAGCAGCGGTCTAATGCACTGAGGTAGCACTGTATGGAGAGCTTGCCATCCACTACAGGATATTCAGAGACCATGTCTGGTTTATAGAAGTCATACGCATGCTGCATGTGGGTTCCACGCAATCCTGGTGGATAGAAATCAACAAAAGTTGAAAATCAGTTAATTCAGCTGCTTCGAGTCAATTGGGATGTGTAAGTTGGCACACATGGGAAAAGAAGCAGTTTTGGCCCCAGTTCAGCAGTTTTTTTAAGGTACTTCTGGCCTTTTAAGGTAAGGTTTCACACAGTCCACAACTGCCTGTACATTAGAGTAGGACTGAGCATGACAAACACATGCAATAAAGGATTGTCATATTGTTCTGGAAGTTGAATGTTGTTTTATTCAGCTCTTGAATTACTCAATCAATTTTACTGGAGAATCCTCACGGAAATAAACAAATAGGAGCACCTCTAATTGTTCTCTGACGTGTCCTGTAACAGGACTTGGCTGAGTTAGCCCAGAGCAAAAGAAGGCAAAGAACAACTTCCAAAATTAGTGGGAGTTAATTTACCGCTTCAGCAAGGCGCAAAAGTCAGGGAAGAGGCTCCAGGGAAATGAAGTAATCTGACCTGAACAGTGTATGTTCTCCCACAGGACTAACCTCTCTCAAAAATCAACGGTGCATTTGGTCCAACCAGCATTGCAACAGCACCAGCTCCCCCAGTGGGCCTGGCATTTCCAGAGGCATACACAGCGATATCTCCAGCCACCACGAGGGCATAGCGTCCTGGGAAAAACAGACAGGAAAAATGGTGAGAAGGAGCCACGAGTCTGGCACATCATAACATCCATCAACAATTATTAGACTTCAGTTATTGTGGAGATAACATCACGATTAAAGGGCTTATCAATTTTGACTTTTCTCACACATTTCAATTGGCAATCACCAAAATTTACAGAAGACCTTTACATTAGTAGCTATATCCTTATTCTTCACACTGTAACTGAACTAGAGGCAAATGCCCAGGGCATTTAAGAAAAGGACTTCAGAAGAGAAAAACAGTTCACCCTCTGGATTTTATATGGTTAAGCATGACCACTGTCATTGTAAGGCAGTCTGATGTAAGGATGATGTAACTTTTCAAAAAAATACCCTTGACTTACCATCCCAGGAACTGGACTCAATCCAATTAATGGCATTAAAAAGAGCAGCAGTGCCTCCATAGCATGCATTGGTGGTGTCGATTCCTTCCACATCTGTATTACCAGACTCTTCAAAAAGCTGCATCAGGACAGTCTTCACAGATTTTGATTTGTCAATTATGGTCTCCGTTCCAACTTCTAATCTCCCAATACAATCATAGGAAAGGTTATTCCTCTCCATGAGCTTCTGAACCACAGTCAAGCAGAGGGAATTGATATCTTCACGGTCAGAGCAGAACCCCATCCTTGCTTGGCCTAGCCCAATGGTGTACTTCCCAGCATCCACACCATCATACTTCTCCAGCTCTGTCTGGTCAACATACTGAGAGGGAAAATATATTTCCAGTGCCACAATTCCCACATCTTTGGGCCAACAGGATTCAGCATTCACTGGAAGAGACCCAGGCATCGTGGCAGATCTTTAAGGAAAAAAAAGAAAACCACAAAACCATGTGATCTACTCACATATATTTAGACAAACTTACTTTCAGTTCCTGTAATTGTACAGAGAAAGTTGTGTTGCACGTACTCTATAAGGTCATTTGTAAAAGGCAAGCCTTTGCCTCTAGTGAAGCTTCAGTACAAACATTCTGTAAACATCATCAGAGTTTTGTAAGATTTTTTTTATTAAGGGAAAATACTTATATATAAACCTATAAATAGATTTCAGTCCTGGAGATGTAGGTTAACCCCAAAGCTAGCTTTCTGAAGCAAAACACACACCGAGCGTTAAGTGTTTGAGAAATAAATGTTCAATATCTTACTTCTGCTTATATGCAAAGTCTCAATTTTGCATATAACCAAGCTAGGAACATTGGACATTTTTATTAGCATTACCAGTTGAAAACTCTTACTAGGAAATCGCCATCTTAAAATAGGCCAGGACCCTTCAAAATAGTTTTTGTTTTCAAACAAAGTGATATAGGTCACTTTGTTTTGTTTATACTTGCAACAAGGCAGAATTATTTCCGAGCAAGGTTTGTTTTTTGGTTTTACGGGCGGTGTTGGTGCTCTTTTCAGGTTTTTTTATTTGTTGCATACTCTATTTTGGCATTCTAGAACACTGGCACACCCAAGCCTGGAGGACTATTTCATGGGCTGAGATTAAGTGTTCTTCCTGATAGGCCGAGTTTCCTTATTCTAGCCCAACTTTCCTGTCACCACACTAGAGGATTTACTACTCCCAAGGACACCCTATACCCTACTACTACAACCCTCCCTCAATTCCACAGCCCGGCATCATGTTCCTCGGCTTACATCCTGACAGGGCACTCATCCCTTCCGTACCCAGCTCCAAGCTTCCAGAAGCCAGAACCAGCTGAGTAAATGGACAAAGAACGGCCCTATAGCGCACTGCGCAGTTTTAAGCAAAAGAACCAATTTCACCTTGCTTGTGTCCCCTGCCGCCGCTCCCCCACCTCAAGGTTATCCACAGGGTACCCGGGAGCCAGGCAGGAGCCGCGGTAATGTCACACAGGGGGTCACAGCGCGCCCCAGCCGCAGGCTGGGCTGAGCCGAGACAAAGCGAGCCGAGTCCGGCTCGGCTCGGCTCGGCTCGGCTCAGCACGGCTCAGCTCAGCTCAGCTCAGCCCGGCTCGGCTCGGCTCGGCCCGGCCCGGCTCAGCCACCCTCCCGCCGTCCCCCTCTGCCCCTCACGCCGCCCGCCTCTTACACGCAGCGGAATCCCATGGCCTGCTCCTACCGTGGTGCGCATGCGCGCCGCGGGCAGCGCGCATGCGCAGCAGCCGCCCCACCACAGCGTGAGGGAAGCGGTGGGACAGCGCGCTCGGCTTGGCCGTCTGACTCGGTCAAAAAACCCCGGGCAGGAAATAAAACTGAATTCGCCAGCACCCAAAATCCTGATGTGGGGAGGCTTCTTGTGTGGTTTTGGCTTTGTTCGTTTGTTATTTTGGACAATCTCTCGTCACCTCGCTTCTACTTGCAAAGTGAGGCGGTGCCGTATCGTCGTATTTTGCTTTCAACTAGACAGATAAAATAACCCGCAAACTGAGCAAGACCATCGTTATTCCTGCCTCCTGGAAGCTTGGATTTTTTTCGGTACAGCAGCAGGCTGATGCTGTTAGTAGAGTGGCCATCACCGATTCGCTAAAGCCACGGCCAGGGGAGGGAGTGTGCTGGTCCAGAGAGTCCCCAGGAGCTGCGGGGGCCAAGGGATGTCCCTGCTCAGCAGCACCGTGAACAAATCACACACACGGCTTGGGGACACACAGCAGCGCCGGGGTCCAGAACTTGGCTCCAAGCGCTGTGTCTTATTCCAGTTCATCAATGTCTGGCAGCCACACTGAGGGTGAGCCACGTACCCAGAGTGGAGCTCACTGTTGCTCCAAGGGCTAGAAAGCTTAAAGTTGGAAGCTACAGAGAATCTCAAAAGGCTTAACTTTATTTAAGATTTATTCAAAAATTATTGAATAGTTTGGGTTGAAAGGGATCTTAGAGATCATCTCATTCAAAGCCCCCTGTGATAGGCTGGCACACCTTCCACTAGACCAAGTTGCTCAATGTATCCAGCCTGGCTTTAAACACTTCCAGGGATGGGGCATCACAGTTCTTCCGGGCAAAGTGTGCCAGTGCCCCACCACCCTCACAGTAAAGAATTTCTTCCCTGTATCTCATCTACACATACGCCCTTTCAATTTGAAAGCATTGCCCCTTGTCCTGTCACTACACATTCTTGCACAAGCCCCTCTCCCTCTATTTTTTAATAAGCTCATTGTAAGTACTGAAAGGGCACAGTGAGGTCTCCCTGAAGCCTGCATGGAGCATGTAATGGACTTGGCAAATAACGGGCATGGGAGAACAGCAGCTTTTAACCAGGCAGTGAATTACTGGGAAAACCAGTATGCCAAAAGGTTATTGGTGAGAGCTAATGAAAACCAATGTTTTCAGTGCTTGCTCCTTACAGAACTTTGAGATGCCAAAACTGGCATTTAAGTGATATCACTCGCTGCAGTTCTCTCATCAGAAAACTTTGTGCAGAACACAAAAGGGAGGGAGTTTCTGTCACATTCCCAGGCTCACCAAATACCAAGCTCACCAGTCACACCTAGCAGGGTGGCAGTCTGGGCTATCGGGCTGCGCTGCCATGAGAAGCACTGCTTTGTAAGCATACTCTGACCACTGAAAAAAATGGGACATATGGCATCTTGAGACAGTCATTACAGAAAAAAAATTGTTTACTCAGAATAAAACAGACAGTCTTTTGTCTCCCTGGTCAAACAGCAAACAACATTCTATCATTGAGTTTTTACTGGAAATTAAAACTTGCTCAAAAGTATGATTCGTTTTAAAAGAACAAGAACCCCAAATGCTTTGATTTATGGAAATGAGAAATATGCTTTGTTTCGTGTCTCTATACAATTCTGCTGGGAATGAACAAGAAGCGCAAGACAAGCCCCTGCTTTCTTCTTGTGCCACCAGAAATATGTTCGCTCATAATGACTGGTAGCATTATTGTTTTCCTTAGGAATTTGAGCATATTATGTCAATAATTGGATTCTGTTATTTCCTGCCTAATTTTTAATTCTAACAGAACAGTTCACTCAAAGGTAGAAAATAAGTCCCGGCCTTGTTTGCCACAAGCGATGCCTTTGGCTCCAGAGCACCAGTGGGACGGGTGTGCTCGTGGCAGCCCCGGCAGTGACATCACCGGCTCGTCCCCGCAGGTAACACTCGCGCGCACCAACCCGTGCCGCCACCAGAGGTCGCCGCGTCCGCCCGGACCGCGGCCACATCCCCGCGGGACGCTCGGCTGCGGGCACCGGGATGGGCCGGGACAGGCATCCCAGCGGGATGCGCGCTCGCCTCCGTGCGCCGGCATACAGGCAAACTGCGCAGAGTCGCGGCCACGGAACCTTGGACGGAGCCGTGCGGCCCCACCCCCGGGGATGGTGGCACATCCGAGCACGGGGCTCCGGCAACACGGGTGGGCGCCGGGATGCCCACACCCTGCGGCAAACGCCATCAGGAAAGAAGGCTGCGGCATCCCTTGGGGCAGCACCCGGCTGCCTTTGCTTGGGCGGCGGGAGGTGGCGTGATCAGGGAGACACTCTCAGTCCGCCTTTCCCGGCTTGGGAGGGCGACGCTGTCGCGACATTGAGAGGCAATTAGGGAACACACCAAAGGCTTCTCGCTTGCCTCCGAGGCAGAGCCCGGCGGAACCCCGCAACAGCCGCTCACCGCAGCTCACACAGCCGGGGGCCTCCCCCGAGGGCAGGACGGGAGGCAGCGGCCGGGACCCCCATTCCGGGATGCGGTTCTTTCGGGAGGCACCTGGTTGCCCGGGCAGTGAGCGCCGCCCGTTGCGCCGCCTCACGGGCCGTGATGCTCGGGACTGCGGCTGGCGCGGGATGTGGGGTGACACCTAAGTTAGGACACCCTGACACACCTTTTTGGGCTGTTTTTTATCCTTCCCCCTCCCCCCCCCCTCTTTTTATGGCTTTTTAAAATTTTTTTTAATTTCCCCCCTGCCGCGCTACGGGCGTCCCTCCGAACACGCTCGCATCCACTGAAAGCTGCTCCCAGCTATGCCGACCCTGCATGCGGCTCCATCTCCCAGACCCGCCGCCCCTCGCGTGCTTCCCCCACGCGGGTCCGCAGTCCTTTGCTCCCGGCCCGAGTGCCTCAGAGGCCCGAGCCGCGCTCACCCGTCGGAGGTGATGGTTCCCGGTGTCGTTAACGATGTCGCTCCCGTTGTTGCTCCCGGTGTGGCTCCGCACGCGCTCAAGACAGCACCGGCCTCCGGCGGGCGTGCGGCCCCTTTAAGCAGCTGCACCGCCTGCCGCCCGGAGCGCCGCCTGAGCGGCAGCGCCTTCCGCCAATCAAAACCGTCGCCGGGTCAGGTCTCGCCCCCCACCCGGCGCGCGGCGGGCGGAGCGGGCGGGGGGAATGGCGTGAGAAAGTGACGAGACGTGGGCAGAGGGCGGTGCACCAATGGGGACACGGCAGAGGCGGCGAACGCCCAATGGGAGCCGTGCGCCGTGCGGGAACAGCCAATGGCAGCGCGCGGCCGACCGCGGGTGAGGGTAGGATGGGCTCGGGCCGGGCGCGAGGCGGTTGCCTGGCAACGGGAGTGTCCGCGTGTCCCGGCCGGAGCCGCCCGGGCTATCCCGGCCCCGCCGCTCCCAGGACCCGGCGCATCCCGGTCCCGGCCCATTCCTGACCCAGTTTGTCCCGGCTCCCGCCCGTCCAGTGTCCCGGCCCGGCATGTCCTGACCCCGGCGTGCCCCGGCACCGGGGCTCGCACGGGGCTTTGCCAGCAGAATTGCTTCACGGAGGATGTGACGGATGCCCTGCCCTGCCCTGCCCTGCCCTGGATCTTCCCGTAACTTTTTCGCCCGATCTCTTAAATCCTCCGTGTGCCAAGCCGCACATCACGGGGTTTACTTTTGTCTGGCAAATTGACATTGTGTGGGTTCCTCCTGCCAGCCTCGCTTGCCTGTAGGCCGTGCTAGGATTTATTTTCATCTAATCCATTGCTGCACACCCCCAGAGAACTGGGAGCACAAACCTCTGTTGCAGATGGGAAACTGCTTGACAAAAGTTAAACACAAATTTTATAGCTTGGATAATTGGGTCATAAACCACTGCTCAAGTCAAGGAAATGTACACCCTTAGCAGCTGTCAGGTTCTGTGAGATCTGACTGCTGAAGCCAGCAGAAGACACCACCTTGCTCACGTCTCACCACTCCAGGGTGTTAAACCATCATCTTAGGGGCAGGTAAAAATACTGCTAAGGAAACGGAAAGCCATAACTGAAAGTGTTAACTCCTGTCCTGCTTGTTCAGTCTGTTTTGAACTTGTAACTGTTGTTCCATTGTCATGCAAAATCATCACAGATTTGTCACAGAACTATCTGTAGTGCCAGGATTGAGAAATACTACTGAGAAATCAAGAGAAGTTTCGTTTGTACCTGCTGCCCTGCCGCCTCCTGATAAGCTTGTGCCAGTCGCTGTTACAAGCCAGTCCCATTTGTTATTCTGAAAAAAACATGTTGACGAAATGCAAACTCAGTAGGTGGTGGCATAGTTACATCATGTAGACACACTGTTACCTCCTGTGCCTACAGACAAAAGGGACTTATCAGGAAAGTTCATCCTCTGCTCTGGGACTCTAGAGCTTCAATTCCTTCTTGTTGTCCATTCCTACTGAAAAAAAAAAAAAAAACAACCCAAAAACCAAAAAACCCCAAAAAAGCCCCCAAAAAACAACAAGCAAACAAAAAAACCAAAAAAGCCCCCCCCCCACCACCCAACCAACCAACAGAAAAACCCAAAACAACAAAACAATCAATCAAAGAAACAAACCCCAAACCACACAAAACCAAAAAATGAGAACCAGAGCTGTATCCTTGTTCTAGACGTCAAAATGGGCTCCTAATGCCAACTTCTCAATATGCGCTTGGTGGCAAAATGTTTCCTGCCACAGGGATGCCTGGATTGCCCTGGTTTTATGAACGAGGTGCCAGGGAGCAGAAGGAACAGTCCACTTCCCTGCTCCCTGGGATCTCAGCTGCCTATGCACAAGACCAGCACTGGTTCCTACATCTCAGATAGCCTGGAATGGGGCTGCCCTGGAGAAAGAAGTGTGACAGAGCTGTGAGGAGACTCCTTGGCCACCTCTTTCCTTTCACTTGGGATGGTAGTCAAACTTAGGCCATTGCCAGAGTGGTACCATGAATGTGCCTGTGCCTGGTACAACTCTTGCTTATCCTGACCCAGTGACTTGACTTCCCACCTTCACCTCTGACCTACTCATCTTTACAGACTTGTCTGGAAACCTGGACTCTTGGTTGACCCTATTTTGCTGTCACTGCTCCTGCTCTACATGTTTGGGCACTGTGAGAGGGTGCCCTTGGTGAGGTCACTGCCCTGCCTGCTGCCTTGTCACAGCTCTGGCTGTGCCTACTCTTGCTGCTCCTGACAATGCAAACCTGCTCACCTGGGAGCCTGCACTCAGTTGCAGGGTTTCCTTCTGATAAATGTCTTATTTGCTTTCAAAATGGTGAAGTCAGAATTGGATCACAATTTTTTTTGCGTGTGTGTGTGTTTATAGTCAACATTAAACGCAGATCTTAAAAAGAATCTTCTTTTAATGATCTTCTACAGATGTCATAAGGAAACCCTGCCAAAATTACGAAGATTAGCCTGGGGAGGTGATCCATATTATTGCTTTCTTTCCCATGGTCTATGTGTCTCTACTCTATTTAGAGATTTACCTGGTTTTTACACTGCTAAAAACATAATTTTTGTCTCCTCAGGATGTTTATGGATCCAGATGCTAATTTAAATTTATATCAAGTCCAGACATCCTCCTCTTGCAGACTGGTTTGATGACTAATTCTTTATAGCCTAAGATCTAGAACCTACTTTTTCTTATTAATCAGTGCAGTTTACTTTATAATTGTTGTCAATACTGTTATTCTTTTTATTCAGTTTTATGACACTGTTTGCTTTTCCCGCCACAGATTATATTACAAGGGAATACTTATAAAAAAATCACAATTGTTCCTTCACAAGAAAGGATCTGCCTATGCTGCTGTTGCAATACTCCACAACAGTTTTAAACTAATTTCTCATAAAGACTGCATTAATATCATTAAAGTTGTTGGTGAATCTTATTCCAAACCTCTTAGTTAATTAATTATAGTTCTCTAACCAAATTGTACTCCAGACATGTGATTGCACTATTTCCAGCCCAGCTACTGAGAATGCAGGTCATTACCCTTTCATGGATGTAGAGCTTAACCAGTCTACCCAGGGAGATATTCAATCAAAAATTGTATTTGCAAATTCTGCTTGTTAATTTGGACTAATGCACCAAAATGAATGCTGCACCTCAGTAAACTTAGAAATGGAAACCTAAGAAGGGACAGGTTGTTTTAATAAAGATGGTACTACCAAAGAAACTCAGCATAACTCAGAATAGGATTGTCTCAGAAACATGTAGAGATGTGCTAGTCAGAGGGCAAGAATGTATTCTCTCCCTGTATTAAAATCCAGGCTGTTCTGGTAAAAGATGGGTTTGAATTTGAGCCTCTATCAACATTTTTCAACTGTGTAAAAGTGTGTGGTAACTCCTAACCCAGTACTGTTTTTAAAGAAAGGAAAGTATTTGCAGTTTTATGACTCTAGTGTGACTTCTAGTTTTAAGCAAGATTATCAAATTGAGGGTGCTGGTTTTGCCTTAATAGACCCAACTTTGCTTCTGTTTGGCAGTTTTTGAGCAATGATATCTGTGATTTTTTTTGAAGTATCCTAAAGACTTAGAGGCTGTCACATTAAGTTAATAACTTTTAAAATAAATGAAAAAGCCAGATGATAATAATCTGTTAAGATGTTTCTTAAAAGTGCTTATAAATGCCTTTATTGGAATTCTCAAGAATATTAATTACAAGCCTTATTTGGACTTAACTGGATGAAAGTTACACTTCTAAGCCACTAAAATACTCACCGGGGTTTCCAAATGCATCCAACTAAATCTTTTAAGCACCTAAACCCTTTGAAAAGAGAGCTTTATTCAGCATTTTTAGGGAAAACAAAGTAATGTGCGCTAATAATCTCTCCCACATAACAAGATGTTGAGATGACTTTAGCAAAAAAGGCATTGATTTTATTTTGTTGCCAAGTACAAAATAGCAAAGGTCAAAAATAATGCTCAGGTACAGAGAATATGAGGTCACTCAAGTGAAGGTTTGGACACTGGAAGACTTTTCTTCTACATATTTGTGTGTCAGCATTCAGGGATAAATGAAACTAGATGAGGCAGTGGATCTTTCAGGTGCTGTTTTGATACTTCATACACCAGTATCAGGGAAGGAAGTTTTTTTTTCCTTTTAGATTGAATGACAGAAGAATGCAGGGGAACCAAAACTTGAAATACAGCTGGCAGCAGGGAGTGAACTTTGTAATCTCATAATATCTTAGTTTGATCTACTGGTTCCAGGAGAACCTGATAGAAGATATCACACTGAAGAGCTGGAAGTTGTAAACAAAATTATAAAAGCCTGTCTTTTAAAGTAGGTCCAGTAAATGCAAATATTTCAATAACACTTGAGTTGCAGATCTGGTTGGGTCTTTAATTTTGAATACGAAGAAGGAATTGCTAAATTGGTAAGAATCAGAGATTTGGAGTCCAGAAAAGCTGACAGTACAAAAACAAGTTACCACCTAGTATCTGTACTGCTTTCCAAATAGGAAAGAGAACTGCAGCTGTGCTATGATCCTACAAGTGTCAGAGGACAGGTCTGCAAGCCAAGAGTGCATGGAGCTTCCCAGCAGTCTGTACCTAAACCAGCACAGACCCTTCCCTTCCCTTCCCTTCCCTTCCCTTCCCTTCCCTTCCCTTCCCTTCCCTTCCCTTCCCTTCCCTTTGGCGGGACAGCTGCACGACGTCACCGAGCGCCC